>NC_090266.1:569413079-569771829 GCF_040414725.1 Anabrus simplex
CTAAGTGGTATACTCCAATTTGTCAGTGGAGAGACGGCGACAGCCCTATTGATGATTGCTTGATAAGAATTCCACATCGAATGTTTCTCGATAGGATCTATGAAGTTCCAGTGCTCCTCGGGAAAGTTACCATATGTCATCTGCGATCACTTGCTGTTCATGTCGAAATTACTTATTTGCGGTGATTCTACTCTTAGGTTGGAAGATTGTCCATGATTTATGAGGTTATTCTTCAGTACAAATTCGTGGTAATTGACAAGAACCTCGAAATTTTTTACGTGGTGTGGCCGGACACATTCGGTGAATGCTAACAGAAAGTAAATAATGCTAATGATACTAAAAATTAACCAACGCAGTTTTCACAACTTACATGTAATTACTGGCATTCCCGATCGAACTGATATCACCATGTCTTACGCTCCCTGACGAATTTTGGTATAAAGTTTCGATCCCGGACACACGTGGTAATGAAATTTCCAAAAGTGTCGTTATGACTAAAATAAAAGTCACCTAAAGTGACCTCCTTACCCTGCAGCTAGTATCATGTCGTCTGCAGTCCTTCCTGGAATGAAAGCCTGCACGAGAATACGTCACTAAAAAGTGCTGCTTCGGCTATATAATGTTCTCTTAATGCACTTATAATTGCACAGATGCAGACAAATATAGATCTTGGCTGTACTGACAAGTTAGTTTTCCTGGCTAGTACTGATAATTACGGAAAAGAGCAACGAAGAGATGAACTAAGGGGAAAGGACGTATACTCGTGATCACAAGAATTCCGTTTAGGAAGGGGAACGGATAACGTTTGGGTGTAGATTTTGGACAAACCTGAGGGTGAAGGAGAAGTTAGCGAGGCAACGTCACATATGTTCATCTTCCAGGAGATGTGGCTTGAGACGTCACGCACTCAGAGGTCACGACCAACACCATTTTGTATGGAACTGATTAAGATGCTTCTATGGTTAAACATTCTGGCTATACTGGTTTCTACTCTTAAAGGAATACAATTAATTAACTGTAATTTAATTGTGAAGGGATGTGCACGATATAATCCTGCCACAAAACGTATGGTATTTAAGTGTTTGATCAGCGCTGACAATAACTTCATAGGGACGGTTTTCAAAACCCCCTTGTGCCTCTGATGATTAAAATTATTTAATGCCAAGTTTTTACTTTTGTTCGTGAGAATAAAATATTACATTAACTTATTAATAATAAAAATACACTCTACGAGGAATAAACTCAGCAGTTATTTTGAATTCAACTTCTTTGTAAATGGTGGAAAAAATGGTCATAATAGGAAGGAATACTTTTATATCACATGAAAATTATTGAAAAGAGAAGAAAAGACTGACCAATGTAGTACGTTTTCCCCTGTAAATTACTTTTAGACCTGCAGTGTATTTTAGGTAATATAGAAGAGCACCCAGCACCTCGAACCAATCGAATACTGATCACTATCAGGCTCGCATGAATGAGAATATCTAATGTAATTGGGTGTTTAATAACTGCTAACACTATGGAGTTGTATACATACGTTAAAATGCTTCAGTAGTCTGAGACTGTTATAAGTTTACCGGCTTACTAGAAGGCACAGTTTGGTTTTAGATAATAAGATACCAGGAAGAGGGCACGGAGGGCTTTAAAACTCGCAGAAAATGGGAGCAACTTAAGACGGGAACTAGAAGGCAAGAGAGCTATTTTAGAAGCCAGAAATGGAAATCCTATCGTACTTACAAATTAATGAAGAACCATTCAGATTTGTATGTAATTACTTTCCTCTAATTATTTAAATAGCTAGAAAATTATTATTATTTTTTGGACAACTAGTGCATTGTTGAAGATTATTCTCTATATTTTCTACAAATACAATTATCATATTCGTATGCTGGAAGCGTTCATTTTATGTTCTTAATTTTTTTCTTACCAGATGCCCTCCTTTGTTTCTTTAAGACATTTACTATAATATTATATCTTACTTTCATTTATTAAAACTCACCGATCATTATTCCTTTTTTAAATTGTGTATAATATTCTTCATTTGCATGTGTTTTAAATGTAAGCATTGTCTCTGCCTTTATTTTTATACCCAATTAATTTGTCTCTCATTTCCCATAATTCCTGTATATTATGAAAAAGCAAGGTATGATATTTTATAAAAAGGGTATGTCTTTAAATGAAACACGAATTGCCTTCATCTCAATTCCTGGCATCCAAATATTACATCCGTGCAAACATTACTGCAAAGTATATCAATTCTTCATTTGGTAGCGCTTGCAAATTTATTGATGTAGAGTAATTTAATAGATCATATAATGACGAAAATAAAGGTCATTTTTGTTCCAATGGTCGGGCACGATGCCATCTGCCAATAAGGCCATGGTCAAGACCGAGAACATTTCAGCCAGCCTTCGCAGAAGAGAATTATAAGAAGAAAGGAGAATTTCACTCTCAATGAGTTGACGTACGAGCCCGTGTGGTCCCTCAGTTTATTCCCCTCTCTACAGCATATTCAAGGTTGAGAGAGGGGGCTTGTCGGAAAGTTGGAATGCAAGTACGTACCTCTCTGTGGGTGTCTGGTTCTTGTTAGATCTGCCGTCACATCTCCCATCGCAGTTCAGTTGTGTCCATGAATCTGACCAATGAAAGAGGGAGTGTAAGCTGACACTGGGATGTTCTGAGCGCTGTACTGATTTCCTTGCCTGAAATAATATTTAAATGAACAACAGTGCACGTCCTTCCGTTATCACGGCCAATATGCTCCTCGGCAGAAAGTAACGGCTCTGTTTTATAGACAGCCAGACGAGAGGAAATGGAGAGGACAAGGCTAGATGTGGGCGAGATACGAGCGAATATTACGTTGTAGAAACCGTCAACATGAGCGCTTACATGGTTGGAGGTTTATACAAGTGGGCGGCAGCCACCCCCGCACGGTGTACAGTTAGTTCTAATGTATGCCTCTATGATGTTTTAAATGTCTAAGATGAGCATGAATAGATGTACTGTGTATATTCTAAAACAATGGGTGTTGCGTCAGCTTTTTCCCGCGTATTGGGCGGGAAAATTTGAATTTTTCCTCAGTCAGAATTTATTTCTTGTGCAGGCGAGGTCATTAACCCCTAGTCAATGACGTCACCATGACATCAAACCTTACCCACATGGGCTGGCCTAACCTCATGTAGGAGAGGTTATGACGTCTTAACGGAACCTGCAAACACGGTGGCTAACCTAACCTCATTGGGTTAGGTTATGGACCTAGGATTTTGGGTTATTGGAGAGGGTCCTCTCCTTCCTCCCTGGGGGCTACCTCCCAGCCACCTACCACAAATAGGAGAAGGGAGAGAGATTGCTCTGTCTCCCAGAGAACCTCCTCCCGGTCCTCGACCAAATATATTGCCGGCTTCTTTGGGAGTAGGCAAGAGCCAGACATGGCCACCTACCTGGAAACGTTTAACAGGGCTATCGAGTACCCAATCTACCGGGCCTTTGTGGAAAACAACAGTTTAAAGTTACTGGCTCAAAAATCAGAATGATGTGGAGGCGGACACTTGCACTCATTGAAAATTGTAATTAAAAGATTAAAACCCTATTCGGGCTCCTGGCCCTAAGTTACAGACCCTAAGCCCATAGTACCGAGGTGGCTAGATGGAGAGAATATTTAAATTACAATTATTTCAAACTGAAAAATGTTGCAAAATTATAGTCACCTCAAAATCAAGTTGATAGAGAACCCGAGAGTGTTTCACACCCTCCATTCCCTGATTTCGGCTAAGTTCTTTTGACTTGTTTGAAGGTTACATTTTCGAAAATTAAGGATATATTAATAAAAACTAGAAACCTTCCCCTCGTGCTAGCTTTCAAAGACTATCACTTAATAAAATCCGGACTGCCATTACCTTGAGCTGATGGACTGCTCGAAGATGGACGAGGCACCGCCTCCTTTGTAAACACACACACTAGACTGGCGCGATGAATATGTTCACCAGGTCGAAAATGTGCCAGCCTTTGTACCCGAGAGGAAGGTCCGAGAGAGCTCTGCACTAAAGCACGACACACCTTTAATTCTTATTGGGCAGTTAAATAAATACTAAACAGAATTTGAGTGACTGAAAAACAAATACACAAAATTTTCTATTGGCCAACAACTTAAGTTAGTGGGAAGAGATCGAAGTGTTGTCAACTTTAACGTAGCAAAAACAAAGAATAATCAACTCAGTGTAGTAAACCTTAAAATAAAGAATTACTTAACACTTTTAATAATTTCTCTTCACACCAGAGAGCATAACGTAGTTTATAGTAGAGACATCTGTTGCCAAAAGTTCAGACTTCTTGCGCTAATTGTTGCGAGTTTTAGATTTAAGACGTCATTTTCCAAGGCGCTTCATTTGAATGATCGGAGCGGATGTACATCATTGTACAATTATTATTAAGGGACCACAAAAATGAGCATATATAGCTCGAGTGACCTCGTGAAATGCATTAGATAAGCTGAAGGAAGTGTGTGGTGATTATTCAATTTGTGTTTGTCCAAACACTTTCCTCTTATATTCAGACAATACACTGTACTACAAACCACTATCGAAACACTCAATAAAGATTACATCCGTCCACATAGAATTAGCGTCAGGAAGGGCATCCGGCCGTAAAAATGAGCCTAATCTGCATGTGTGACTCAATTCACACACGTGATAACAGAGATGTGGGAAAAGCGGTAGTATTATTAATCATATTATTATTATTGTCATTATTATTACTATTATTATTATTGTTGTTGTTATTATTATTATCCGACTCCTTAGCTGACTGGCCAGCGTTGACCTCACAAAACACCCTACTGTCTGCCCGCAGAAGAGTTCAATATTACAGGCTCCTCTTATAACAGTTGAAGTAGTGAAGAGTTCTGTAACTGAGGTTAACACGTGTATTAACCTAACCTCAAGAGGATGGTTACCTAGTTGTACTTCCACTTAAAACAATAATCACCACCACCACCACTAACCTAACCTCACCCTCACAAAACGCTAAACTAACCGTAAATACAGGCTCTTTACAGTCTCATCTTAGAGGAGTCCATGAAATGTATGTTCAAGGTAAGATAAGAACCGACGATGTGGGCGTGTGTTCTAAACACAAATGTAGGTTGTATGAATTCAGTATTGGCGGGTGTAGTGCCATCTTGCTTACTTCAACAGAGTATGCGTAACCGTGCTTTTTACTCTTAGCCATTAGAGTGAGCAAGCAGAAAGTCTGTTCACACAGGCGCCCAACAGAGTGATCCGCCTTACACAGCCTCACATGCATGCCACCCATTACCCTACACGTTATAATCCGTGAACCCGTCCACCCTATGAACATAATGTTCTTTTCTGTTCACAACACACCCGATTATATGAGGACTGTTCTAAACTTTCCTGTTCATTCCAAAATACTTATAGATTTAAAATTTATGAACAGGGTAAGGTAACAGACCGTCTGAGTTCTAAGCACTCACATACAAAAGATAAAAATTGACGCGTAGACAGGCGCGTCTCAGGCAATCATTCTCCCATGAGCTATTTATTGGTGGTGACGTTATCAGAGAACCGTTTATCATTTTTGATAGTAACTAACAAACTCGCCGTCAGAATGTACCCCGACACTTCTTCTTTCCTCCGCCAGCCGTTTGAGTGGTCTGTAATCTCCCTCGGGCATGCGCTCTAGCTATTTCCCCACTACATCCCACATCCTCACCCCCACGACCACCTCAAGATGAGGTGGACTCCTCGCCACTATCCGCAAGGTACTTGGCCATGCCTGCCTCTTGCCTACTTGCGAAGAAGCCGGCAATATATTTGGTCGAGGATAGGGAGGTGGTCCTCTGGGAGACAGAGAATTCCCTCTCCCTTCCCCTATTTTGGTAGGTGGCTGGGAGGTAGCCCAAAGGGAGGGAGGAGGGGACTCTCGCCAGGCACCCAAAAAACCTCGGTCCATAACCTAACCCAATGAGTTTCGGTTAGTCACCATGTTTGCAGGTACCTTTAAGACGTCATTGTGACGTCATAACCTCTTCTATCTGAGGTTAGGCCAGCCCTTGTACGTAAGGTTTGATGTCATGTTGACGTCATTGTCTAGGGATTAATGACTTGGCCTCCGATCCTTTATACCATGTACGTATTTATCGCATGACGGATGGTAGCGCAGATGTTTACGAACAATTTGATTTTTAGGCCAAGTGCATGTCACTTCAGGGTGGGTAACGGGAGAATCTAAAGAGCCATTTTACTCTTTTCAGTTGGGCAGATATTAAGAGAGATATAATCAACGTCAGAGCGCCACGCAAGTGGTTAGGTACACAATATGCAACCTGAGAACCAGGGAGAATTTCGCACAACTACGGATGATGAACTGTACCGCAAAATAAATCGGATACCTTATTCATTCGCTCTCGAATTTTTTCAGCTTCATCATAGTTTCCTTACTGTCCGGGCCTTCGTAGGAAAGTATCATTTTACCATTTCACATAAAACGTGTGAATAGAGCCATGTTACTTCGCATAAATTCATGAAGGAAACATGTAATCCACTGCAAATTCCCGTGTTAAGAACGGTTACAAATGATAGTACTTCGTACTTAAGACTCAATGGTTTGACCATTGCGAGTCATTTGTAAGGAATTAAATGTGGATTATCCAGTTTCAAGTACAGTTAAAAATCTAGAGTTCCTTGCCGTTACCATTATCGCACACAACAGATTACTCCTGAGTCTGGGCAGTTATTTATAATTTCATGAACATCAGCATCACCTTACCTGGATCCCATTAGTGGGGAGTAGTAGAGCTAGGTGCGTACTGAATCCGCTGAGTCAGCATTTTTTTCAGATGCGTCAGCGCCGAGGTAATTGACCCCGGGCGAAGGTCATTGACCCTGGTCTCGTGACCGTGACGTCATGACTGCGTGCTTCGTTTTTAAACAAAGCAACGTGCTCTTGTTTGTAAACAAAGCCACGTGCTTTTTTGAGAGCTGTCAAGCTGACAGCTGCCATCTTAAACACGAACGCATCGGTAACCCCAGTGCTGCCATCTTGACGGCGCTAAACCTCATATGCACGTGGTGGCGGGCAATTTGAATTTTTATAGCGGTCAAGCGGTCATCTTTAAACAAAGCCATGTGCGTTTTTGACAGCTGCCATCTTTAAACAAGAGAGCACCGCAAAGTTCAGTGCTGACATCTTTACGGCACTAAACCTCATAGCTACCACCTTTGGCATGTAGTGGAGGGGAATTTGAATTTCCAGGTGCTTTTTTGTTACCCAAGATCGCGACTATACACAGCTCCTTGTGAGACGGCCAAGGGCGTTTTCATAAAATGGTGCTGTACATAGGCTCTTATGAGATGGCTATGGGCTAATGCGCAAGATGGTGGCTGCTCTTATGGAGAATGCTGGCTGAGGGGCCTACTACACACACAACATGGCGGCTATACACAGTTTGATATTGGGAAAGCTAGCTTAGAGGCTACTGCACTCCTCCTCCTCCTCTGGCAAGGCATAACTGTATGTCTCTATCGAACAAGTTTACACATGCATTCGTTTCGTGCACGCTGTAGCGGTAGGAAATAAAAACTTACTGCTGCTATGTTTACAAGATTTTTAAACATCGCTAATCTTAGTGTAGCTATCTCGACAGGTTCTAACCTTATTGCTACAATGTTAAATACCTACAACACGTGTTCAGATCACTAAGGAAGGGATTGAAACATAACAAGACTAGAATCTAAAAATTTAGGCCTACTCGATGTCGTTACTTACAACATGTGTTCAGATCAGTGACCGATGTGTTCAGATCACTAAATAAGTGATTAAAACATAACAAGGCTAGAACTGAAAGCGATACTCGATGTTCTTACTTACAACATGTGTTCAGATCACTGTTAAGAACATGTCAGAGGATAACTTTGTTCTAAGAAGATGGATTCCAACAGAGAAAATACATATATCGCCTACTGCAATGCTAAGAAGACTAGAATTCTGAACAGTTTGCGCAGATGGCGGCTTTACATACGCTGTTATAACGTCCTCCTCGACCGCCGCCTCCTCTTTTCGCTCTGTCAAGATATAGCTTGATGTCTCTATCGACCATACATTACTATAACAACGCGATCTTATACATAAGGCAGTGCACATACTGCATAGCTATTACGCTCAGTAAACGATAATTTACAAAATATGAATATAGCAGACGTACATCTTCAATGATTTGCCTAGTGCGAAAATAAGAATCCACGGAAACATATAGTGCACATACTGTGTAGCTATCTCGCTCAGTAAATGATTATTTACAAAATATGAATATCGCAAACGTACATCTTCAATGATTTGCCTAGTGCGAAAATCGAAAACTGCAGAAACACGTGCCGCATTACTATGCCGCTCAGTAAATGATAATTTGCAAATTATGTATACAGCAAAAGTACAAATTCATTGATTTGCCTAGTGCGAAAATCAAAATCTACGGAAACACAATGTGCACATATCGCGTAGCTATCTTGCTCAGCAAACGATAATCAACTTGATTTTGAGGTGCCATTTCGCACTTCTTTCTCTGCATTTACGTAACTAAGATTCTACGAATTAGACATTAGGAAACTTTATGTTTTGAACCCTATACAATATTTTAGCTCTCGACAAGCTGCCAAACGTTTATCTACAAGTATGAACGAGGTTTATCCCTCCTACCCAGCACTTTTCCATTACCTGTTTAACGAAACCATGTTGTTGTTCCGTTTTATGTATAGGCTGTATATTTTAGTTAATTATAGAGATTAATATGATTTACAGCGATTATGAAAATTGTTTTCCAAGAATCTCACAGTTGCACTTTCAATGGTATTTTTCACAACGATGAGAGTTTTCAAGTGACTTAACTTCTATCAAACGAGTTAATGACTTTGAGGAATAAGTAAGAATGCTCTTTAAATATAACATGTTTTCTAGGTTACGTTTGAATAATATTTATAAAAACAAGCACTTGTAAACTGTTAACCTACCTGTGGAAGACTGAAGATGCTTTTCCTTAAATTAACTTTGAATATGTTACGTCCATATATGGGTCATGGTTAAGCGATCATTCTTGCTGAAAATGTTCAGCATCAAATATGATCTAAGTTCTATTCGTAAATTTGCTATGCAGCATGATTGCAATGTCTACTCTCGCTTATCTGTACAAAATTCTAAAATAGGGTCATGGCTATATTTGAATGCATATAAGACTGCTGTAACGATGTCCCTTATGCTCGGATAAATGAACGCCCTAGTAATATATTATGTCACTTGACGTGCTTGAGACGTCAATATGTTATTTTTTGTTTCTAAGGTAGTTAACCTACATACACCGGCACTAAAAGCCATACGCCCATTTCATTACATTCATTTAAGACAAAATATTTTATTTGTTTGGTGCATAACGTTCGATACACTACGGTTTAAGTAATTTGCATTATCTATTACAAGGAAGTCATTCCGCTGCTCACGAAATTAGATTCTTACAATCTTACTGCTGCTCTTCCGTACTCAGGGCAAAACTAGTAAAACCCGTTGCCCTCATGACCTTAGCAAAACCTAATTTGTGTTTTACGACTGTAAAATATTGTCACCTTTCAAAGACTCTATTTCCGCTTGGGATTCTACACGTACAATATGAATACAACGCCCCAGCATGAGTTCCTCGAGAGAATAACTTGACACACGCCATAATATCGTCCTTCTGTGGAATGCTATTCCCCGTGTTTTAGTGCTCGCGTTTAGTACACTTGTTAAAGCTGAAACTCCCCTCCCGTGCTCTGCTCGAAATGTACGGCCTTCATTCCACTTGGTTAAGCTACGTAAGGGCAAACGTCTGAAACCAAATAGTAAAGCGAATTTAAGCGAATGTGTGCGTAAAAGTATCATCAATTTAGGAATTTACGCTAGTTTTCCATTAAAGTAGTTGAAAGGCAATAAGCATCAGTAAGGGAAAAAGCACAAGTTAGGGCGATATTCCGGAGATGAAAATCCATATTTTGGTCATTTTGGTGAAATTCCTTTTATGACTGAAATTGAAAGGATTTAGTTTCTTTTTCCTTGTCACGAAGTAATTCAGCTGAATTCTAACAATTTACCACTGTAATATTGCTTTGTTTCACAATTGTAACTTTACATTTAAATCCCATAATATTCTGCCAAATTTAACAGATATTTTTGTGGTATATGTGTCACATCTATATTAAGAAACCTGTGTATGGAATTTTTATTGCAGAATTTTTTCAAGTAGTAGCGAGTTTTAAGTCCAAAATTTTAGAACGGAAAACTTACACCAATTTTAGTACGACGTATCCCCTTATATAAATTACTTTACAGCAAAATAGATTCGTAGTGCTTTTAAAAGAAGTATTATCTACCTAATTACGAATTTACATTAACATTTTCATTAAATTTCATGAAAAAATGCAATTAAAATTTTCAAAAACAAAAAGTTAAGCATACTCACCAAACGATGCATGTCAGACGGATTGCTGAACAAACGGAAGCTGATTCACGCACCATATGTTCCACAACTTGTCCATAAAAACAGTGTCAGAAAGGTTCTGATAGCTGAGGTACACCTTTGACAACAACTAACAAAATTTGGCAATGTCTTCCACAAAATATATGCTGTTAACAGGGTTTATTGTTACCCCTAACGGCCACACATTCTTCGCAGCTACGTGGCATGCTCTATATCGGATGGCTCAGAAGCTCTTGTGGCAGTCGATCCCATTCCTCCTAAAGGGCAATGCGAAGGTCTTGGAGGGTCCTTGGTGGAGGCTGACGGGATGTAATTCACATCTCCAATGCATCCCAGGCATGTTCTATAGGAATCAGGCCCGCAGATCTCGCTGGCCATTACATGCGATGAATGTCTTCCCCAGCCAGAAATGCATCCACCAGAGCAGCGCGGTGCGTTCCGGCATTATCGCCCATTAAGAGGAAGTCTGGACCAACCGAACCTCTGAAGAGTCGAATATGAGGTCTCAGCACCCCATCCCTGCATCTCCGAGCGTTAACAGTGTCCCTCGGAGCACCCATGAAGATGTGCAGGTCCGTACGGCCATTCAACATGATACCGCCCCATATCATGACGCCACCACCACCATACTGGTCCCGTTCCACGATGTTCCTGTGGTTGTATCGGCTACCCGGTTCTCTCCAGATTAATGTGTGACGGGAATCGTTCTGCAAACTGAAGTGGGATTAATCTGTGAAGAGCACAAGCCTCCATTCATTCATGGTCTAGTTTCGATGTTGAGAGCTCCACAGTGAACGGGCCTGTCTCTGTACTGGAGTGAGCGGCACACAAACTGCTTGACGTCAGGCAAACAGCCCTGCTGTTCTGAGCCTCCGGTACATAGTTTGCCGGGAAACGGCAACCATTGAGACGGCTGCAAGCTCCGCCGACAATTGTTTTGCAGGTGCACTCCTATTTCGTCGAGGTGTTAAGGCCAGATATCAGTCCTGCTGTGGGGTGGTTAACCTTGGTTGACCTGGTAATGGCCTACGACTAACACCTCCTGTGTCTCGAAATCGTCTACAAAGCCTGGAAATGACACTCTGTGGCACATTCAAGTCCGTTTCTGGCCTGTTTCCAGGCGGCCGACTATTCTACCCTGCAGATGGGTCCAGATGGCGTCGTTGCACCACGAGGCTACACACCGCACACTATAACAGTAAATAGGGAGATGGATGATCCGCCTAGTCAATACTATGTGTTAAGGTTTTTTCTTTTATATTTACATTTCTCATTTATATTATATCTAGTACATGTTTCGAGAATATGCACATTCCCTTCTTCAGCTAATTAGGTTAAAATTAATGTATACAAAATGACCTAATGAAATTGGGGGCTCCCTTTAAGAAGGAAAGGGTAGATCATGGAAGATTACTGGCAAAAATGAGTGCCATTGGACTAGAAGAAGGAGTGACTGAATGGGTGGCTATATTTCAAGAAAATATAACTCAGAGAATTAGAGTAGGCGAAGCTTTATCTGACCCTGCAATAATTAAGAAGGGAATTCCTCAAGGGAGTATTATTGAATCTTTACGTTTTCTTATATATATGTGTAAGGAAATGGAATCAGAGGTAAGGCTGTTTACAGATGATGTTATTTGTACAGAGTAATAAATAAGTTACAAGATTGGGAGCGGCTGCAGGGTGACCTCGATAGTGTTATGAGATGGACGGTGGGCAATGGTATGATGATAAACGGGGTTAAAAGTCAGGTTGTGAGTTTCACAAATAGGAAAAGTCCACTCAGTTTTAATTACTGTATTGATGGGGTGAATGTACCTTTTGGGGATCATTGTAGGTACTTAGGTGTTAATATAAGAAAAGACCTTCATTGGGGTAATCACATAAATATGATTGTTAATAAAGGGTACAGATCTCTGCACATGGTTATGAGGGTATTTAGGGGTTGTAGTAAGGATGTAAAGGAGAGGGCATATAAGACTCTGGTAAGACCCGAACCAGAGTATGGTTCCAGTGTATGGGACCCTCACCAGGATTACTTGATTCAAGAACTGGAAAAAATCCAAAGAAAAGCAGCTCGATTTGTTCTGGGTTATTTCCGACAAAAGAGTAGCGTGACAAAAATGTTGCAAAGTTTGGGCTAGGAAGAATTGGGAGAAAGGAGACGAGCTGCTCGAATAAGTGGTATGTTCGGAGCTGTCAGTGGAGAGATGGCGTTGGGAGGACATCAGTAGAAGAATCGATGATGATGATGCTTGTTGTTTAAAGGGGCCTAACATCGAGGTCATGGGCCCCTAATGTTACGAAATGATAGAACAAAAAATTCAAATTCATCCACTGACCAGAATAAAATATTTAAAGAAATGTCATGAAGAATGAATGGATGGACATGTACCATACAAAAAAAACAGTGGATCAGACTCAAAAATAAGGTAATTAATTAGAGTATTACTGACCAAGGGACCATTTATAAAGCACAATGATGCTCGATATCTGTATCGGTGCTAAATTCACGTCTAAGGCCCCACAGAATGGTACATGTCGCGAGTAAAGTAGAACCATGGTATTTGCCATTTAGGAGTACTGATCAAAAGTAGCGAAGACTCACGGTGGTCCACACAAGATGGTACTACTCACAAGTATTACAATTCGTACAGGGAACGCAGACCTATGCTGTTTCTCATACAATGGCGCCACTCATAGCCAACGCAAACCGGTAAGCTTCCTCACCTAGGTGTACTAGTCACGGGCGCCGGTATTCCCGTGGTGTTCCTCACATAGTGGGTACCAATCACAGACAACTCTGACCCACGGTGCCGCACATATAGCGGTACAACTCACAGGCTACGCCCAGACCCGCGGTGTTGCTCACATGGGTACAACGCACGGGTACTGGAATCCACCAGGCCAGGCTTTTTACTGCAACTAATCACAAACCTATTTCATACCAATTTAGTGATACTACTCGTAAGTACATGCAACCCATGGTGTTCCCCGCATGATGGTACGAATCAACAGTAGTTTCATGGTTCTAATTCAACCATCCCTTGGTAGTAGCCTCTTACGACAGGCAGGGGATACCGCGGGTGTATTCTACATGTGCGTCCCCCACCCGCAGGGGGTAGTGTGTTTGGTCCGCGAGAGGTATTTTATTTCCCTCATGCCTGCCGGCAAGCCGGTTAGGACACCGCTATCCGCCACCTGGGACGCGCCACGTGGGAGTATCACCTATCCCCCTGATACGCCAGCGTCGTAGGTTCGTGGGGTAGAAGAATCAGTTTGAGTGGTGTCTTTAAAAGTAGGAAAGATCACAATATGAAGATAAAGTTGGAAATCAAGAGGACAAATTGGGGCAAATATTCGTTTATAGGAAGGGGAGTTAGGGATTGGAATAACATACCGAGGGAAATTTTCAATAATTTTCCAATTTATTTGCAATCATGTAAGAAAAGGCTAGCAAAACAACAGATAGGGAATCTGCCACCTGGGCAACTGCCCTTAATGCAGACCAGCAGTGACTGATTGAAAGCTACAACTGTGACAAGTACAATGTAACATATCCATCAATGTGTAATATGTTACATAGTACTTGTCATAGTTTCCGCTTTCTTAAAGGGGGCCCCCATTTTCATTAGGTCGTGTTGTATACACGAATTTTAACCTATTTTTCTGAACAAGAGGATGTGCATATTCTCGAAACATGTACTAGATATAATGTAAATATGAATTGTAAATATAAAAGAAAAAATGTTAACACATAGTATTGACTAGGCGGATCATCCACCTCTCTATTTACTGTGATTAATTCAATACGGACCCAATACTGGCCATTATGGTCAAGATTATTACTAGACACTGTAACAGGGCAAACACGACTGAGGGAATGTGGGGCGCAGGCACTGGCTGTGTTTACCTTGCGTTACGCCGCTACTCAAAGCAGGGAACACTCCTTTCCAACAACATAGCGAACACGTAAGTTTGGTAGGTGCATATGTCGTGCGATTTGCGGTCTATTTCCAGTCGCCCTGCTTACTCGTAACTTATGCTTAACTCCTGTACACTAGTGTATTAATTATTTATGAAAGAAATGTTCGTGATATCTGTACTTTTATATAGGTGATATTCGCGCAACGTTTCGTGAAAATCCATGCATTAGGTAAAAATATCTTTTTATCTCCGGAGTGTCGCCTTAACACTCATATTTCATGTATTAAGCATTCATTTCGTTGGGATCTTGAAATATGTTTTCACCTCTGTGTCGATAGAGGCAGGAAGATTTTTACACAATATCGCTGAAACTTAATTGGTAGATTGAGCAAATAGGAACATAACAAATTCCACATAGTCTAACAATTAAACTATCGTACTGAGCTTACACATGATACTGTCCTGATTCCGATATAACCATTAAACTGCTTGATTAAATCATAGATAAAATGCAAACATAATAAAAATTTATGATCGGAAATTTACTGTACAAAGAAAGAAGACAAAAAAGGAAGCAAATGTTGTTTCTGCTTTTCAGCATTAAGTAGCCTAATTGGTTGCATAACATTTTTATTTGGTTAGCACAGCTCATCTTGATGGTATGCAGTCAACAACAATGGACGAATGCTACTGT
Source organism: Anabrus simplex (assembly GCF_040414725.1). Lineage (NCBI taxonomy): Eukaryota > Metazoa > Arthropoda > Insecta > Orthoptera > Tettigoniidae > Anabrus > Anabrus simplex. Next base: position 569,428,220 of record NC_090266.1, read on the forward strand.
GTAACATTCCTACAAGCTTTGCATAATTGTATGTAGAATTCCTTCCTCTTGGTGCAGGCTGTTTTCCAAATACGTCCAACTACCCCGCATTAAATATATTCGAAATGTGTTCAGATCCGGACTCTAGCAAGGCCATTCGTGTACAATTACTTTGTGCCTACCCAGGACATTACAGCTGTGGCCAACGTTGCGTTTTGGATCATTACCGTGTTGAGATATAAATCCAAGCGGCACATATTGCTCTAGCATGAGAAATCATGCTGTCTATTAATACGCCAAAGTTTTTGAATTGGTTCATTTTACAATAATTCGCAACCAGAGGAACACCACAACATTTGAAGGAACAATACCACACATTGATTCTCACTTCTTTTTGGTTTTTCATCTCTTTTCAGTTTCGACTCAGTTAATTTAAAACTGTTAGGTTCTTCACTGTACCTAAACTAATTTTGATTAAAAAATATATGAACTACCTGAAAATGAAAACATATGGTAACAGTATTATACTCGACAAGAGAAGACTTAAACAAATAGCATATAATGTTTCGTTCTTGAAAGAAAACCATCAGATTCCATCAACTCACAGTGAAATATTTAGAAAAGTATAAATATTTATGTGTATTTCTGTTTAAATACTTCTGCTGGACTGGGCAGACACAGGATATCATGAAGATTTGTCCAGATTTCTAGGTGGGGAATGTGCCATGTCCCTTTCTGTTCCCCTTTATACTTATGTGAAGTGTAAATTAACTTTTTGTTCGAGGACAACATTCGCCGCTGTCTAATACATGCTTAACATATTCGATTGATTCTGAAACGTTGTTGGAGTGTGATATAACATTATAAAATACATCTACTCTAATTCGTTTCTCAAATTAAAATATTTTATTATCTTCCAGCATTATAAAGTGTTAAAATTGTCGGTGGTTGACATGATTTTCCAAGACCTTGTTAAATGTTAATCAAAGATCAGAAAGGTGAGAAGAAAGGGATCTCTGACACCATATACAAAATCACTTTTATGCTTATTAGTATAGATATTGTTGTAACACTAATTTTCGGGTATCCTGGTTATTGACAAGAGAGGAATCGTAAGATCATAGGAGTTCACTGAAATGGCTTTAGGCACATCATTCAGATTATGTATTAATATTAAAGACTCCACTGTAATAGATGTTATAGTTCTGATAACTTTCAAATCACTCAGCCAAATAATTATATAAATTTCAAGTAATGAATATCTGAATGCGGTGTTCGATAAAGAGAAATAATTATCGGTTTAATATGCGTACCGCCCCGGTTAATCCAACCAATTTCATTTTTCTACACAAAATTGATCTAACTGGAATATGGTGTATTTCGTGTTGCTATTTATTTTCTCATGTAATTCATTTGAAACCCTATTTCTACAAAAATATGTAATTTCCTCGAATCTTGCTGGAAGATGAAAGCCAATCCCTTCCTTTATAAGTCAATATTAATTTACACTCAGATACTGACAGAGAATGAATTCAGGAATATTTCATTTCCACCTAGGTTATTTGTGAGAGATTGATGGATTGTTGATTTATATGGAAAACGACAAAAGTTTATGTTTACATAATAATATTTGCTAGCAATCTTAACTGTTCGCGGAGACTGTTAAAATGAATGATTTTGTCCATTGTTGGTATTATTTATCTACCATAATTCTGCATGCAAATACGGAATGTCTAGAGAAAAATATGAGTCCCATGTACATATGAGATGATTCCTAGACCTATTGTAACATCTGCACTATTTCCTTAAGTTACATTCATCTTATAGGGTAATATGTGACTTTTCTACGAACTTGGACCCTTATACTGGGATATAGATAAAAGAACCCAGATTTTCCAGCATGTTTCCCTGCACATGACGTTTCACTCGTGTACGGTAAATTTACTTGCATTTAGTTTATTCTGCAATATTTACTATGACTGTTATAATTTAAGCCACGATCAGTAAACAATCGCCTGCTAAACTCCGGGACAACTCTTAAATCAACATTTATAAAATTCTTACACGATCTATGCATTGTAATATTTACATCCAGCACAGCGTTGTACACACAGAAGCCCTTTACAAGAACATGCGTATGTTTTACATTAACTAAAATTAATTTGGAATCAGTTACTTTTGAAATGTTACCTCTGGGGTTCATAAATTTCTAGCCCTTCAGCTACAGCAATATCATTTTTTCCTCTTATAATCACAACATAGTTCACATTCTCTAAAACGGAATCACAATACGTATGAAAGTCTTCTGTTTTAGCAACCGGATTTACCAAGTCAGCCAACTCCATACCAAGAATCTGAAGATGAGAGCAGTAAAGACAAATCCGGTTCAGGCAGAGTGCGGGCGAATCGGATTATGCTGAATCAGCATTTTTCATTGGAGCAGATGTCAGCAAGGTCAATGATATCTAATGTCTTCTAGATGTCACAAAGAAGTTCATGACGTCCTAACTTAACCTAACCTAATTCCACAAGCTCCTTGAAGTTTAGTGACCAGTTAGAAAAAGAAGTGCTCTCCCTGTAACGTCCCTCGGACAATGTAATAAATGCGGGATAGGGAACTCCCCATAGACATTCCATCTGTTCACAAAAATGTGGACAGCCTCCTTAGCATTCATCCAGTCCCCCTAAATGTTGATGCCTAAGGACGATGAACGCTGGAGAGAGAAAAGCCATTTTTCATCCATCCGTACTTGATAGGGCGGCAGATTGTAATATTTTTCGGAGGGGAATCCCCGAATACCGCACACCCAGCGTGGCGATCAGCACAATCTACATCGCCTCCGACATACTGTTAACTCTAAGAAGAGAAAGAGATAGCAGGGAGGATTGGAAATATGTGATGATGATGATGATGATGATGCTTGTTGTTTAAAGGGGCCTAACATCGAGGTCATCGGCCCCTAATGGTACGAAATGAAGTAACATAAAATTCAAATTCATCCATTGACCAAAATAAAATATTAAAAAATTGTCATGAAGAATGAACGGATGGATGGACATGAACCCTTTAAAAAACAAAAACAAACAAACAAACAAACAAAAACAGTGGATCAGACTCAAAAATAAGATAGTTAACTAGAGTATTACTGACCAAGGGACCATTTATAAAGCACAATGATGCTTGATGTCTGAATGGGTGCTAAATTCACGTCTAAGGCCCCACAGAATGGTACATGTCGCGAGTAAAGTAAAACCATGGTATTTGTCATTTTGGGGTACTGATCAAAAGTAGCGAAGAATCACTGTGGTCCACACAAGATGGTACTACTCACAAGTATTGCAATTCAAACAGGGAACGCAGCCCTATGGTGTTTCTCACACAATGGCGCCACTCATAACCAACGCAAACCGGTAAGGTTCCTCACCTAGGTGTACTAGTCACGGGCGCCGGTATTCTCGTGGTGTTCCTCACATAGTGGGTACCAACCACAGACAACGCTGACCCACGGTGCCGCTCATATAGCGGTACAATTCACAGGCTACGCCCAGACCCGCGGTGTTGCTCACATGGGTACAACGCACGGGTACTGGAATCCACCAGGCCAGGCTTGTTACTGCAACTAATCACAAACCTATTTCGTACCAATTTAGTGATACTATTCGCAAGTACATGCAACCCATTGTGTTCCCCACATGATGGTACGAATCAAGAGTAGTTTCATGGTTCTAATTCAATCATCCCTTGGTCGCCCCTTGTAGTCGCCTCTTACGACAGGCAGGGGATACGCGGGTGTATTCTACATGTGCGTTCCCCACCCGCAGGGGGTTGGAAATATGTGATTCTATGGAAGTATCGGCCTGTCTCCATATCAAACATGCTACTAGGCAGATTACTTGTGTTTGCATGGTACTGGCGGTTGGTAGTACGGACCAGGATATACCCCATGGGCGGAAATAGAAATATGCCTATAAGTGAAACATGGCATGTTATTCGTAACACGTACTGAATATGTGGGTTGAAAAAGTCCACATTATGTTAGTAGGGAATAGGTACTATGCACATGTCATTAGTCCGTTCCACTCCAGTCCAGTTATTCAGGGGTTCAGTCCTTCTAGGCACTGTTGTGACTAGCGTGGCCCTTGTCGGGTACAGGGCCATGCGGCGACGAACCCCATTGCCTGCTGCGACGCCCTATCCTCTTGGGGTCCCTGGTACCCATTCTCGAATCCCGGAGAATGAGGCACGCCTGCCAAGATGGGGACCTGCTGGATGGTTGCAGCACGTGGCTCCGAGCCTCCTTCCCCTCTGCCCGTGCCATGGCCCTGTGTACCGGGCCAATTCGACGAGAGGCCGGGCAGAACTCCGGGCTGTAGCCGCAAACCGACGCCTCCCTAAGTATTCTGAACCACAGCGGTTACACTGCATTTGGAAACCACAACTAACCTGACGGTGGCCCCAACTCATACCGCGGAAACACTGCAAGAGCTGCTGAGGGGGACGTTTGGACCTCAAATGCCTGCCCCTTTCCGTTGAGATACTGTCCTGATTGACTCCTGGTTCGACTGCCTTTGTGGGAGCAGTCCTGGGCTGTGGCTGTATGTCCCTCTCATGGTGGGCCGGCATCGTTTTCCCGCATCGGGGGCGGCCTCTGTTTCCTGCCAGTAGTTTTTTCTCGATAGGAGAAGGGGCCTCGCCCTGATGGTGGACCTCCTTCCACCCTTGGGACCGTGTGTTAGCGGATCCACTAACACACGGTCCCGCAGTGCGGGCTTCTCTCTCCTGACTGGCGTCGGCTGTGAGTGCATGCGTCTTGGCGTGGTCCCCGTCGTGAATTTCACGTTGGTCCTTGTGCATGATGAACGAGGTGGCGGCAGACCTAGAGGACTTGGTAGCGGTGTCAGAACGCCACGGGCGTCCATTTCCACCGACGTGCTACCATCCTTTGTTGCAGGCGTCCTCTTCGATTGCACCTGGGTGCTGGTCCTTCCCTTGGTTCCCCGAGCTAGGGGCGGATGTTTCCGATTGGTGGCCTTAGTTGTCGGCGTCCACTTCAAGAAACATTCCTCGGCTCCGTGGAAGCCAAGATGAGTGGGTTCGTGGCCGCCTGTTTGTGCTTCGGCCTCCTGGCAGTCTTCGTAGTAGTGGTGCACGCCGCCTTCAACTTCTCATTCTTTGGCGTCTGGGTGACTACGTCCTGGCTGCCTGTGATGTCTGAAATTTCTTTGGCACCTGGTAACCGGACGACCTGAAAGTCGCGAGACAGTTTCCTTTGGTAGTAGCGGATGGGGTCCGCTTCCTTATGGCGAGCTTTAATCCCCCTAGGGAAGACCTCGTGGACGAGCTGGATGGTATTCTCTCCTTCAAGGTGCTCCGTTAGCGCTGTAAGGAAATCGATTACAGCAGTCATCTTCTTGTGGTATTTGCTACACTGATTATACAACATCAGCGCACCTCTAGGAAATCGGTGGATGAGGATGAGGTAACTTGGCAACTTGATAATTTGGTGCGTTGAAGCTGATGCGGAATTGTTTAATAAGGTAATCAGCTTTGTGGGGAACGACAAAGAAAGTAACGTTATTGTAGTGTGTGAACTCATATTACCAAACGCCAACGAGGATGGTAATGCGTATGATAGAGAGAATGGCCTACACATGGTAAATAAGTTAGTCTTGGAAGGACAACTGAATCAGAATGTGACAGAGACAAATAGGGAAAGAATTCTACATATGGTAGTGATGAAACCAGATGAGCTGTGCAGGAAAGCTATGATAGGTTGCATGAGTAATCAAGAAAAGTCTCTGTCGTTGCTGAAGGTAAATACAACAGAAAGGTAGCAAAAGTAAGACTGTGATTCTATACCATATGATTGATTGGACTTGCTCGTGGTGTTTTTAAAAATTAAGTAAAATCAGTGGAAAACGAGAAAAAATGCAATCAGACTTTGAGATGGTTTTAAAGCAATTCTGAGGAGTGTAAAAACAGGTATCTACATTTAAAAATGGTGAGGAATATTGAATAATCAGAATAGTAAAACACAAAGATATATTTCAGAAGGAGGTGAACGTTAGAAAGGAATAGAGTTAGGCATGGATGTGTAAGAAAGGAGGGATAGAAGGAACTTACCAGTAAATTGAATGTATGAAAACAAAGCAAAAAGTCAGCAAAAGATATCGTGATGACAAACATTAAGGAAAAGGAGAGTTTGAATGTAGGAAGTTACCGAAGGCAGAAATATTCAGTCGTCAGTACGTTAAGATATTCTGGTACAAGCATAATGTACATGTAGAGGAGGTGACTAATAATGGAGAAGTACTGACGTTTGCTTACCGTGAAGATATTTACAAATGTAGAATGCTAGAATACCAGCTGTGATTTATAAGATATCTCGGTACACACTAAGGGCAATGGGTTAGGATATAGTGCCGAATCTGAAATGCCCATTTCTTTACTTTTACACTAAAGAGCTAGATCAAATTTATGAAGAGCTGCTATAGTAGCCCCAGTATAAAAAGGTCTGGATGAAAAAAATAAAGAGGTTAGTTACCGGCCAGTCAACTTGAATGTTGAATGTAAGCTCTGTTAAAACATCCTTTCTGATTATTTTAGACGCGTTTGCAAAATTACTGTTTGGTGTGGTTGAAGGCAGTTTGGGATTCGGTGAGATTATTCCTGCAATGTTCAACTTATAGTGTTCCAGTAAGTTTTATTATATATTTTAGTTTCAGGAAGTCAAATAATCTCTATCGCTGATGTCCTCTCGAAGGTTTTTATAGGGAAGTCATGGGAGACTGCTAACGAAAATGAGGTATATTGAACTTGGCGAAATAGTGGTTGAATGGGTGGCTACATTTCTAGAAAGTAGAACTCAGAGATTTAGGATAGGTGATGCATTATCTGATTCCGAAACGAATAAAAGTGGGCACCGCAATGCAGTATCATTGGTTTTTAACGATTTCTTAGGTATATAGATGATAGGAGTGAGGAGCTCGAAATCACAGACAAACGTTTTTATAGATAACTGTATACTGTATAGAACAGTGATGCAGTTACAATTGCCCCTGAAAAATGATCTTGACAATGTTTTCAGTGGACAACGAACAATGGTATGGTGGTAAAGGGAATAAAATGCAAGGTTGTAGTTTCACCAAAAAGGAATAGCCCTCTCCGCTTTAATTACTGCGTTGATGGGGTGATATTTCGTCATGGGGATCACTGTAGCTACCCAGGTGTTAATATACAAAATGTGCATTGGGGGTAATCACATTCACGAGGTTGTAAAGAAAGGATACAGGTCTCTTCGCATGGTTAAGAGGGTACTAAAGAATAAGGTTAGGATGTTAGAGTGTGGTTCCAGTGTACGGGACCAACACCAGGATTACGTGATGCGAGTACTGGAAATGATCCAATGGAAAGCAGAACGATTTTTCTTGGTGTTATCCGACAAAGTAGTAGTGTTACATTGTTGCAAACGTCATCCTGGGAAGGCTTAGGAGTAAGGAGATGAGCTGCTAGACATTGGTATAATAGTAAGCCTGAGTGGATTTCTCAATGGCAGAGAAGATCGTAATATGGACATAAAGTTGCTATACAAGAAGAAAAACTGGGTCAAATTATAATTTATAAGAAGCGGAGTTGGGGACAGGAATAATTATTTTATCAAGGGAAATGTTCGATAAAATACCAAGTTCTTTGATATAATATCAAATACGACCAGGTAAACATTTGGTAGGGATTCTGTCATCCGAGCGGCAGCCTTGAATGCAATAATGATGACTAGTTGATTAATTCGTCGTATGATTGATTGATTTGAAATTAAAATGAGTACTTAAATTTCAGGTTCCTGTTGACGGGCCCGTGGAGGTCCTTATTTCCTGAATTGAATCAGATCTGTCCTAGTGCACAAATTATATTTCCAAAAGCCATTATGTGACAATGTTGACCCGCAGCACATCTATCACTTAGAATGAAAATTCGTTGATATAGTTCATGCAGTACTGAATATTAGATGACAGAAGATTTCTGGCCTGAGTTCAAACCAGAAATACATCACATAGTGGTTTCTTCAGACGAAAGTATGATGTTCAGATCTACTTTCTCAGCGTGTATTTTACTAGATGCAATTTCTACACATTTTGTGAAGAAAACTACGGCATTCGCAAAGGCGAGGATAACCAGTTTGAAACCAATATTCAGATATCCAGCCTAACTCTATCGGGATGGCCAGGTGGGCTGAGCTCCTACATCAGTTCCACACCCCCAACTCGACAGGCCTTCTCAATATCTTAGTCAGCCATGAAAGACTAGAAATTCTCCCCTCGGCTTAGTCTCATTTTTACTCGAAAAATTCTGAAAGCCCTATTACAAAAATGACATGAGTAGGTAACGTTATTTGTTATGGTTTGGTGCATATGTGCTGGGGTTTTTCCATCTATTCCAAATTACTTCAGATTTAAATCAATGTATTATGCTCTACCGAGTCGTAAACATTCATTAAATCAACGAATGACATGCTTAACTTCGTGATGTTTCGCGTTAAGTTGACGTTGATTAATGACTTGGTGACAAATATCTCCTGAATTCTACCTTGCATTCACCCAACTGCTTGTCGAATTATCCTCTGCTCTCCATTTTTGTTATTTTGAGGATATCTTGTAAGCAAGTAGGAAGATCGCTTAATAATATCTAATTTTATTTTTTTTCATGTATTTTATGGAAGGGGGATAACTACGCTGCTCAAGTCATCCGTTAGTACTTGTGTTTCCTAGATACGATCTAGAAGCTTTTACAGTTGCTCTATCACTCCCCAAGAATAGTTAAAGTGCTCTGCCGTGTTGGAGTCTTCCTCTCGGGTAGGTATTTTCCTTAAATCGTTGACTAACTTTTTGATTTCATCCTGCTTTGGTTGAAGTGAGTCTGGAAGCTTTTACTTACGTGTGAAGGGAATACATGTAGACTTCTTTGAAAGTTTCAATACTTCTTTGCGCTACGCGCTCGCCGTTTTGTCCATTGGTTAAATTTAAATTAACTCACACAACTTTAAAATGTATATTGCTGGTAGTGTAGGCCTAACCTCGAAACTACGTTTGCATGTCGGGCATTATTACCTCTAGTCACTCCACTAAAATTCAGTCTTTAATTCGTCTAGCTTCTCATTTTCACACCTCCATTCAAAATTGTAGTATAACATCATAGATTCCTGTCTTTGTACCCTAAATTCTTCGAAGAACTTCTGCAGGGAGTACCATTTGTTTCATACTCTCCATTCGTCATTCTACCAGGGATAGTTCCTTTTTCACCGGATGGTACTTTCACTTATTCTTTGAGCCATTTCGATGCCTTTGACGGGAATACTGAGTTTCTAGGTCTCTACGATACTTCCCTATTCATTTTTAGTTGACTTTTTCAGGTCTCTAAGTGATGCTAATAGGGATGGCCTTCTCTTGAATGTTGGAATTATTATGGAACTTCCCTTTCATCCTTATGTCAATATAACCAAAGTCGATGCTGCTTTTTGTACACGCGTAATACCACTGGGACTGGTTGTCGCTACGTGATCGATTTGGGATTGCATGAAAGCCAAATTATAGTTTTAGAAGTAGCCTATCGCCATTCCGTTCGGTAATCTGTGCTTTTACCTCTTTCTACTCTGTAGTTATTTTCTCTCCTTATTTGGACCCTGAATTCAACTACCAGTACTTTAACGGATTTTTCTGGTTTTATTAATAATTATTCTGTTAAATTGACCCAGATTCCACTTCCTGTTCTGGATCTCGCTTGCCATACCTATTTAAAGGGAGTATGGACGTTCAAAATACGGTATAATATTTGGATCCAGTTTTGAGAGTCAATATCGATATCAGAAGTCTTATATCACGTCGTTGAAGGGGATGGATATTTTTATTCTTCCTAGTACGTTTCTTCCCCGATATGTGGTTTTCCTTTTATAGTCCTATAATTTTCTATCGTAATCAGTGAAGTATTTTGAGGATTTTTATTTCAGCCTTTGAATTCGATCGTACGCATGGCGGACAGGAAATATTTAGTCGGCAATTGATTCTTGCAGAAAGTGCTTTTATAAAAGGACGCCTGCTTGAAACCACTGCTTGTGTATTCACTGAGGTGACATTTTTGTTTTTCTAAACTCAGAGTATGTCTCCCTATAGTAACTTCCTTTTTTTACTGCTGCCAACTTCAGATGCATGCTCGGTTGGTAAATTGTCAACGTCATGTGTTACATTGCCTCCAAACTATTCTAAATGACTACACTCACAACTTTTGACAGGCAAAGGTTAGAGGAAAAGTAAATGAAACCTATGACAATTTTAGCTCGGGTCACAGAACTAAAACAACAATAACAGTATTATAGAGTAACTTGTAGATTTGGATGTTCTTCTTTTATATTATTCGTAAACAGTTGTGTATGAGAAATGAAGAAGTGAGTTCCAGTAGAAACATCAGATAATTAACGGGCCAGATTGATCTCCTATCATAGTGTAAATCATAATAATCATAATAATAAAAATATCGATAACGTGAATTTTAGTAAAACATGAGGGCAGAAAGAAACGAATTTCTCAGACTTCAAGTGGAACTAATTTATTGCACTAACCACAGGAAATGTTCATTCTTTGTACAGTACATTTCATCCTCCAGGATTAATGTTTCCACCATTGTCTTTCTACTTATTACGTGATTCTTTGTTGTTTCCGTCTTCAGAACTGTCTGAGTTCTTCCCGCCAACTGGAGAATTTCATCTCATGATTTATTTATATCGCTGAGCCAGGTGAATCAAAGCGGAGCAGGATAGTGCTTTTCTGCTTGTAATGTCCACTGCGAACCAATCAATAGAAGCTCATTTCATCACAAAGCCTTCCCATCATGATATGTGTTTTATGTCATGGAAAACAACCGTTTTAAAATACATTGAATACCTCACTTCTATCGGAGTCCGAGTGTAACTGCGATCCAGTTGATAAGTTTGTATCCGTTTTGTTATCTGTAAATAGTTTCTTGCATGAACACGAAAATCTACATGGTAATATTCTCGAGGATATTTTTCGCAGGATGTATTACTGTATTTCAGAGATAAGTACAAATATTTTTGTACTGGCTGTTAATATGGCCTTGAATTTTGATGACGTCAAAATAATCTCCCATTTAAAAATAAAAAAATGAAGGTGAACGCTTGATATTTGTAGCGCAGGTTGTATTTAATTGTATACGACTTAGGACTATGCTGACGTACATTGAAATATTTGCCAGCTTTAAAACATTTTCTTCTTGTACGTAGCATTGTTTCATACAGCCTTAGCACTCATACTACCTGAAGCCACAATACAGTGACTTACGCAGAATATTTTCTTGCTCAATACGCATGCATACGTTCTGAAGCCTGGTACGGCGGTTGGTATCAGCCGAGGGAGAAACAAAGCTACTAACTACCTCCCACACATCGCCAACAAACGATTCACTAAATTAAAAATAAGTATTATACGCACTGAGGAAACTAATGCCTCATTCCGTAAAGTTACTTGTAATTATCTCCCAAGCATTCTGCATGTGATGACTGATCCAGCGTTCCAACCATTGATCAGCTACATCTCAGTATTAGAGGTGTAATGACATTGTTTTAATTTTTGCCAATTCTGTCGACGTATGAAAGAATAAATTTGATTTATTTATCATCTAAAGGATATATTTCCCCTTACAGATTACATAAAGCAATGCGAATCAAAATGTTGAGCTTGCGAGATGGCCGTGCGGTTAGGGTCGCGTAGCTGTAAACTTGTATAGGTTAGTTGGTGTGTTCGAATCCTACCGTCGGCAGCACTGAAAATGGCTTTATTTCTATGCCATTTTCACAGCAGACAAATAATGGGGCTGTAACTTGTTAAGGCCGAGGCCGTTACTTTCCCAATCCCAGCTGAAATCGTTCGACGTGTTAGTGCGGCTTCAAACCAGTAGCAAGAAAATGTTAAAATAAAATTTAAACCATAATATCATACGTTGACTTAAATTGTATGTGAAAATATTCACGTAATTATGTTTGCTAGGGGCTTTACGTCGCACCCACACAGATAGGTCTTATGGCGACGATGGGATAGGAAAGGCCTAGGAGTTGGAAGGAAGCGGCCGTGGCCTTAATTAAGGTACAGCCCCAGCATTTGCCTGGTGTGAAAATGGGAAACCACGGAAAACCATCTTCAGGGCTGCCGATAGTGGGATTCGAACCTACTATCTCCCGGATGCAAGCTCACAGCCGCGCGCCTCTACGCGCACGGCCAACTCGCCCGGTAAATTATGTTTGACTACACTCATAATTTACAGTTATGAACTTCATGGTGCTCTTCGAACACTATCCATATGAACTGAAGTCTCATATTTTGGTATACGGAAGGTATGTTGTAGGTCGGAATGCGAATAGAGCTCAACTCCAGGTGTGATGAGCTGTCTACTGTGACTGTAAAAAGGGGAAAATGAATGTAGGGCGTCATGAAGATTACCTCTCAACTATGTAATTATGTTAAATTAGATTCGTCACCAGGGACGTAAACACGTCACTACCTCACACATAACGCAAACTATTTCAAGTTCCTCTCCTGGACAAACGATTCGCTAAATCAAATTCCGATGGGAGGCCTCACCTCAACTACACCTAAAAATGTGTCGTTCAGGATAAATAAACTGAATGCTAATCTATTAAGAACATGGGAAAAATTAATCTATAGTTGATACAAAAACATTAAATTAAGTACACTATTAAATGAACGACGTTAATTAATATTCTAGTGCGGAAATGTTTACCTTTTGTACAGATTTGCATTATACTGGCAGTAAATGAACTGAATTTTTAAGAAATTAGCTTGGTGAATCAGTATCACACTAAAAGGAAATTTCCATTTGAAATCTCAAATATAATACAAAAACATCCAATAGAAAAGCATTTTTCTTTCACCTTGATTGCCTTTCTTAGATACTTCATGCTCTTGAAGATGATCAGTGATACATTGAATACATGGAGTCATCGAGCAAGTTCTGGTGGGTTATCTTCTGTCACTTAATTGAAGCACAAGGAACTTTCAATACACTGAAAAATTAATTTTAGGCTTCCTGCTTTATGTTAAGGAAAGAGACGAACAAGGATCTCACATTCTTTGGATTTTTCTGGATGAAGCAACAAGTTGGGTTTCAGACCTACACTTAAGTCAACCTTCTATGAGGAAATTCCAAAATTTCCCTTCGTTACAGAATCTTATGTGCTCCTCAAAGGCGCATCATGGAAGAATTATTGGGGAAGAACCTACTGGCGATAGAATTTAATGAAGCAAGGATCAAATTCCACCTCCCCACTCTCTCCTCCTTATGAACTTACTACAGGTTACAGGAAACGCAACGGAGTTCAAAACACAGCTCCATTCAATACAGCTATAATCCACTACTTCAAAAGTAGGGATATTTACACATTCCAAATAAGCTCACCGGAAAAGCAATTAGTAATCCCTGAAGAAATCATTTAATACATTGTAACACCCGTCTGGACTTTATAACCGCCTGGATTCGGTTAGGAATTCAGTCCACAGCGTATATTTAAAATTATTAATAAATGTAAGCTTTATGTTTTATTCTATTTGGTTTTGATCTTAGCATTTTTAGTAAAGATTCCAATATTTCTAAATACTTTTGGCCTATATTGTTGAAATAAACATTTTCATTAGTAATCCATGGGCAATTATAAGTGTGTAACTTCCACTGAAACCTCAAATGCTTAATGTTATTAAACCCCCAGAACAATCTCTAAATGAGAAACCGAAGAATGTCAGCTTAGAAAAAATTGATAAAATATCACCCCCTAAAAAATTATACAAAATAATATTCTTATAAATAAAATACTAGTATATTCAGCTAAAAAATTACAGCAAATCCACGGTCATGGATTAACTAGATGATACGGGTGATTTGAATGTGTTACCATAGTCTACTTCTCTAGAATTAAGGGTGGCTGAGATAGCAAAGACGTATGATTGAATAATTGCTACTATCGGATATGTTCCCTCCTTAGAAAATAACTTAATTGCATCAGCAAAGGGTTGTGGTAATCCAATAAATCGTACTTCATTAGGTCTTTTACAAATGTGAATATAACCTAAAAACTTACGCTCCAATAAAGTTGGGTCGAAAAAACACGATGAAATTCAACGCCAGGAAATACTCAAATGGGAACATTATGTTATATATGATTAATTATGTGATGTTATATTTATGATTTTAGCTCTAAAACATGCACACATCGCCCGTCGCTCTCATTATAAGGTGAGATAAGTCGTAACACAGTAGATGTACTGGAAAGTGTATCTAGAATGGGAAATAAAGCTTAAAGTGAAGCATCTCATTTACACTGAAAGGATGTTCGTCCAATTCGAATTCTTTAGAAAGTATCTGATCTTTCAATCTACCTTAAATAAGAAGGGATAAATTGCAATCAGCTTCGACCTAATCTTAGATGATTACATCCTTATTTGCCTTTAATTGAAACCAAGGTAGAGGTATTGTTATAATATCGTTGAAATTGATTTCCAATTAAAGTAATGTGTTGTTCAAATTAAAGCTGCTAACTTCTTATTTTAATGGTTAGAATTTCTGTTAAGACCTAAAGGGTTATTTGATCCTGTTTGATGAAGGAATAAGAGATGAATTATAACCATTATGGCTACAATAAATGGTAGAACGAAGTGGAAAATAAAGAATCGGGTAAGAGTAGCGTTATCAACAGCGAATCCCCCTCAAACTCATTAAAAGTAAACACAGTTGTTATAAAAGGATAAATCATTCAAGTTATAAAAGCTGGCAATGGGTACGTATTGCAAGGCGCAAGTATACTTGCACGACCGTAGGTCGGTAATGTCTTTGAGGTTGAGCCAGAGGTACTCCTGAAGCCTGTGGTAATGTGATGGGGAGGGCCGAAGTAAAATAAACGGTGGTTGGTTCGCGTGGATGTTGACGGGGTGGAAGGAGTACTTTTGGCTGTAGGGCTGTTTTGTCTTATGTTATGTAAAAAAAAACAAGGCATCACTGGGATATGTGTTCAATTGACTGTACAGTTGAAGGTGTGCCGTCTATAACATTTATCCATTTACACAGGTGAAAAGTTATTTGTTGCCTAATGGCAACAGTATGCAGTAGAGGGTTAATTGAAACCAAGGTAGAGGTATTATTATAATATTATTGAAATTTATTTCCATTCATTTACACATGTGAAAAGTTATTTGTTGCCTAATGGCAACAGTATGCAGTAGAGGGTTAATTGAAACCAAGGTAGGTGTATTATTATAATATTATTGAAATTTATTTCCAATTAAAGAAATGTGTTGTTCAAATTAAAGCTGCTAACTTCTTATTTTAATGGTTAGAATTTCTGTTAAGACCTAAAGGGTTATTTGATCCTGTTTGATGAAGGAATGACAGATGAATTATAACCATTATGGCTACAATAAATGGTAGAACGAAGTGGAAAGTAAAGAATCGGGTAAGAGTAGCGTCATCAACGGCGAATCCCCTTCAAACTCATTAAAAGTAAACAGAGTTGTCATAAAAGGATAAATCATTCAGTTATAAAAGCTAAAAAATAATCTAAAAATAGGAGAAAATAGGACATCAAATAATTTGATGCTATCGGATATGTTTCCTCCTTAGTAAATAACTTAATTGCATCAGATTCGATTTAATAGAGCAATTGCTGATACTTGACTATCTAAATTATTACTGCTTATGGCTGGTTATTCCGACTTTGTTTTTAATTCTGGGTTGAGGGTACCAACCTGAGCTGTTGCAGGGCGGGGCTCCTTACCATTGGTGGATTGACAGAAGTTGACATTCCTCAGTTGACATTGTTTTACATGATACATATTATGTTGTTGCCCACTTCCTTTCCAGTACTACTTGAAATACTCTTACATTTCTGAATTCTAAATTCAATGCATTTCTCTGCCAAAGTAGTATTAATAATTATCACTGTAAATTAAAAATTATTTTGAATTTTGGTCCTTTAGTACTAAAATATTCATCCACTATAAAGATATAAACCGACCTGGCTTACGCCGGTCTGAACTCAGATCATGTAAGGATTTAAAAGTCGAACAGACTTATTATAAAAAATAAAATTAATCAAATTATAGGTATTATCTGAGCAATAAAGAAATATTAAACGTTTTAATTATTTTAGCATGACATACTAATGTTATAAATGAACTAATTTCTACATCAGAAGTAGCTGTTAATTACTATAAAATGGTTTAAGAACCCTCACATAGAGAAAATATTAAAAAATAACACTAAAATACAATTCATAAGAAAAAAAAATTAAATACAAGTAAAGTAACTGAAATGGACTTAATACAAGAAATTCTAAACTCCACAACATAGACAATAAATATTTACGTTTAGAACAAAAAGTCCACAACCACAATTATTCTGACGTCGTGTTTCACTGCTTGTTGACACGTTGAAGAGTCCACTTCGAAACACCAACAAATTCGGCACCTTCATGCACCGCATGGCCAAGGGCACGGCCAAATACGAGTGCCCCTCTTTGCCACTCTGTCACATTCTTACTTCTATTTACGTTGACGTACACTGTCGCTTGAAACAAGAATATCTCACTGATCGCTGCTACCTTATGCTCACTTGGAGACCGTGGGCGTGCGGTATAGGTGGTATGTCATTCACTGTGCCATTTGTACGGGCTTAATTATCATCTGTTCATGCGGACTAAGGTGAATAATTGTGTGTGAACATGAACAGTGAAAGTAAAGGATTGTAACCCTGCCGAAAATCCATAAATACTTGAAACTATGAAACATTCAGATAAATACGTATTTTCAGTACAATACAACGGTTCGGTTACGGTAGTACTTGCATTCTGCGTTCTAAATCAATGGGTGCTTCGTCAGCATTTTCCCACGCTTTAGATGGAAAATGAGAATTTTTGCTGAGTCTGTAATTTTTTTGTGCAGGCGAGGTCATTTGCACTTAGCCAATGACGTCAGTTCAATGACGTCATTGTGGTTTCAAACCTTACCTACATGAGCAGGCCTAACCTCACGTAGGTAAGGTACCAAGGTTTTTAGGAAGGGTGGAGAGGTTCCTCTTATCCCTCCCTGGGAACTACCTCCCAGCTCCATACTAAAAATTGGGGAACGGTGAGAGAGAAATTGTTTTCTCTCTCTCTCTCTCTCTCTCTCTCTCTCCCAGAGGACCACCTCCTGGTCCTCGACCAAAAATATTGCTGGTTTCTTAGCCAGACATCTGGCGGGAAGTCTGGCAGTGAATCTCTCTGCGCCCTGACTTTTAATACATGGTCGTGCGAGTGGGGATACGGGTGGAACATGGGCGAATCGTAGTGCACCTGCGTGCTAATATATCTCTCTCGTGGCGACTTGGCGAGTTACTATGTGTAGGGGATCGGGGGAGATATATCACCGCACTATTGTGGCGTATTCGTGAGTTACTGTGAATAAATGACTATCAGGTACCACAAGAGACATCGTAACATCGTGAGTTACTCTAGGAGAATGACTATAAGATACCGCTAGAAACATAGCAGTGCACTCTCGTGATAACTTCGTGAGTTACTATTAACCAATGACTATTAGATCTCGCTAGAGACATAACAGGGGAATAGCTAGTGCGCATGTGCGCTTGTACATTAGCTTAAAGTACACACTGACACCGGGTTTGCAAGTTACAGTAAAATTATTTTAGCCGTAGGAGAAAGTAGGATTGCGGAGGCGGGTCTATTTAATTAAAGTAATGGCAAGGGGCTCTCCATCATCGGATAGGTGTCACGTGCATGTATGCATGACGGATAACTTAGGCGCTAAATTTAAACTTTTGTATGTATGTGTTTAGAAGCAAGGGGATACTGTGCGGTCGATATCGGAAAGAGCAAGAGGAATAACTGAGGCTGGATAGGAGCGTGGTAAGAAACAAACAACCGTTCTGATAAAAAGAGAACTGCCGGGCGAGTTGGCCGTGTCGTTAGGAGCGCGCAGCTGTGTGCTCGCATCCGGGAGATAGTGGGTCGAACCCCACTGTCGGCAGTCCTGAAGATGTTTCTCCGTGGTTTCCCATTTTTTCACCAGAGAAATGATGGGGCTGTATCTTAATTAAGGTCACGGCTGCTTCTTTCCAATTCCTAGGCCTTCCCTATCCCAGCGTCGCCATAATACCTATCTGTGTCGGTGCGACGTTAAGCAAATAGAAAAAACATAGCGAACTACAAATTCTTCAGCCTACATTTCATAAAAATGAAATGACGACAACTAGGAAAACATTTTATATGTAGGATATGTGTAGGAAGAGGCAAATGGAATGTAATAAGTAGAACTTCATAAATTGAACGTAATATTTATTGTGTAACTATTTTTAAAAAATAAGCAAACTACTACAGTCTTTTTTATGCTACCGACAATGTTACTGTACTCCTTAACATCTTACTGTGAAGAGGTAACGTGCTTGCAAAATTTTAAATCCCCCCTGCAACATTTAATTTCAAAAAATATTTATTGTTTATGAAATTAAGTTTTCAAAATATATTATGCTATGCATGTTATGCTTCGCAAAGAACTTGATGCAGTTCTGACATTGATGTCATCCATGTGTTTAGCTCCTTTCAGAATCATTATTACGTACTGTAAAGAAAGGAAAGTGTTCATGCATACACAGTCTACAGTTCACAATATTCGGATTAGGTCCATCCCAATAGTTGTGCTTTTCACTTCAGAGATTATAATGAGGTCGACAGCGTCTGTATGAAGCTACATCGATTGACATCTTACTGTGGAGAGGTATTCTTTCACCAAAGTAAGTCCGTTTAGTTCTTAGATATTTATCTTCTGTTTTCGTCCTTTAAGACTTCCATCCACTAAAAGTTTCCCTTTTTATTGCACCGGCAACGGCAAGTGCTGCTACCTTCTCAGAAACTGTAGCATTAGGTGACGTCAAATGCTGCATAGGTTTACGATGCAGATTTCCAAGAGCTACACGCCTTAGTTCAGGTTTGTTTTGACGATAGGCAATGTCATGCTCTTTGCAGGCAGCATCTAATATATTAATACGAGGATCACCGGGTGCCAAGCGGACGTCAAGTCGAGTTCCAGGGACACAGTACTGGTTTCAAGGACGATGAATCTCAAAAGGAAGCAAATGAATCACCTTATTGATTAGTCCATGCCCAGCATGCTTCCTTTGTCCCAGCACGATTCTTCACCTGTTTCTGCGACAGCTTGGTTACTATTTTAGCAGCCATAATAAGTATTTATAAGCGAAGTCATCTCGTTAGTTTTAGATCCGTGGTACAGTTCAATAAGTTGACATACACGACACTGTCTCACTGGTTAGCTAAACTTACTTGTCCATGACATAAACTACACCTTTGAAGCTCTGACGAAACATGATCTTGAGTCCAAACGCGAGGCACCTTATCCCATAAAGTCTTTATAGCATTCGCAGAAACGTTGACCAAAAATGCCTTTGGTAATGCATTCAACTCTTCTTCAGTAAAAGTGTTCAGATTATTTTTGCAAGCATAATGCTTTACGATTGGCATTTCAACTGCGTTACACTTAGTATCAGAAAGAAATGGCTAATGTCTTTTTTGTACAAATGATTCTTTCTATCTGTCGACATTTGAACATTTCACTTTCGGCATGCATTGCCATACAACCAATCAAAGAGCATACATGACGTAAAGACCGTTTTCTTGTTTACGAACTATGCTCCTTCAGAAGCGTTTTTAACGATCGGCATCCTAATTAATGCAGATTGAAAACTTCACATTTTGTTGGTAGATACTCAGGCTGCCATCCCTACTTTTCACAATCGTTTACAAACTCTAGACCTGCTCTTGAGAAATGAGCGCTCGAGATCATAGCTAGAAAGCTATATGGAATTCCTTTTTCTTCCCACTGAAGTCCTAAATGTTTTCTCACCTATTGTGTCAGCCTTTTATCTTCATCCGTACGCAAGCAGTAAGGAAAATGTGGACTAAACACTAAACTCACGAGTTTTGGTGCCCACAAAACAGTGCAGACCAACACAGCTACCTCATTGAGCACAAATCTGTTTCAGTTCACTTTAAAGCCTTGAACATCAACTATCAATGTTCTGACAAAGTGAGCAACTCTCTGTTGCAATATCGTATCGACTAAGCAAAGCATTGTCTACTCATAGCATATATAAAGTCTTGAATTTACAAGAGGCAGAGTTTGATAGCGAACAAGTGTAAACATGATATACATCATCACGTGATTACTGCGTATAAAAATCAGTGTGGTCTCATTATGTAACATGCTCAGCCCAGTTAGGCTAAGCTAGCACTTTTAAGCGTTTTTTTTCCGGGTACCGAACTTAAAATTTTTAAGTTTTGCTTACACTATTTTTTCGGTTAGACTGGGATTTTAGGTTCATCTTCGAGCCCCTAACTACCTCCTCATCCTCCTCATGGACTTCCCCCTCCCTCCTCCTTATAGAACTACTAAGTATATAAGGGGAAGAGGAGGAGGATGAGGAGGAGGAAGTCCATTGGAAGGAACAGGTTGTCACACGCTACTAGGATATTGGGAGTAGGAGGAGGAGGACGAGGAGGTGGTTATGAGCTACTAGTTCTGTAAGGAGATGAGAACTCTCTGTTAGGTGGAGGAGGATATTCAGTTAGATGAGATAAGGAAGTAAAACAAAAGAGTAGAGAGAGCGTTCAGTACAAATGTTACTTATAACATGCTATATCTCGCGTGAGAAAGATAGGCTGCAAAGGAAGTTCGTTAACACATGTATTCACGTGACAATCAGTTCTACTTGTAACAGAGGGTCAGTTTTTTCTACTACCTCAGCAGAATAATGCTTGAAATTATATCTCACTTTGGCGTATGACAGAAGATGATAAAATGATAGGAAGCGAATCTTGCGACAAAATATTATTTTACAGTTCGTTATATCATCACGTAAGCAAAAGAGGAAGTGAAATTAAAACTGTACAAAACTGTCACCAACCACGCTCCCGAGATGAGAGTTCCTAGGGCACCCATTTTAGTCGCCTCGTACAAGTGGCAAAGGGATATCGTAGTGTTATTCTAACGCCCCCTACCCACAGCGGTCGGATCACCGTACAGTCGCCAATCGACGCTTCTAAGTTTGAGACCCCTAGGGGACCACCCTTTAGTCGCCTCTTACAAAAGGCAAGGGGATACCGCGGGCGTTATTCTTCCCCCTCAGTAGAATAATGCTGGGAAAATATCTCTCTATGGCGTACAAAAGAAGAGAATGAAATGGTAGGAAGAGCATCTTGCCACAAAATCATCAAGTAAGCAAGAAAGACATTCAATTCAAACTGTATAAAACTGTCACCAACAATGGTCCAGAGTTGAAGGCCACTATTGAGGACCCCTTTTGGACGCTAGGGGATACCGTAGGTGTTATTTTCTACCTCAGTAGAATAATGCATGGGAAAATATGATAGGAAGAATATCTTGCCAGAAAAGAATATTTTTTACTGTTGCTTAAATCATATGCGCCCCGTAGTCATCAACCCATGCCCTCACCTGTTAAGCTAAACTGTGGTCATGTAGGCGGATGGGAAGATTATAAAGGATAGTTAAGGAATCCTCCTCTGCGAACCATGTGACCTTGCCGCGGTGGGGAGGCTTGCGTGTCCCAATGATGCAGATAGCCGAGACGCAGGTGCAACGATATCGGATGTGTATTTGTTGTAAGACCAGACTAACGATTGGTTCATCGAAAGGGGGGTAGCAGCCTTTCGGTAGTTGCAAGGGTGGCAGTCTAGATGATTGACTGAAACGGCCTTGTAATAATACTCAACATGGCTTAGCTGTGTTGATACTGCTACACGGCTGAAAGCAACGGGAAACTACAGCCGTAACTAACTCCCGAGGACATGCAGCTCCCTCTGTATGAATGATGTACTGATGGTGGCTTCCTCCCGGGTAAAATATTCCGGAGGTAAACTAGTCTCCCATTCGGATCTCCGGGTGGCGACTACACGAGAGGGGGCGATCATCAGGAAGATGGATACTGACATTCTGCGAGTCGGAGCGTGGAATGTTAGAAGTTTGAATCGTTGTGGTGGGTTAGAGAATCTGAAAAGGGAGATGGATAGGCTAAAGTTAGATGTAGCTGGTATAAGTGAAGTACGTTGGCAGGAAGAACAAGATTTTTGGTCAGGCGACTACCGAATTATCAACACAAAATCAAACAGAGGAAATGCAGGAGTTGGTTTAATAATGAATAAGAAAATAGGGCAACGGTTAAGCTACTACGACCAGCGTAGTGAAAGAATTATTGTCGTCAAGATAGACACCAAACCAATGCCCACCATAATAGTGCAGGTCTATATGCCTACTAGTTCAGCGGATGATGAAGAAATCGAAAGAATATATGAGGAGATAGAAGATTTAATACAATATGTAAAAGGTGACGTGAATCAAATTTGATGGGAGACTGGAATGCAGTGGTAGGCCAAGGAAGAGAAGGTAGTACAGTAGGAGAATTTGGATTGGGACAAAGGAACGAAAGGGAAGTCGGCTGGTTGAATTCTGCACTGATCATAATTTAATCCTTGCCAATACTAGGTTCAAACACCACAAACGACGGCTGTATACGTGGACGAGACCTGGAGATACTGGAAGGTATCAAATAGAATTCATTATGATTAGGCAGAGATTCATTAACCAGGTGTTGGATTGCAAAACTTTCCCAGGAGCAGACGTGGACTCTGACCACAACTTGTTGGTCATAAAATGCCATCTGAAGTTGAAGAAATTGAAGAAAGGAAAGAATGCAAAAAGATGGGATCCAGACAAGTTGAAAGAAAAGAGTGTGAGGGATTGTTTCAAGGAACATGTTGCACAAGGACTAAATGAAAAGGCTGAAGGAAACACTATAGAGGAAGAGTGGAGAGTCATGAAAAATAAAGTCAGTGGGGCTGCTGAAGAAATGTTAGGAAGGAAGAAAAGATCAACTAAGAATCAGTGGATAACTCAGGAGGTACCAGACCTGATTGATGAACGACGAAAATACAAGAATGCTGGAAATGAAGAGGGCATAAAAGAATACAGGCGATTAAAGAATCAAGTGGATAGAAAGTGCAAGGTAGCTAAGGAAGAATGGCTGAAGGAGAAGTGCAAGGATGTCGAAGGCTGTATGGTCCTGGGTAAGGTAGATGCTGCATACAGGAAAATCAAGGAAACCTTTGGAGAAAGGAAATCTAGGTGTATTAATATTAAGAGCTCAGATGGAAAGCCACTTCTAGGGAAAGAAGACAAACAGAAAGATGGCAGAAGCATATCCAACAGTTGTGTGAAGGTAATGATGTAGATAATTTGGTTCTTGAACATGAAGAGGCTGTTAATGCTGATGAAATGGGGGACCCAATTTTGAGGTCAGAGTTTGACAGAGCTGTGAGTGACCTAAATAGGAACAAGGCACCTGGAATTGATGACATTTCCTCTGAATTACTGACTGCCTTAGGAGAAACTAGCATGGCAAGGTTATTTCATTTAGTGTGCTAGATGTATGAGACAGGAGAAGTCCCATCCGATTCCCAAGAGAGCCGGTGCTGACAGGTGTGAAAACTACCGCACCATTAGTTTAGTATCTCATGCCTGCAAAATTTTAACACGTATTATTTACAGAAGAATGGAAAAACAAGTTGAAGCTGAGTTGGGAGAAGATCAATTTGGCTTCAGAAGAAATGTAGGAACACGTGAAGCAATCCTGATTTTACGTCTGATCTTAGAGTATCGAATCAAGAAGGACAAGCCCACGTACATGGCATTCGTAGATCTAGAAAAGGCATTCGATAATGTTGATTGGACCAAGCTATTTATGATTCTGAAAATGATAGGGATCAGATACCGAGAACGAAGAATTATCTACAATCTGTATAAAAATCAGTCTGTAGTGATAAGAATCGAGGGCTTTGAAAAAGAAGCAGCAATCCAGAAAGGAGTGAGGCAAGGCTGCAGTATGTTCCCTCTCCTTTTCAATGTTAACATAGAACAGACAGTAAAGGAAATCAAAGAGACATTTGGAAAGGGAATCACGGTCCAAGGAGAGGAAATCAAAACCTTGAGATTTTCCGATGATATTGTTATTTTACCTGAGACTGCAGAAGATCTCGAGAAGTTGCTGAATGGTATGGATGAAGTCTTGGGTAAGGAGTACAAGATGATAATAAATAAATCCAAAACAAAAATAATTGAGTGCAGTCGAACGAAGGCAGGTGATGCAGGAAATATTAGATTAGGAAATGAAGTCTTAAAGGATGTAGATGTTACTTGTGTGGTAAAATAACAAGCGTGTACACATCACCTTTTGATAATGCATACATCAACTATCGTACTAAACAACATCTACGCGAGCGTGCGACCATCGCTTGCACTTGTGCTGCTATCTTAACATAACCTATGTGCACGAACTTAAAGCATAAAAAATAGTTGTGTGTAAGTGAACATAGCAGAGTGTTAACTACGTAGGTGTAGACATTGAACTTTGCATGATGAAGCAGCATACTACGTGACCGTGACGTCACGTCCACGTGCTCTTGTTTGGTAAACATAGCCAAGTGCTTTTTTGACAGCTGTCTTCTTGACGGACCCTAACCTCACTTTGAAGGACAATAGAGCGTCGCTAACCTCACTGCTGCCATCTTTACGGCAGTAAACCTCAAGGCTGCCACCTTATGCATGTTATAGCGCGGAATTTAAAATCCAACAGCAGAACGTCGCTAACCTCACTCTTGCCATCTTGATGGGCTTAAACCTTAATGTTGCTACCTTGGTTATACGCTTTTGTGTTAGTTTACTGTTAATCGCTAAGCTGTTCGCATCATCGAAGTTGAGAGTAACAAATGTCGAGTAGATTTAAAGAAGAATCTGTTAGCAGAAGATAAAAGTCCGCCATGGAAAAACCTATTTCTAGGTATATTTGCGAAGAGTGTGGAAAAGCATTTTCCCGAAGCTATCACAGGAGACGTCATGAGATATCATGTAGGACGATTTTTCAATGCAAACATTGTAGAAGAGAGTTCAAGAACGCATACAACGCTCAACGTCATGAAGCCGCGTGTAATGTAGCTTCATCGGGAACAAAATACAAAGAGCTCGACCATATTCCAGCGAACACTGATTTATGTTTAAAAAGTACACCTCTGCGAGAGATTTTTAATTCTCCCTTGTTGTCTAGGCCTGCTGCAAGTTCTGTTACTGAGCACAAACTTCAAGATAAATAGAGGCAAGGTCATGATTATGATAATAAGGATAATGATGTTGATCAAAACAGTAGTAAAGGGAAAGTAGAAGAAGAAAAAAATTCATTGCCATTACAGCTTGATGATTTTACTTCATTTCCTAAGCCTACTACACGTTCTGTCGAAGTGCAAACATCTCAAGAAGAGATGCAAGGTAAAGAAGAAGGAAATTTCAACGCTTCATCGCTATCGAAATAAGTTATGTTTGTACCTAGAAACGCTACTGCTGAAGCACGTATTATATCAAAACAAGTCCCTGCACATCAACTGTCTGCATATAGACTCAAAGTTCACAACAAGCCTCTGTTACCCTATGTAGATATAAGCTACTGTAAAGACCCCAACGTACTGGTAAAACGTTTACAACTGCTAAGAGCCTATCATGATGCTGGTTACACACAGTACAAAGAAGATATTTTTGAAATAGAGCATGAATTTCGTCGTGTTGGTATTATTAAGTAAGCGCTTACCCTCACCTAAGTCATCCATCTGTAGTATATAGTCGATCGAGTAGCTATATTCGTATAGATTATTTCCCAACATTCTCCCTTCCTTAGGGTGTTAACTCCGCCTCTAGTTGTAGAGCCGGTCTCAAGCCCGGATAAAGAGAGGAGAGGCACCCTAGCCCTTTAGCCCTTTAGCCCATTAGCCCTTTAGCCTATTAGCCCTACAAGGAATGTGCGGTAATCTAATCTTCTTAGAACAAAGGTATCCCCTGACATGTTGTATTGAGTACAGTGTTCTGTTCTACTTATTTAGTGTTCTAAACACTTCAATCAATGTTCCGATCACATGATAAAGTTAACAGCATAGAGTGCAGTGTTCGATTCTAGTCTTGTTATGTTTCTTTAGTGATTTGCAAGTCTAAACATGCATAATGACGTCATCACTGCAGCACGTGCTTACTCTACCTATCCCGATGCAGGTTTATGCCCTGACATAAGAGGAGGCCTTAACAGCTTATGTATAGCTGCTATTGTTTAAAGGTAGCTGCTGTTAAGAAAAAGCACGTAGAATTTTTCAAATTACATTTCAAAGGTATGAGGTTTAGTGAAGTAAAGATACCTGCACGATGCAAAGCTAGCTTTCTTCATCAGAGCAGCCACCATCTTGTGTGAGCACCTCTAGACCGTATCATAAGGAGCTGTGTATAGTCACCATCTTGTCGCTGCTACCTTGCGCAAGCACCCCTAGGGCGTCTCATAAGAGCAGCAGCCATCTTGTGCAAGCGCTCTTAAGCTGCCTCATAAGAAGCTATGTATAGCCCCCATCTTGTAGAATTAGATAGCTGCCAATGCCAAAGGGCCTAAGTAGGGATCGAACCGTCGATCTCATCATTAGACTATGTTTTTTTCTTGTTCCTGATACTGCAAACCTAGGTATCAGGTTTTGCTCTACGATGCACCGTTTTCGAGATATTTAACATTTTGCATTTAAGCCCCAAATTTAATGAATCGAACCTGCACGGCACGTTATACTCTCTACCATAGCTAAACCTGATCATGTTACGAATACTTGCTTCAATACAAGCTAAAACAGAGCGAATGCCAAAGGGCCTAAGTAGGAACCGAACCGTTGATCTCATCATTAGACTATGTTTTACTTGTTCCCCATACTGCGAACCGAGGTATTGGGTAGAAAAATTTTGTTCGTTTTGCTCTACGATGCACCGTTTTCGAGATATTTAACATTATGCATTTAAGCCCAAATTTAATGAATCGAACTAGCACGACACGTTAGCCTCTAAGCTAAGAGCAGCAGCCATCTTGCGCAAGCACCCTTAAGGCGTCTCATAAGGAGACGTGTATAGCCGCCATCTTGTGTCCGCCATCTTGCGCAAGCATCCTTAGGGCGTCTCAAGCCATCTTGTGCAAGGACACTTAAGCCGTCCCATAAGAGCAGTCGCTATCTTGAGCAAGCATCCCTAGGGTATCTCATAAGGAGCCATGTATAACTACCATCTTGAGCAAGCATCCCAAGGGCGTCTCATAAGAACCTGTGTATAGCAGCCATCTTGCGTAAGCACCCTTAAGGAGTCATGTATAGCCGCCATCTTATGCAATTAGCGTCGAGAGAGGGCCGCTGTAGAATTTCTCTTTTTAAATTATCCACCACCACATTTCAAAGGTATCTAGCTAAAGATGGCAGCACTGCGGATGACAGGTGACGAATTTACATCTACTACGATAAAGAGGGCAGCACGGTGCTCTCTGGATTAAAGATGGTGGATGACAGCTGTCAAAAAAAGCACGTGGCTATGTTTACCAAACAAGAGCACGTAGAATTTGCCACCACATTTCAAACTAAAGAGGGCAGCACTATGCTCTGTTGATTAAAGATGGCGGATGGTAGCTGTCAAAAAAGCATGTGAGTTTGTTTCCAAACAAGAGCACGTGGAATTTTTCAATTTGCCGCCACCACATTTCAACTAAAGATGGCAGCACGGTGCTCTCTTGATTAAAGATGGTGGATGACAGCTAGCAGAACTTTTCAAATTGCCCGCTACTACGTGCTTAAGGTAGTAGCCATAAAGAGGGCGGCACGGTGTTCTGTGGATTAAAGATGGCGGATGACAGGTGATGAAATTGCCCGCATGATAGCAGCACGGTGCTCTGTTGATTAAAGATGGCGGATGACAGCTGTCAAAAAAGCACATGGCTTTGTTTCCCAACAAGAGCACGTGGAATTTGCCGCCACCACATTTCAAACTAAAGAGGGCAGCACTGTGCTCTATAGATTAAAGATGGCAGATGACAGCTGTCAAAAAAGCACGTGAGTTTGTTTCCAAACAAGAGCACGTGGAATTTTTCAATTTGCCGCCACCACATAGAGGGCAGCACGGTGCTCTCTTGATTAAAGATGGCTGCTGTCACGTGGAATTGTCTGCCACCACAGGTATCTAGCTAAAGAGGGCAGCACTGAGGTTTGCGATGCAAGATGGCTGCTGTCAAAAAGCATTTTTCAAATTATCCGCCACCACATTTCAAAGGTAAGTAGCTAAAGAGGGCAGCACTGTGCTCTATAGATTAAAGATGGCGGATGACAGCTGTCAAAAAACACGTGGCTTTGTTTACCTCGCGCTAGTGAGGTTAAGTTGGTAGCACTAAGGTTTAGGCCCGCCAAGATGGCAGCACTGCCGATGACAGGTGACGAATTTTGCAGCTACTGCGATATAGAGGGCAGCACAGTGCTTTGTGGTTTAAAGATGGCGGATGACAGCTGTCAAAAAAGCACGTGGCTGTCAAAAAGCACGTGGCTTTGTTTACCTCGCGCTAGTTAGGTTAAGTTGGCACTACTGAGGTTTAGGCCCGTCAAGATGGCAGTACTGAGGTTAGCGATGCGTTGTTGTCGATGAGAGCTGTCAAAAAGCACGTGGCTTTGTTTACAAATCTGTCAAAAAGCACGTGGCTGTCAAAAAACACGTGGCTTTGTTTACCTCATGCTAGTTAGGTTAAGTTGGCACTACTGAGGTTTAGGCCTGTCAAGATGGTAGTACTGAGGTTTGCGATGCGTTGTTGTCTGTCAAAAAGCACGTGGCTTTGTTTACAAATCTGTCAAAAAGCACGTGGCTGTCAAAAAGCACGTGGCTTTGTTTACCTCATGCTAGTGAGGTTAAGTTGGCACTACTGAGGTTTAGGCCCGTCAAGATGGTAGTACTGAGGTTAGCGATGCGTTGTTGTCTGTCAAAAAGCACGTGGCTGTCAAAAAACACGTGGCTTTGTTTACCTCACGCTAGTTAGGTTAAGTTGGTACTAGTGAGGTTTAGGCCCGTCAAGATGGCAGCAGTGAGGTTAGCGATGCGTTGTTGTCGATGACAGCTGTCAAGAAGCACGTGGCTTTGTTTACAAATTCAAATCTCCCACCAAAATTCAAATTTCCCGCCAAAATTCAAATTTCCCGCGGGCGGCGGCGGCGGAGGCGGCGGAGGAGGAGGCGTGCGGCGGCGGAGGTGCGGCAGAACTCTCCCATTATACTACTTATCGGTAAAAGGAAGACAAGGGCCATGAAGGGCCAGAAAATGTAAGACTCCCTAGGACTCGATTGTTCTAATCCCGTCGAGGTCGGAAAAGAATAAGAGTTGTCCAAGAAAGGTCGGAGAGGATAGGATAGGAAAAAGTAAGAAGCCTGGCATATGTAATTGGAAGCAATGCCAAGACTGAGCTAAGGGCCGCGTGGTTACAACCCACGCTACCAATTTGAGTGCCCCTGGGCCCCTTTTAGTCGCATCTTACGACAGACAGTGTATAACGTAGGTGTTATTCTACCTCTCCACCGACAGGGGAATAGCAGCTGAGATGACACATGCATTGCAGTATGTCAGAATCAGCTAGAATTAGCTACGTTACAAGCATATAACACACCTAAAATCCACACCAAATACTTAAAACAGAACTATCTGAGGTTCTAGAAGTTTTTCTCTTATAAGATCTTCTTTTTTCTAGTGTCGGTGAATTAAACGGTAATGTACGTTACATATTGAGATTTGAATCTAACATACCCCCTTCACTTTAAATAAAAGAGTAACAGTAGTGTAGGTCAGCGTGAAAATGAGGAATTAAACTCAAGTTGTTCCGCAGTGCACACGTAAAACTACGAACAACAACAAGAGCAGCAGCAATCTAAGGTGCTGGAATTTTGTCCGGTAAGAGTTCTTGTTGCCGTACGGGCATGGAGGGCATTATAATATTTAACCATAACTTACTTAACTTCGATTACTATAATATGTACACAAAAGAAAGGGGAACGTGCATAATAAAATCATTGCACCCGTACTGGGTTCCATCGTCAAAATAAAGAAATGGATATGAACATCTTAGCAGCAGTGCTCGCTGAGCGAAGTTTAATAGGTTTCAAATTGCTGGAGCGATGACTCACCCAGGCGGCCTCACCTGCTAAGCTGAACTGGGGCCTTTCATGGGGATGAGAAGATTGGAAGGGACAATCAAGGAGGACGAGATGAAGCGGCTGTGGCTGCCTGGATGAGAAGTGGGAGATCACAAAAAACTACTTCGAGGATGGCTAAGGCGGGAATCAAACCCATCTCTACTCAGTTGACCGCCCGAGGCTGAGTGGACCCCGTTCCAACCCTCGTACCACTTTTCAAATTTCGTGACAAAACTGGGAATCGAATCCGGGCCTCCGGAGGTGGCAGCTAAGCACAACAACCTCTACACGACAATAATAATAATAATAATAATCACTGGGGCTGGGGCCGCCTCGTCAATATTAAGGAGGTCCACCAGCTCAAGGTAATGGCAGATCTGTGATAGTCTTTCTAAGCTATCTCGAGGGGAATGTTTCAAATATTTCTATTATGTTAATTTTAACAAAGCCGAAATAACTTAACCGAAATCAGGGAATAGAGAGTGAGGTAACTTCTCGTGTTCACTCTCAACTGGATTTCGAGGTGAATAAGATTTTGTAACCTTTTCTATCTTGTAATTCCGCTAAGTTAAGTATTTTTCTCCGTCTATTCACCCCGTAGTATAGGCGTAGCCTCTGTAATGTAGGACCATAACCACAAATAGGGTTTTATGCATTTAATGTAAATTTTAAGGAGCGCAAGTATTCGCCTCCTCACAATTTTGGTTCTTGGACCAGTAAATTTAACCTTTGGTTTTACCGAAGGCCTTGTAGAATGGGTATTTGTTAACCCTGTTAAAGTCTATTTCATTCTCTTCATGTTAGATATGCCGACTGTATAAGAGAGTGAATAGTGTTTTATTTTGTTAAATGAAGGTTGTGCATTTGATAGGCCTGGAAAGTGTGAGTTTTCGAAAATAGATTCCTAAGTGTAAATTTTAGAGCAAAGACGCTCTCCCTATTAACGTACAGGTTGAATGGTGCCTTTGGAAGGCTGGAAAGGTATAATGTTTGGAGAGTAGTCTCCTAGATAATTTTGCGGAACAAAGGTGCTCTTATGAGGTAGCACATTTTTTGATAGTCTGTCTTCTAGAGATATTATTGAATGGAGCAGAGGTTGCTCTTGTCACATTGGCAAGGTAGGAGCTTTAAACTCGTATTGTTAATTTATGTTGTTTAATTTTTCTAGGAATTCATAATATTGTACCGGAGATATTGTTATTAGCTTAGCAAATTGTTTTTGTTAAAATTTAACATCTGAGAAGGAAAAAAGTAAAAAAGGTTAAGAAAGGAAATAACACTGCCAATTTTGAAGTTTAAATTCTATCTTTCGATTTTCGTATATCCAACCATTCATCCCCATACCTTCTTTCAACTCTGTGGTTCACAATATCTTCGTAACATATTATATTTTGCTAATATGAGGTATGTATGTTCAGTCTTCAGCCCTAAGGCTGGTTGGATCCTCAACAGCTCCGCCATCAGCTGTCATAGATGGCCTAGGCATCACTGAAGAGACATGCTAGGAAAAATGACGAGTGAGGTAGTTTCCCGTTGCTTTCCTCACTGAGCCAGCAGTTGCGATTACATATCAGTCTGCCAAGCCCACTGAAATGCATGCACCAACCGACCCTATGAGCAACATCTTCACACCATTCATAGCAGGGACTGGCTGCAGAAAGAATGGCATTATTAGCGCCGCTTATACCTCAATCACTTTCATATTGTTAATGCCAAGTATAAGACAGAGACAGATCATGAAAGTAAGAAAATTACTCTAGCCCATAGCAGAAGACATAGTGCACTGAAAACACTAGGTCCTGCCAGCAAAGGAAGTAATTAAAACTAAAAATGATAGTTATGTGTGTAGAATTAAATGCGTTAATAAAAGCTGTGTGTCATGCTTCCGTAAATGCATCGTTTTCCGTTCCTTTCTTCACTAGGTTACGGCGTGTATACAATATTAACCGTGTTCATGGTAAATTTAAGCAGTGTTATGTGTCAAGCTTCAGAAAATGCAGCGATTAATATATATACACAATATCTGTAGCGAGAGCTATCGTAGCATTCTACACTCAGCCAGAAGATGCTATTACATTTCAGTGTGTTAGGCCTACTGTATCGTTACACAATTTTTATGGTAACCTCGCTATGTTTAGCTGATTATGGTATACTACAATGCGTGTGTAGCTTTCAGCTACTGTTGCTTTCATCACTAAGCTAGGGATGGAAGAATATGGAGCGAAGTAACTTATTTTACTTCTAAGTTTATATTACGTTAACTAAGGTAGGCGTAATGTGTAATATTACTTCAATATGATCGACGAGTATACACTATTAAGCTTTTTCGTAGTAAATTTAAGCTGTGTTATGTGTTACGCTTCTGTAAAGGCAGTGATTAGTATGTACAACGTCTTTCACGAGAGATGTCGTTGCTTTCTTCTCCATCTTCTCCTTCTTCTACTTCATCCTCTTCTTCTTATTGTTAATACCCTGTTTCGTGGACCAGAGTGGTGTAAGAATGTGCGGGCATATATATGTGGACAGAGAAAAGATCAAATCTTAATTTTAAACTCTAAAATTTGAAATTGTATTTCTTTCCTTGTTCTTTTCCTTCTTGAAATCTAAATGAACAACGCCAAGTAACAGTTTAATATACAAATAGAGAGCTCTTCGGCTCTAGAAATAATAATTATTAGAAACCTAAGAACAATCAGGTACAATAGACATAATGACTTTTAGGAGAAGAGATTGGTAGCTCAAACGTTACGCTATTGCAAAGAGCACTACTGTTCCAATTAATTTCAAGTTAAGAGTCGGAGCTCCAAAACTGACACCATTCCAGCCTCTCCAATGCCCAATTCCCTGTTTTTACATTAGATTAAATATAAAAAGGTTTCACTGTCTTACACGCTCGACAGCCTAATTTACATTAAATTAGGAAAGTTAAACTATGACAGAGTCAATAAGTGCCCATTCTATATGGCCTAATTGTAAAATGAAATGATTTAATATATCGGCCGTAAACCCAAAACGTTTGGAGGCGAACTCTTGCACGCCATTGAAATTCAAACGGAAATTCCGAAAAAAGAATTGTGGGCTTATGGCCCTATGTTGCAGAGGCTAAGCCTATACTACTGAGGTGACTAGATTGAGAGAAAATTTTAGATTACAAAGGAAAGAGGTAAATTTTAAAGTTTACAAAATAATAGTCACCCCAATACCAAGTTGAATGGGAAGAACTCAGAATAAAGTTCTCCGACTTGTTTGAAAATTTACATTGAAAGATTGAAATTTATATTACAAAAGAATTTTGAAACCTTCCTCTCAAGTTAGCTTACTGAAACTATTACATGATTAAATGTTATCTACCATTACCTTGAGCTGGTGGTCCTTTCGGAGATGGGCAATGCATGCCTCTGCCTCCTCTACGAACACACTCTAAACCTCTTGACTGGAGCGATGGAAAGACAATATGGCCCAAAATGTCCCAGCTGTTATAGCAGTGAGGATGGTTCCAGAACTCTCTGGACTGAATTCCTGTATACACCCACGACTTTATTTGGTTACAAAAATTAATTCCGAAATTTGTGATTGGTGGAAAATTTAAGAAGGAGGGAAGACATAGAAGTGCTAGAAACATTTGAACACCAAGAATAATGTACAAACAATTCAGTTTAGCAAACTGTTAAATAAAATATTCTCTTGAAAATTAATTGTCAATCATCCCACCAGAGGGGGCACGTAAGTCGACAGTAGAGACATCTGAAATAAACGTTCAAACTTCTTTCAATAAACAGTTTGAAATACACGTTAAAGGTGGTTTTCAAAAGGCCTCTCATTTTAAATGCACGGATCGGGATACCTCCGGTACAGACCTTCAACCCCTGGAGTACTTCCCTGCTTGATATTTAAGAAAAACCTGGGAAAACCACAGATAGGGAATTGATTGATTGATTGATTGATTGATTGATTGATTGATTGATTGATTGATTGATTGATTGATTGATTGATTGATTGATTGATTGATTGATTGATTGATTGATTGATTGATTGATTGATTGATTGATTGATTGATTGATTGATTGATTGATTGATTGATTGATTGATTGATTGATTGATTGATTGATTGATTGATTGATTGATTGATTGATTGATTGATATGGTTTTGAAAATTTAGCATTTTAGGCAATAATGAATTTGAAGGTCTAAGGCAGAAAATTTATTGATGGAGAGTTCATTGACAAAGTATATGGAAGGAAATAATTCTTGATGCGATTTGTGAAGTTATAGAATTCCATGTAGTTATGCCCAAGTTTGGCGGCAAGAGCGGCCGCCACTGCCGATACCAGGGTGGGGTCCCCCGGAACCCCTAGTACCCTTAGATACTTCTGTCTCGCTACCTTGAGAGGGATAGCCATGGTAATGATCTCCACGGACCATATACTGATGTTCTGCCCAATAATGAAGTAGGCTATTGTGGTTCCGCATCAAAGCCATTGCCAATAATGATGGTGCCCATGTTTGCCGTAGTGGAGTCGTCTTGGGCCGGAACAGCATGGTCCCTTACCCCACTCCGGCACCTCTCGCCAGTTGTTCTGACACGGCCTCAGATGACATTAGGGCACTGCAACAATAATTTTCTGGGAACAGTGACTGTTTTTATGGAGAGAGTTTGTTATTTGGTTGGTGGTGCAGTAAAGGAGAGCGGCATCGAGAACGAGTTTGTGGAATCCACGCTGAGGCTTCGAGGCAGGGACAAGGTAATGGCACAAGGGAACGCAAAAAGAGAAGAACATTTTACTGAAGGGAAGGTTAGTACAAAATATAACAAAGTAAAACAAAATTTACATTAAACACTTTTCACAGTTAACAGGGGCAGAAGACCTCCTCTTTCAACCTTAAGATTCTACGCTGTTAAGGAAAGAAATATAATTACATTCGCAATGGCATGACTTGGTAGCCTATACTGAGTCTCGATTTATGCTGGGTTTACTTGGGAAAGATGAACCCTAAAAATCGTTTCGGTGTCTGGATTGCTCACCAAGAGTACCAGCGTTAAGAACAACAGAATAATGCAGGTCCATGAAATCTGAGGGCAAGCTTGCCTGGAGGAACGAAGTTTTTCACCATGACTCGTTCTTCAAACTTTAAATTGGTAGGTCTCCGTCCATATTAATCTATCTCTTTCATTTTGTCATGGGAAGCTTTAAGGTTTCATTCGGCCTTTCTCCACAGATCACTGACATTATCGGGATCTGTTGACTCTGGAAAAATCTCGTTGATTTACAACAAACTGGACAACGGCGTGTTAGGAACGAACTTAAACATGAGAGTTGCTGGTGAAAACTTGTGTGATTCGTGAAGAGCGGAGTTGAATGCAAAAGATAAAGAATGCAGTGGAGTATCCCACATAGAATGGTCTTCATGATGAAAAGCGATCAAGGCAGATCGAAAATTACGGATAAAATGCTCTGCAAGAGATGGTTGTGTGTAACAGGCAGACGTTGTTTCATGTGAGATGGATAGGTCAAAACAGAATTTGCGGAATAAATTAGAATTGAATGCCGTTGC
This sequence comes from Anabrus simplex, assembly GCF_040414725.1. Classification (NCBI taxonomy): domain Eukaryota; kingdom Metazoa; phylum Arthropoda; class Insecta; order Orthoptera; family Tettigoniidae; genus Anabrus; species Anabrus simplex. Next base: position 569,463,955 of record NC_090266.1, read on the forward strand.
ATTATCAGAGACTATATATTGACAAGGAACGAAAAAAGAAATAAATAATATTAAGGCAATAAACTGTAGATTGAGCGTTTGCCAAGCTTAGTTAGAAATAGACATGAAAACCTTCTGAAATCGTCTACACACACAAGGATAAATTTATTCCCGTTCCCCTTAGATTGAGGTTAAGCGTTCAACGTAATCTATGCATAATCGCGCCATGGGATCGAGATTCTTGGTGAGATGATAATAGCCCTAGCTTAGTAGAAAATGTGGGATTACTAAGCAAGCAAGCTTTACAAGCTTTAACCATTTCCCTAATTTCTCCGTCCATACTCTTCCTGAGATACACTCCCCTAATTTCTTCTCTAACTTTGAAGATGGATAAATGTCCTCCAAATTGGATCTCATGGTAGTACATGAAGATCATAGGCACAAGAACAGCTGGAACTACAACTTTCATCTTTTATCATTCCTCAAAGGGCAACGCAGAACCAAATTCCTCAGAACATAAAGGACAACATGTTCCACAAAAGAAAGGGTTTCTATAATAGGAGCCTGCACTGAATCTTCTCGTTGATATTTTTCAATGTCATTGAATAATATGGGGGTATCAGTGAAAATGGCAATAACACAAGAAGATATGGAAGTAGAAGGAGAACAACTTTCCTCACCAGAAAGAGTGCAGCTTAACCTATCTGCGGCCAAATTCTCAGATCCCCTAATGTATCGCACATCAAACTGAAACGCCGAGATGCGGATAGCCCAACGGGCGATAGGTCCTGTACGACATGGCCTAGCCAAAACCCAGCTTAGAGCCTAACTGTCGGTTTCTAATTCGAACTTAACATGTTCAAGATTCAGATGGAACTTCTCCAAGGTGAACAGAACAGCAAATCTTTCCAACTCACAAATGGAGCGCTTGGCTTCTTGAGCCGATAAGGTCCTGGACGCATAGGCAACTGACCGTCTTCCGAGTTCAGGTTCATGGAGAAGAACCCCAGCGGCTGCAGATGATGAGGCGTCTGACGGAACGATGAATTTCTTAGAGAAATCTGGCATAGCTAAGAGAGCTAACTTCATGTCTTCGAAAATCAGTTTTGTTTTCTCTATCACTCTCGTTACACGGTTAGAACATACAAACCCTTCGGTGGCCTTTAACGATATTTAGTGTACTTTTCGGCACATAGCTTCAAAAACCCGTAACTACTTTCTAGTTAGCGCTATGAGGTCATATACCTACTTTTACCGGGCAGTTATTTTGACCGGTATTGCAGTAGCTACCCCATCAGACTTTTGTGGCATTCATTTAGAACGGGATATCACTCTAACAAGCTGTTACAGTGTACTTTACTAGCGTAGTATAGGATAGAACTTATTGTTGTGCTGCGATGGGACAGCCGATGGCTCTTTTCAAACATGATACAAACACACTGACAGGAAAATATAGTCAGTGCTTGTTCAGCAATGAAAGGTGTGCAATCGTAAACAACAGTCAATTGTCGTGTTCACTCGTTACAAACATTCAAACTAGATTTCCCGATTGTAATTCCCTCGAAGAAGCATGTTCTCGCGTAGTCTGCAAATGGATGCCGAAATTCTGAAGCATAAGCATATAATTTACCCATCACAATCAGGCGATGAAACTGGGACTGATTTAGACCTCGATAATTGAGAAGACCTGTATAACTTGACAGACGGAAATAGTTCGGATAGTGATTCTAGTTGCGTCGAGCCTGCAGAATTTCCACGTGAACATGAAATCACACAGCAACCTTCGACCTCAAAGGATAGGGAACTACCCGCCAAATGGCGATGCACGCACACTAGCAAAGCAGCTGATGACAAAGGTAAGACTATTTGAAGTTAGTCATTTTGTATTTACATAATTCTGTGCACAGTGTAAGTAAGTTTGGTATTACATTTTTCAGGTGAAGGAAACCCTAAGTAAGATAATGAAATTACTAGCTAGGAGCACGATATCAACTACAGAAGGCCGAGCATACGCTGTGGTGTGTCAACATATGGCCGTGGTCAGCATATGATGGTCGGCGAGGAAGAAGTCTCTTTGGATGGAACAGTGCGGACTCTTGTCGATCTACAAAGCCTGCCAGGCCGTCGAGGACAGTAAAATATACTGAGGGAAGTCCGAGGTCCCACAGGACATGCAAAACGCCACATTGAAGGAACTTGTGCCGCTACAGCTTGTCGTCTTTTTATTGACGAATGCAAGCAGCTCCACATCGAAAGATATACTGAGGTTGAAGCCCGCGAAGTTCTGAACAATCCTGAACGGACACTTTCTTTGGAAGAATTGGACGCTGTCATTGGTATTTTATACGCACACGGAACGTATGGGGCTGACACGAACGTTCTCGATCTGTGGTCACAGAAGTGAGGTCATGGAATTTTCTCCCAAACTGTGGCACGAAACCGTCTCCTGTATATCATGAGGTTTCTTCGATTCGATGACAAATCTACCAGCAGGGATCACCTGAAAATTGATGGATTGGCGCTTGTACCTGTTGTGCGGGACAAATTTATATCTAATTTTACTATTTGCTTCAGACCAAGTGAGAACATTACCGTGGATGAACAGCTCTTTCCATCGAATGCTAGATGCCCATTTATGCAGAATATGGCCAATAAACCAGAAAAGTTTGGTATGAAATTTTGGATGGCTGTGGATGTGGACGTCAAGTATGTTGTAAACGGTTTTTCTATCTTGGAAAAGATGAAACGCGACCCACCTATCAGACCCTAAGTGAACACGTAGTGTTGCGTCTTGCTGAGTTTTTCATCAATCAGGGAAGAAATGTGCAAAGGGAACAAGATAATTGAAAAGTGTGCAATCTCTAAAAAACTGGTCTGTTGTTAAGTTCATTTCAAAGGTGACCAAGCAAAGTGTGTGTGTTTTCAGTGCGACAAATAAGTTGAAAGGCAGAAAGTGGCATTCATGCAGATATGTATACAGTGTAAGGTAAAGTGTGTAAGAAGAACATTCTGTCTTACTAGTGTACTTATTTATTTATTTATTTATTTATTTATTTATTTATTTATTTATTTATTTATTTATTTATTTATTTATGTATTTATTTATTTATTCATAATACTGTTTACAAGTCGTGCATGATAATAATTAAATTATGGTCTATGATGTCTCTATACTAAATTCGAACCTTTTTCAGACATAAATATCCTCAAGAAACGAATACCTGCCACTATCGGTCAAAATGACCGCTTCGGTAAAAGAAGGTAGAAAGAATGTTTGGCAATCCTAGTGTTAAACTTACGAATTGCCTGCGTTCTTGAATGGTGTATTGATACTCCATCGGGTGACACGGTATGCCCTAAGTATTACATAGGGGACTTAGCAAAAGCTACCTTGGATAACTGTGCTGTTAATCCGATCTTACGAAAGCGATTTAAGACTTCTTTAAGATGATGTAAGTGTTCTTCAAATGTTTCAGAAAAATCACGACATCATCGAGGTAATGGTAACAGATATTCAAAGTTGATGTCGGAGAAGACCCTCTCAGCAGTCTAGTGACAAAAGCCACGCCCGTGGAGAGCAAGAAAGGCACGCGGTTGTATTAGTAAAAATTCCAGTCGGTATCGAAAGCCGTTAGATGTTTTGATTCTTCCGCTAGAAGAATCAGGTTGTACGCTTGGTTATGATCCAGGATGGTGAAAGCTTCAATACGCCCTTACCATTTAACGCCCTGTAATCAATGACAGGCATGAAACTACCTTGGGGTTTCAGTACAAGGAAAATGGGCGATGAATACGCGGACTTTGAAGGTCGAATAAACCCATCCTTCAACATTTGATTAATAATCTCCTTAAGAGCCTACATTTTCGGTGGAGAGAACCTATATGGAGGAAGTCATACAGGAATCGAATCAGTTACCTCAATACTATATTCAATTACGTAAGTAACACCAAGGGTTTTCGAAAATATATCGGGAAAAGACTGACATAACTTACGAATACTATCAGCATGGTCCTCAGGTAGATGTCTAAGGTCCAACGACAACACACTCTGGGTAGATGAAATGGAAGAAGATTAAACAGTAACATTTCAAGATGGGAATATTGATATTACTTCCAAATGTGAAAGTGCAATGCTTGCTCTGAAGATCGAGGACAAGACCAGAATACGACATGAAATCTGTCGCTAACATCACAGAGCACGACAACTGTTTGGCAACAAACAACTTAAGTTTCCAATTACATTTAGAAATGCTAATTTTGGCACGGAAGAATCCTAAAATTTTAAAGGTGTACAATTCGCCGAAACTCAATTTGGCCGAGGGAAAACTATAATCCGGCAACTTACAACATGCTTCCTATTTAGCATATCAATCCTAAGAAATGATAGAACTAACAATTCCTGAGTCTAACAGAGCCGTGACTGTTTCATTATTTATCTCTGTTTTGAGGAAAGGCACAAATCCTGAAGTCTCAGAGTGATTTTGAGACATTCCTTCGGACCTTCGAAAGATATATTAGAGGCTCATTCATTTTCAGAGTGTTCGGTGCCCGACTTGACCTGGCTTGAGGCACTAGAAGCTGAACTTCGTGACTCAGCCGGGCACGCTAGTCACTTCCTATAACCTATGTTTGTGGAGGCCGCACCAGAAGTAGAAAGGAATGGGTGCTGTTAGGTAAAGTAGAATTTTTGGCATGATGTAAAAATGATCTACACTTAAAGTATCCTAGGGATGGCCCTGTTCCATTCCAAGTTCCAGTAGGTTTCACAAAGTGATACTTATTTCGAAGGTGGTCCGCGGATCCGCACGTATAACACTTGCGGTTTGAGAAGGTTCGGCAAGGTTATCTTCGAGAACTATCAAATAATAATAATAATAATAATAATAATAATAATAATAATAATAATAATAATAATAATAATAATAATAATAATAATAATAATAATAATAATAATAATAATAATAATCCCACAATGGCATCGACGTGCTTGCAGCAACAATATCTCCTACGGGGAAAACTCAGGCACATCAGGTTGCTGTTGTTGTTGTTGTTGTTGTTGTTTTTAACGTGCGTGTAGCAACTTTATCTCTTAGCGAACGAAATTCCGACATCTAGGCCATCCGGTCTTAAAACAGGGTCAAATCCACAAGTGCTACACATTTCGCACACGCGACCCTCAGGTATGGGAAACGTGGAATTATTACTTTTATTATTATTATTATTATTATTATTATTATTATTATTATTATTATTATTATTATTATTATTATTATTATTATGGGACCACCGACTAAACCGAACATCAGTATACGTAGATCTAGAGACCTCCAGAAATTCCGACCTCTCCTGTTCAACTCCTGTTCTTTTCCGACTCAGACGTTATTAGAGCAGTTGAAACCTAGGAAGTCCTTCGTTTCCGTTGGATGATTCCTTAATTCTTCTAAATGTCGGATCCCTTCCATTTTCCTCTCTGATTAGTGTTATATAGAAGATGGTTTCCTAGTTGTACTTCGTCTTAGAAAGTAAACACGGCCACCATTCTTAACTGATAGAGATTCCAGTGGTTGCTATGATTACCTACCCCTCGGATGCTCGTATTCAATTCCCGGAGGGCCGGGCTGAGTGGCTCAGACGGTTAAGGCGCTGTCCTTCTGACCCCAACTTGGCAGGTTCGATCCTGGCTCAGTCCGGCGGTATTTGAAGGTGCTCAAATACGTCAGCCTCGTGTCGGTAGATTTACTGGCACGTAAAAGAACTCCTGCGGGACAAAATTCCGGCACCTCGCCGTCTCCGAAATCCGTAAAAGGGTAGTTAGTGGGACGTAAAGCATATAACATTATTATTATTGATTCCCAGAGGCGTTTAATTTCTTAAGACCACTGAATGCAGTCCACATCCAACATTTTAAACAGGCTTTATCCCCTTATTTTTTTACTCGTTAGTATATATATATATATATATAATGCTAATATGGGTAAGTAATTAAATACTAAAAAGTGATTGTAGTGTGTGTAGAATTAAGCACGTTCATTAAAACTGTATAAGTGTCATGCTTCCGTAAATACGCCGTTCTCCGTTGCTTTCCTCACTAGGCTACGATCGCGGAGTGGCTGTGAGAGGGGGAAGGACCACCTCGTCCCTCTCCTAATAAACCTAGTAGCGTATGACAACCCTTTCCTGCTCATGGACTTCCTCCTCCTCTTCTTTACCCTTATACACCCAGTTCTATCAGGAGGACCTACGCCTTCTCCTCCTCCTCCAAATAAACCTAGCAGCATATGACTGATATACCTCTTCCTCATAGAATTCCTCCTCATCTCCCTTATATTCTAAGTTCTACGTAGTACAGTCATTAAGTTCTGAGACTGACCTTATGATGGCGCCATGTCAGTTAGTTTCTCATGCCCGCAAGAGACAGATGAGTGCATGCACTGGAAGCAGACGTAGGTCGTTGTTTTGACGGTGATTTGAATGCGTTAGTCGGGCCTCGACATGTCACACTCTGAGAAACGGATAAGCATCAAGTTCTGCCAGAAATTCGGTAAAACTGCTGCCGAAACGTTCGAAATGATGCAGCAGGTTTACGGAGAAGCCGTATTGAGTCGCAGTGTTGTGTTTAAGTGGCACCGACGTTTTGTGCAAGGGCGGGACAGTTTGGAAAATGATGTGCGTACTGGTCGCCCACAAACAGTTCGAACGGAACACAAGATCCAAAAAATTGCAACGTTGGTGCGTGCTAATCGCTCCCAATCGGTAGACGATCTGGCAGCAGCAATAGGGGTCAGGCAAGGTACTTCCCACAAAATTCTGACGGATGACTTCAACTTGTCTCGTGTTACCCAGCGCAGTGTGCCACGAATCATGTCACAAGACCAACGTGATGATGGCATGACTATTTGTGGTGATCTCATCAGTAATGCTGACGATGATCCGACGTTTCTCAACTGGATAATAACTGGAGACGAAACATGTTGTTTCTTTACAGCAGTGCTTTCAGCAGTTATAACAACGTTGGCAAAGGTGCATAACGGTCAACGGCGACCATTTTGAGGGCGGATGTGTTTCTGTTCAAGGGGTTAACGGCCAACGGCGACTATTTTGAAGGTGGATGTGGTTCTGTGTAGGTGTACGCCGTGTAATGCGGCATCTTGTGCAACACACAGAGTCGTGTGTCGCCTCCACCCCTACATACAATCCCGTCACCTATTACCTACACCCCAGTTCGGCTTCCACCCAAAACTTTCCAAAAAACGCCAACACCTCTGACTCATCCAACAATTTCATCCTAGCCCGCCCCACCCTCCTAATCACCTTTAATATCCAGCTCGTTTTATACTCCCTCTGGCACCCCGCCCTTCTATTCAATCGCAGGTTTTTCGCCCTCTCCATCTCCTACGTCCGCTTCGTCTCCTCGTACCTCCCGAATCGCTCATCCCCGATCTCCATTAAAAATAACTCTCCCCCTCATTTTCCCCTCACACTTAGAGTCCCGAAAGGATCACACCTGTCCCCACTACTATTTACCCTTTTCGTCGCTGACATTTCCCCAACCACCTCCCCCAACTCGAACACCTAAAATTCGCTGAAGAAACAGCCACCCTAAGCCTCATACACGCAGTTTAAGCCATTAACCGTTCCTTCCAATGCTACTTCAACACCTTCCTCTCCTGGTGCGACCAGTTGCACCTAAAATTGAATCCCGAGAACACCCTGTACATCCTCTTCCGACGCAAACGGGAAAAAGCCGTATATCCCGCAATCCACACCACCTTCTACTCCAGATCCACAACTCCCCTATCCGAACACAACCCACCCTGAAATACCTAGGTATCATATTCGACCAAAACCTCAGTTCCCTTCGCAACTTCCCACACCTTAAAACCAAGACTGGCGCCCGAGCTCTACTAGTGAGCCGTCTAGCCGCGACCCGGGGGTGTCTCAAATCATCACTCCTCCTTGTCACCTACAAATCATTCGTACGACCCCCAATCACCTACGGCCTCACCACCTGGGCGGCCGTTGCCAACTCCAACCCAAACCTGTATCGCCCCTTACACTCCTCTGATCGCCGCACAGTCTGCCACGCCCTTCGACTCCCATTCTACTACCCCACTGCTGACCTTCTCGACATATTCCCCTTTTCACCTCTTCACTCCTACGTCCTCACCCAATTCGATCAATCCTACCACCGAGCCCTACACCGTGAAAATGGATCCCTTAACCAACTCCTTCGCGGACCCCTTCCCCCATACTCTAATTCACCCAAACACCGTATCACCTTAGCCGGTGTCTCCCCCACCCGAAAGTGGTGTCATCTAGGAAAATACGTAAGCTGTGACACCAACTCCCTCAGTTCCCTGAATATACCCAACCACCTACCAACGCCCATCAAGGCAGCCATTTAACCCAATGAAACCTAGTGAGCCCTCGTCGAACTCCTCCCCTCCATCAGACAAGAAATAGTAATATACAGTGCGAATGTACAAATATATTTAACCTGTTTCAGAAGCCAGTACTCACCAACCGAAATTCGCAATGTACAATGTATTACTAACCATAATCATACCAGACATTCATAATACTATAGTAAACAAATACCAGATAAAAAGTGTAAATATACTTTGAAAACACATAATCAAATTGTTTCTCAAAAAGTGTAAATACCTCGCCCCAAAACCTTGTAAATATTTTAATATCTTATGTACCTAGCTGTAAAACTATGCAAATATTGTAGAATGTCACACTGTCAGTAATCACGCACGCACCGATGTATAATGTAAATACCGTCAATATAGTAAAACTCTTCAACATAGTTAAAAAGGGGGTAAAATTTAAACTGAAAATTGTAACAACATTGTAAAAGTTCAAATTTAACCTGTTTATAACTATGTAAATGTAAAATGGAAACAAATCCAGAAAATTAAACAAAATATGAAAACAATTATAAGCACTTGTAGAAAAGAAAACACAATGTAAACTGAAATTTCTGTTATAAATGCAATTGTGCAAATGTAAAGCATTCAATAAAGCACTTAGCCAAGAAGTCGAGACCCCCTCCCAGCTACTTCACTGATTCAAGACTCCATCCTTCCTCCCCCAACTCCATTAAACCACCCAACCCGTCGAATCTACTGGCCAGAGAGAAGGCGTTACCTTCTAGTTAGCCCGCCCCTCCCCTTCGGGGAGGGGAATGAAAACTTTCCCTAGGCCACTGCCAGCCTTCCTGCGAGGGAAGACTTTCATGCATGGATAAGAACCCGGCAATATTTTTGGTCGAGGACAGGGAGGTGGTCCTCTGGGGGAGAAAGAGGGCAATCTCTCTCTCACCCTTCCCCAATATTTGGTTGGGCACTGGGAGGTATCCCCCAGCTAGGAATGAGAGGATCATCTCCACCCTTCCCAGAAAAACAAAAACCTCGGTCCCTAACCCAGTGAGGTTAGGTTAGCGTCTGTGGTTGCAGGGTAGGTTAAGACGTCATCATGAAGTGCACAACCATAATTTACAACAGAACTTATAAGTACATCGAAGATATGCGCTCCATATTAGTAGGTAATATACTTCTCGATTCATAAACCATGGTCAACACTAATCTGGCAATATATTTACACCACTGCAAAATTAGCAATTCTTAAATACCGCACATCTATCACTTTATAGTAAAGTGCAAAGATATATTTCCCAGATGACTTCATTTCTATGTAATACAGAGGAAGATGGTGAAGATGATTTTTTCATTGTTTTCTTTATGGGGTTCTTTAGTTTGAGAAATACAGGTAAACTCACTACACTGGGCCTATGAACTGAGCAGACACTTCAGTCCGTTAAAAGGTGCCAATCAGAATAATATCGAAGCCACATGGTCCATAAAAGTCCATTCATTACGATAGTGTTGTTCACGTTGGCATAGGACGTTAAAGGGTGAGATCGCTCCGCGTCATACGTTATATTTCATGGAAAGGATGGAGGGTAAACGCGGAGTGTAAAGCTTGCTTGGGACTGGCATATACCCGAAAGGACACTGAATTTACAATCAAGTGATCCGCCCCGAACAAATTGGAGAGGGAACAGAACATTACAACCTCAAAATCAGCACGTGCTGTAAATTCCTTGATCATTGATGCATACAATAACAATGGACAAGAACACATCCGACAAACACACACAATGTATTCGCAAATAAAAGGTAATTATAATAATAATAACTTGATATTATGTAATAATCCATGATGTTAAACGACACGATTTATGAGAATTTTAATACTCACTTGAAGTTAACTAAATAAATCATACCGAGTGAGAACGGAGGCGATTATCTACCACGAGGCATCAATCTTCTTTATATTATCCTTATTTAAGTAAGCATGTCAACTTTAAATGTGAAATTATTAATCAGAAGGGAATAATAGTAATGATTTCGGGAATGTATACAGAGTTGATGATTATACAGTAACCGTGATGTGATTTTGTGTGAGCAGCCACTTGAATTGACTGATGTGCTCATTTTGTGGATTTATAATTGGGACGCGCCGTAGGGATAGTACGTGTAGGTAGTGTGAAACTATTAATGTGTTTATTTTGGAAGGTGATCATTAGTAATATGATGGTTACATGTTGCAGAGGCGAGTGCATTTTGGTATCCTTTATATATTGTGAGTTTGACGTTGCTATGATTTTCATTTAAGTCAAGATACCTTACACGTTTACTTCTCCGATGTGTCTCATAGTAAGGCGTATTTGTAGAGTTAAGTATGATTTATGTTCATAAGCGACACGCTGGATATCCGTCAAAATTATCGAAGATAGAGGGGGATTAACGAACGATGATAGTGTCATTGATTTCGACGTGATCCGACAGAGGCATTTTTAACAGGCATGACTTAATCATAAAAATGGTAGACTTTATAAATTAAGACAATTTTGTCGGTAACCTGTAGTGGTTATAACTAGTAATTTAGAGTAGTCTCTTAATCTGTGCATGCTGTTTTCAAGTCATCGTTGAGTGATTATTAATTTATTTATGAGAGTCATTTTCTGTGAATGCATGTTGTTTAAATGCACAGCTGTTGACATTGTCCAGCGTTGTCAAGACTTATTTATAGAAGTAGTGAGAAACGCCTAATAGGAAACGTTACTTTAAACGTTGATTATAAGTTTCTTGAATATATAATTATCTTAAAGCGAGACGAATGAGAGGTTTTATGTTGCTAGAACAAGAAGCCAGTGAATCAATGAGTTAATAAGTAAACCAATTCTTGATTCATGATTCAAACCAATAGGAAAGGTAATCTGACTAACGATTCAAGCAAATTAATGAATTAATCAAGAATTATTGTATTAATGGCGTAGTGATAAACCTCATTAGAAGGTTCGAGGGTAATAATGTGAGAAATATATCCCGTTATATTTGATGAGAAATTTCGAAAGTATTAGGAAATTGAATCAATGTATCAAGTCAAGATTAGCTAATAGATGATTTCGGCATAGCATTTAATTAGTGTATTCAAACATATAACATAGTTGGAGTCCGTCGGAAGCTTCCACTGAGTGCCAAACGCAGCGGAGATCGTGTTCACAAAATGCTTCCGGAGAGCCAAACGCGATCTTGGTCGTGTTGGCGCATGGGTATAAATATTTCGCTATTTCGTCAACAGATAGCAGTCGCTGGCTAATTACTGTTCACGGGCTTTGAAAAATCGATTCATGTCTCGTTCATTTCGATATTTCAGAATATCAAAACTATTTTATGTTTGAATTCGAGTTTTCACGCCGTATGCTGTAATAATTACCCGAAATACATGACTGCAGTCAATACAGGCACTCAAGTCTATATAAAGTTTTAGGACCGCAGAGATATTCGTAATTACCAGCATTCACTTGAGTTGGGTTCATAGTTCCCCTTTTCCTGTCCGTCCATTGGTGATAAATTCCTATTCGAAAGATCTTCCTCTGACTCCGCTACATTAGTCCCCTTCCTCATCGTCACTATTCTGTCCTCGACATCTTACTGATTTTTATGATATTTAGAATTCTTGCTCACAGAAAAAGAATGGATTCTTACGTTCGTTCAAGCATCCGAAATAATTTCTTTGTACAGTTAACATGTTCTGTGCGAGTCATTAATGGTAACGTGAATGTAAGGACAACAAGAATGATTCTGTTATTACATTACAGAGATTATTTCACGCAATTTCCATTTATCCACGGTGTTAACTTCAGGAAAGATTTCTGCAGTATTGTGAATACAAAACTGTGTTTAGTTTCAAGAAACCTGGTGATTCGTAAAGAATTGAATGGTTGGCGACCAGCTGTGTAAAGTTCCCCCCGGTCTGGCTAATGGCCCGCAGCGAAGCTTGGGGGTGACAACAAGGCGAAACTCAATGGCGCAAAGCATTAGCAAGTTACAGCCTTGCTATCTCATTTCAAGCTTTCATTCTTCCGATCATTCACACCTGCCAGTTAAGTTGTTCAGTTGTTACTTCCTAAAAGGTAGACTATTTTATCAGAAAATATTTTATTACCCGGCACTTAAAGGTGAAGAAAAATGTGCTGATATTTCTTTGCATTTTATTTTCTTAATTTGTGAGTTAATATCTAAATAATATATACTCATTGAAAATAGCAAAGAGATTTGCATACCCTGTCTCAAACAGCGGACATGATGAAATAAATAGTGTCTTAACTTTTCCTTCATTTTTAGTTTTATATGTTATCAGCCCGCAGTCTGCTTGAATAACAGCAAAGCACCAGATCAGTAGTCTATAGAGTCTATAGAGAAATCTACATAACCTGAGACTCTGCAATAATGAGGCATAATGGCGCTAGGAAAACTGTAAAATTGATTGCCACTAATTTGATAATTTTAACAGAAAACACTAGTGCAGAACTAATGACCCCGTTTGTAGCACATTTTACGGCGTCGAAGTTTCAACTTAATTCAGAAATGTATAAAAATATATCACTGATAATCTTAGAGGTACCGTCTAACTAAAAGTACTATTTTTCGAAACTGGTTTTACTGAGCAGTCGTAACTGTCAAACATAACAACAGTAGAATTCTGTTCCGTTAAGGATTAATTAGATAATTTTTAATTAAGTACAGTTACAAATAATATTTATGTTTAAAACTCTATGAGATTTACAGTCATTGTTATTATTTTTATTATTAGTGGTAGTAGTAGACGTAACACCAGTATTAGTGCCAGAAATCCTATTGTTATTTATTTGCCCTACGCTCATCATATACTAGCGACCGTGTAGTATTAGTTTTACGCTAATGTAGAACTGGATATAGTACGGGAGGAGCGCATCTAAGCAAATGATTATATGAATTATTTATGAAACAAATAAAGAATGGATAAAACGGAGCACTCTTCGCTAAAATGTATTAGACAATGAATATAATTCCACCTTCGGAAAACAAAATACAATTTTATTTTGCATTGGGTCATTAATTTTAGTTCATCCTTTCGTAGTTCTAATTCGATCTATTCGGACTATTCTTACTGGCTACACGTTATTTTTGGTTATGATTACTACATTTGTGTTCAAGCTACACGGCCCCGCACTAACATTGTTTTGCAATATTCCATAGAAAAGTTCTTAAGCAAAAGCAAGAATATGTCACCTTGCTAAAGCATATATTTTAAGTAAATGATCTGCGAAACTTTTCGATAAAATGAGTGAGTGACTGTATATCTGATATACAACAATGCATCATTCTTTAATGGACTTCTGAATTATTTGGCCATACAAGAAATCTGATTTTAGGAAGATATCTGCCATCCACGAGGCTTGTCAATAATCATAACAATCCTATTAAAGGCCTGCAACACCTCTTTACATGGAACATCAATCAGCAATGGATACTTGTTACTTACCATATAGTGATTACAAACATTTTAACATCATGGAAAATAGTATACAATCGATCCCTTACTACTTTCGTTAAATCATCAAAGGTGAAGAGGAGTTCTGTTTGGAAGACCAAAATACTCGTTTTCGAGTGTTCGCTATTGTATCGTACGTAATTTCATTCTTTTACTAACCCTACAGTAATCCTGTCTTATTTCTCTTTCTTCAAGTTACATATTCATATCAACGCTAGTTTTATTTTATTCCTGCTGATTTTTGGTACTTAATTTTATTAAAGCATCCATCGTATTGCACCCGCTCACACCTGGGTCCCAGACTAGCATTTATCACAGGAGTGTTCGGTTCATATATAAAAATCTAAAATCGAACAATATATAAGGCGCTCAAGGAATACTACAGTACAGGGGGAAGCGGGACAGGCTTCTTTTATAAGGGAAAGGCTCATCGATGGTAAATCAAAGGGGGCTGAGATGGAAGTCTCCGTAAATGGATTGGGATGGTAACATGATCACTCACCATAAGCATTGCCAACACTCAACAAGAAAAAGATAATGGAAGTGTTTTATTTGGAATTGCACAAAGAAGCAATTTATTCACCTGATTTAACGCATGGTTTGATGACCTGACATAAGTTACAATAGATCTATAAACAAACTTGAAAATTAACAGAAAAACCATACAGTTTCCGTCGTACCATTCCGATGACTGGAACAATGACCAAATGAGATCGAACAGCGACCCGTGTACTTATGATACATCGACCGTATCGGTCAAACCACTGACATATATGAGTCGAACCTAACACCATTTGGGAGCCGAGCGCAACAGACCTTTACCCCGAGATGACCTACCTAAAGAGCTATTTGCAAATATGTAGCCTGGAATCTTACCCAAGATATTCCCTACTTTTTTTTTTTTGCTAGGGGCTTTACGTCGCACCGACACAGATAGGTCGTATGGCGACGATGGGGTGGGAAAGGCCTGTGAGTTGGAAGGAAGCGGCCGTGGCCTTAATTAAGGTACAGACCAAGCATTTGCCTGGTGTGAAAATGGGAAACCACGGAAAACCATCTTCAGGGCTGCCGATAGTGGGATTCGAACCTACTATCTCCCGAATGCAAGCTCACAGCCGGGCGCCTCTACGCGCACGGCCAACTCGCCCGGTATTTCCCTACTTTACAAGAAGGGATTCGACGGAGGGACCCCATCCTAACCATCCACATGTACAAGTATGCCAGTATCAACTCTCCTGAATGAATATTATCTTACTATTTACACAATCAATTCTACATATAGAATGCTCGGAAGGTGCCTAACTTGACGGCAATTATATTATTACTAGCAAGATACCCGTGCTTCGCTACGGTATTATACTGAAATTTATAATTGAATGTTGTTTTAGATATATAATCAGCCGAAATTCGCGATCTGAATCGTTTTCTGCGAGAATCCGCCAAAATTCGCGATCTGACTCGTTTTCTAATAGATTATGGCAAGTTTCCTCCCATTTTTCAATCTTTATTTCCAGCAATCGATTTCGTACTTCCCAGGCTAGGTCCAGGTATTCCACCCTGTCAGTTGGGTCCCTAAATCTTTGCCATCTTTTCTTATAAGCATTTTTAATATGGAACAAATCCTTCAGGAGATCCGGCGTGGTGTCGTCTTGGGTGCCTTGGCGGTACTGAACCCGCGGCCCGACTGCATTCTTAGTCATTACCCGTCCAGGAGCCGTTTCCACCACGGTCCGCACATTTGACGACGGTCCAGATCATTATTATTATTATTATTATTATTATTATTATTATTATTATTATTATTATTATTATTATTATTATTATTATTAATATTATTATTATTATTATTATTATTATTATTATTATTATTATTATTATTATTATAGATGTTCTGGACCCCACAGCAAGATGCAAGACCGCTACTTGGCGGTAAATTACATCTGCTGCCATTGTTATTGTTGAGAATGTGACCAGCACCAATGTCGCGCGTAGGCAAGTGTGCGGGATTTCTGGCGATACGAATGACATACTCCGTGCATTATTGACCTTATTATAGAGGTGAACAATTGGACGGTCAATCTCATTCCTATCGTTTATTTCAAATGTGTTCAAATTTTTATTCATATGCCAGGAGAATCTACTGTAATATAAGAACGTTCTCCGAAGGAAAAGTTGGCTGTTGAAAACGAACCCAGGAAAGATTAAAAAGATCGGTTTATGATCAGAATAAGTACATCGAAAATATACAGCCTGTTTCCAGTCATTCGACAGGGTCAGGAATGGAATGAATAAAGCCCCATCTAGCGGCGACAGTAGGAATTGTGCCGGCTGCCGAAGCACTCCTCTGGGGCAATGATCGATGAATGACAAATGAAATGATATTGGACAGTGTTGCTGGAATGAATGATGACAGGGAAAAGCGAAGTATCCCGAGAAAAACCTGTCCCGCCTCCGTTTTGTCCAGCACGAATGTCACATGGAGTGACCGGGATTTGAACCACGGTACCCAGCTGTGAGAGGCCGGCGCGCTGCCGCCTGAGCAACGGAGGCTCCTTATAAGTACATTATGAACAGCAAAATCAATTGGTCCCACCTCCTTTTACACCCCACCGCCGTTAAGTTTATTTACCCCCCCCCCCCCAAAAAAAAATTAAAAGAAGGAGTGTTTCTTTATGTTTAAAGGAGATTCCAAACCCCAATGTTCACGTCTATTACCTTGAGTTTTGACATATATGTATCCCCATAAAAATAATTCGCTCTTTTTACTTCCTTTCACACTTCTCCCCCCCCCCCCCCCTTAAGTGAATTTTCCGGCAAAAAATACTTGTTTCTTTAATAGTAAAGGATCTTCTAAATAGCAATTATCACGACTCTAACTTCTTCAGTTTCTTATTTATGTGTCCTCATGAAAGGAATTCAACTCCTTTCCACTCCCGCCCCCCAAGATGGTTTCCCCCATAAAACGCGTATTTCTTTGTTTTTAAAGGAGATCAAAATACCAATTTTCACGTCCGTAACAACTTTAGTTTTTATTAGATGTATGTATTCTCATACAATTAAGTCAATTAATTTTAGAATTATTTCCCCCACCCCCTTTCATTGGATTTTCCGAGAATACGCGTTTCTTTATTTTTAAAGGAGATCCCATATACAAATTTTTAGTTCTGTAATATATTCAGTTTCTGAGATATATGTATCCTCATTAAAGGCATTCAACCCACTATTAGCCCTTTTACACCCCTCCTATTGGGATTTACAGAAAACGAAAAAATACTTATTCCTTTACTTTTAAAGGAGATTCTAAATACCAATTTTTACATCTGTAAACTTTTAAAGTTTTAAGATATAGACACATTCATTTTAAAAATTCACCCCCCTTTTCACCCCCCATTATCCGGATTTTTCAAAAACGAAAATATACGTGTTTCCTTATTTTTAAAGTGGATCCCCAATACCAATTTTCAGGTCTGTAATATCTTCAGGTTCTGAAATATAAGTAGCCTCGTTAAAGGCATTCAACCTCTTTTTCACCCTTTTCCACCCTTCCTATCGGGATTTTCCGAAAACAAAAAAAAAACGTGTTTCTTTATTTTTAAAGGAGATTCTAAATACCATATTTTACATCTATAAACTTTAAACGTTTTGAGATATAGATACACTAATTTTAAAAATTCACCCCCGTTTTCACCCCCATTAGTTGGATTTTCCAAAAACAAAACAATACGTGTTTCTTTATTTTTAAAAGAGATCAAAGGTACCAATTTTCAGGTCTGTAATATCTTCAGTTTCTGAGATATATGTATTCTCTTTAAAGGCATTCAACCCATTTTTCACCCCTTTTCACCCCTCCTATTGGGATTTTCCGAAAACAAAAAAATACGTGTTCCTTTATTTTTAATGAAGATTCCAAATACCAATTTTTACATCTCTAAACTTTAAAACTTTTGAGATATAGATGAACTCATTTTAAAAATTCACCCCCCTTTTCACCCTCGCATTAATTGGATTTTCCAAAAACAAAAATATATGTGTTTCTTTATTTTTCACAGCGATCAAAAGTACCAATTTTGAGGTCTGTAATATCTTCAGTTTCTGAGATATAAGTACCGGTATCCCGATTAAAGGCATTCAACCCCTTTTTCACCCTTTTTCGCCCCTCCTATTGGGATTGTCTCAAAACAAAAAAATACGTGTTTCCTTATTTTTAAAGAAGATTCTAAATACCAATTTTCACATCTGTAAACTTTTAAAGTTTTGAGATATAGACACACTCATTTTAAAATTTCACCCCCATTTTCACCCCCTTAGCGACGGAATATCCAAAAATCCTCTCTTAGCGAGCACCTACATCTTAATATGAATCTATGCCCAAAATTTCATTTCTTTACGTCCAGTAGTTTTGGCTCGGCGATGATGAATCAGTCAGTCAGTCAGGACAAGCTACTTTATATATATAGATTATTATTATTATTATTATTATTATTATTATTATTATTATTATTATTATTATTATTATTATTATTATTATTATTATTTTTATTATTATATTAGATTAATGGCTCCCCGTTAATATATTATTAAATATCATTCAAAGATTTCAAGACTGATTCTATTCCCTCGACTACAGTACGATCTACATATTTATCAATCTGCTCGTTATTCAATTCACCCAGTACTACACTTATTCCATTGAGGCTAACCTCCACAACCGATATTATGGTGTGATGTTATAGCCCTGAAAATTTGAACGGCCATGAATATTTGATTATTATGCCGTGGTTCCAAACCAAAATTTAAACAACAATATATATTACATTTCGAACACGCTCGCAAGTTGTGACAGAGTCCTACCCGCTTAATTATCGTAATTTTTTATTCGCACATAATTTTTGGTAATCGTGTTCATGAGTCGAATATAGCATTAGTAATCCCTAATCACTCTTACATTTAACCACTTAATATCCAATCTTTAATACTGTTTACATATATATTTCGTATTTAATTCCCGAAGTTTGACGCTATTGACAGCCTCTGCATCAGTGTTTTACTTATTATTAACGGAAGCAACTTTCCGCATCCAAATCACATACTTAAAATCACTGGCAATTTGATACTTCTTGACTTAACATAACAATATGCCTTATTTCTAACAATAACTCAATGAAATATGAACTTGACCGGATTGGTTGGGAAAATATGCGTAAAACTACCAAACCGAATGCAAGAAATATACAAGAAACAAGCTTCAATTAATGCTTCAACCCTGTGCCATGAATTTCACCCCTCACCGTTCGCCTTTTCTATTTCACATTTTATGAGCTCCTGCAGGTCGCTCTGAATTAATGTTTCTATTATTTCTGTGTGTTATCTTTCTGTGTCCTCTTAATAAATTGTATCTCTTGCCCTTTTTTCCCTCTATGACTGCGGGCTAAACGAAGTTTCCTTCCGCCTCGCAACGCCCCTGTCCATTTATGTTGGCTGGCCTGCTTCTTCCTTCCATGCGTACGCTGACACGCCACGGCTCTCTTGGCTCGCCCAATCAGAGTCGGCGCGTGCTACGCACTTTCTAGTGATAGATGTTTGTACTGGGTTGAGGAATAAGGAGGGAGCACTGCCGGTTCCGGTAATACTGCCAACTGAATGGAAATGAAATCTGAATTGAATCGATGAAAAAAATGAAATGTCGTATGGCTTTTAGTGCTGGTATATCCCAGGACGGGTTCGGCTCGCCAGGTGCTGGTCTTTCTATTTGCCTCCCGTAGGCGACCTGCGCGTTATGATGAGGATGAAATGATGATGAAGACAACACATACACCTAGCCCCCGTGCCATTGGAATTAACCAATTAAGGTTAATATCCCCGACCCGGCCGGGACTCGAACCCGGGACCCTCTGAACCGAAGGCCAGTACGCTGACCGTTCAGCCAACGAGTCGGACATTGAATCGATAATATGATCGATCGATATGAATTTTCCAAACCTTTATTATCTTACGCCAACAACTGTGTCACACACACAATATATAATACTATATAACATTTCCCGTGCGAAATTTGTCCCCAGCATGAATTCTATAATTTGGCTTTGCTGTGTAAACAACAGCAGTACGAGTACGTACAGTGTACGCCAGATGTCGCACAGCGATCATAAGCATTTCTTAGTTTGTGTTCCAAAGGTTGCCAATACTAATCTCGAAGATAACTGAAGTCGACCGATTCAGCACTAGGGTGTAAATCTATCGCTAAAAAGTGTATATACTGGGGTGACTGCTTCGCTGAGGCGGTCCTTACATCGCAGAGTGCGAGTCAATTAACTTGACTGGGCCTTTAGTACGGGCTGGACCCGCTCGACCCCCGGACTGCTACAAGCGAGGAAGGTAGGAAGCTGGCTTATCAAAATACTTTAAAGACAAAGGGAGGAACTTAACAGATATTTAAAAATTCTATCATTACGTTGAAATGATATTTTGGGTTGCCTACGGGCAAAAATTCCTTCAAATTAAGCACTAGGTTGTAGATTATTGTTGTATATGCCAGATTTAACTGGGTCATTTCTAGATTGTTCTAGTAACTTTTATAATGTATGCTGTTTGGCTGAGCCCCCGCTTGCTACAATTGTATTTAAGTTTTTACGGATATTGGGCACAGTATGTGATTTCTCCCTCTTCGAGTTGAAGTAATGTATCTGAATATTTTAAGTGCTTGGAATGCACGAAGCTTATAAAGGTCTGAGAATTCTTAGAAGGTCGCGGTTGAAGTCTGTTAACTTTCCTTGACAGGAAGCCTTCTGCTTACCCGGTTCGACCTTCAGTGCTATGCGTTTAGCGAACTTTGTATCAGAGGGAGAGTATTTATGTAATACTCATGTAACTCATGTTCTTACTTAATCTTTCTAATGGGTTAAGCGAATGTTTGGAGGCTGTCCTCCTTAAAATTTTGGAAAACTTGTTGGTTGGTTATGGGGCTGGGCCCCCTTTGAGAGTCTGTGTACCTAAATTGAGTCAGTATTGTAACTGAGTGTATTTATCTTATAACTATAATATGTTTGGCTTGTTCGAATTAATAAATTTTTGCCATGGCAATTAGCCCTGGTCGCTCTAATCTATCTATTATGTCCGTTGCCCTACTCGTAAAATGCTCTGATCCTTCGGTCCGCACCTTCTTTGCTTATCACCGACAATCACCGGTGCAAACCCATTCATTACATTTTAATGTGTCCCTGCGATTTATTTAAAATCATTCAGCACGGAAGTGACCCATATATTACACTAAAGTAACCATCATTGAGCAATTAAAGCGATAGCGATTATACACATTTAGAAAAACAGACTACTCCTCTCACATTCCTCGACGTATGGACGGACGAACGACTGAGAACTCCGTTCGCCTTAATCCATTGTGGTGTTGGCCTTCCTGACAAGGAGATGAATTAATCCAAGGTACTTGCTTAACACAAGCGCCTTAAACTAACAAAAATCTACATATGTTTTAACACTTTTGTGCCTAATGCAACCAACACATTCACTACACAATTTTCGTTCCTCTCCCGGGGCAGGAAACAGGCGATACAAAACGTCGAGTATCCCACCAGACGACGCGACGCGCACTCCTCGGTAATCGAACGCGGTTAGTGTGCGTTTCACTGGCCACGTACATCTTCGAGGATGGCTGGGCGTCACTGTCAAAATGATACTGCTAGCCTTTAGTCGGTCGAACCGTAATCAGTCTCTCCTCCAGGCGAATGCTGGGAACGATTATCCGTATTTATATTCACTGCCTGTAGTGTAAATTACACTCGAAGTAACCCCTCTCCTTCCTAGCATGCAGTCCCATCAGTGAGCATTTGTTTTTTTCCTACCACACTATGTAAATCTAGCATTTAACTGCGTAAAACGAATGTAGCTTTATTCACGCACATTTTCTGTATTATTAATGTGTCTGGCATCTGCCAGTAACTTGTAATTAAGCTGGCATCATTCAATAAGTGAAATAATAAAAACACTGCCCGAAAGTGAATTGTCCACTGCCGCTCGGAATATTTTAGTAACTTACTGCGCTAATTTGAGGCGAGAATAGCGGTCCGTCATCGAGCAAGGGCTAATCCCGTGACTAACTGTTCAGAAGTACGTAGTCTCCTGTTGGGCTAGGGGCCCGTTTAATAATATTTCTGCGGTAATTTCGGAATCATCTGAGGTTGTGTTAGGAAGACAGCCGATATTGGCATTCGTAGTCCAAGATGAACCATAAAATTTTCTTCACTCTTTCGAGTCATTATTTTAAATTGCACGACGTAGTTTGATCAATAACTGATAATTGGATCAAAAGTTATGATCAAATGTGTGTCCTCCCATTTTCGCGGGCATTTTAGATTAAGCATGGGCGTCCAGCCACTCAGGAAATAGCTAGGATTGATTCTCATAAGTTGATACATTTCTTACAGTTATTGCAAAATCTTCAAATATTCGCACGGTTACGGTTTCGTGATCAGCATGATTTATTTATCATTAATAGTGAAGTTAGATAGGTCACAACATCGCAGATTCTAAGATGGTGCTAGAGTATTTTATCTGAGGGCGCAACAGAATTTTCAGTTGGCTCCCCGGAGTGAGCGAAGTTTGGAAATTTCCGCTTCCGAGGTTTGACCAACCTCGCAGCTCGGGCGGCCGGCCACTCTCGTTCTAGGTATTTCTGGCGTACGTAATGGGTTAAGTGGAGCGGAATTTTCCATGCCTCCGTTCTCCTTGAGAATAAGTGTCCCGGCGTTATCCTATGATTTCAGAACGGGATAAGCTACTTAACTAGAAATGCGTTTAACGGCATGAATTTCCAACAGTCTACTGTTAAAGAGAGGAACTTCATTAACCATTATGGAGACAGTCATCTGCTTCTGTAAATATTAGTGGGTAGTGAAAAGTGAGCCAGAGTGAGCAACTGTTTGCCAGCCTAAAATTATGATATTCCTACGATATCTCAAATTATGTCACGAAGCCTGGTCCGTCCGGGTACAGCACAGCCTGAGTATTGTTTATTTTCTCATCCCCAATTTGCATCCCTCGATTCTAAATTTATACCACATGCATATCTTAATGTAAAAATTAATATTTTGAAAATACCGCTTGCATTCCTTGTGATTTTCTATAAATCCGATGCATATCGCTGGGGTTTTATACTACATTTTTGTTTGCATGCCTTCCTTTTGAATTTCTATGAGCCTGATACCTAACGCTTCCTTACATCGATCTTTTTGAAGTCTATCTGAACTACCTTTTACAGATGAACTTCAAAAACCTCTCGCAAGATCCTTCTTCATCCTATAGCTAATTAGTTGGAGGAATTCGTTTTTTACACCCTAGGCAGGGAATTTTTATGAAAGTAGTTTGGATATAGGCCCTACCTGGTAATTATATTTTCGTAGTGCATATCATCCCTAATGTGTACACCCTGGATGTGAAACAAATAGATTTTTGCAGGCTGTTGCCCTTAAGAAATCGTACACTGCATCTATGTTTCCTGACGATCCATTTCATAATCCTTGAATTTTTTATAACTGTTTGAACTTGCCTAATTTTTTCTCCAAAACACTGATGTCCACATCACGATCTGCATCTTTCTGATATGCGAGTTTACCAACTGGTCATCAGGAGATAGTTGGCTGATTTGGGTTTATTCTACTTTCATATGGCGGCATTGCTACAGAGTAACTCAATAGTTGTTTCCTGGTATTTCTCAGTATCATTTAAAATGTTGTAATGTATATGGCTTCTTCCGTGATACACTCCAGTTAAGCATTGCTACACAATTCAGGACTTTCCATTATAGATCTGAACATACTCAGCATGACTTAAACATTGATGTATTAGTAATTATTAATATTTCTATACTTCAAAACATGAATTTAAATTCATGTATTATAGTTCAGCTGCCGGCCCCGTGGTATAGGGGTAGCGTGTCTGCCTCTTACCCGGAGGCCCTAGGTTCGATTTCCGGCCAGGTCAGGGATTTTTACCCGGACCTGAGGGCTGGTTCGAGCTCCACTAGCCTAAGTGATTCGAATTGAGGAGCTATCTGACGATGAGATGGCGGCCCCGGTCTAGAAAGCCAACAATAACGGCCGAGAGGATTCGTCGTGCTGACCACACGACACCTCGTAATCTGCAGGCCTTCGGGCTGAGCAGCGGTCGCTTGGTAAGCCAGGCCCTTCAAGGGCTGTCGTGCCATGGGGTTTGAGGTACAGTTCAGCTAGTCTCTCCTTAACAATGAAAAAGAACGTCTGGCTGAGTTCAGCGAATCTGTAAGTTTATTAACTAATATTTCTGTAAATTAAATCCGTAATGTCAAACATCATGAAATAGCATGTCTGCAGTAATTACCCTCATACACATTTACATTTTTGAACAAATATGGTGACAGGTTCATCTTGATGAACCTTCCTAAAAATCAGTAAATTTTACATTTTGAAATGGCTGTGTAGGGACGAAGGGTCGGTATAGCATGCCGGAACCATACTTGGATCCTCGCGATAACATCTGGTTAGATTTGTGGACTTTGGTACTCCATTATAATCATTTAATTCCGTTGTTGTTTTTTTGTTCAGGTTATCAGTCCATAGACTGGTTGAGCTCTCCATGTTACCAAGTCCTTCGAAATCTCTTTACGTCTACGTAGATACTGCTTCATATATTTGCTAAAATCCGTTTGAAATAATCATGTC
The DNA here is from genome assembly GCF_040414725.1 of Anabrus simplex. Taxonomy (NCBI): domain Eukaryota; kingdom Metazoa; phylum Arthropoda; class Insecta; order Orthoptera; family Tettigoniidae; genus Anabrus; species Anabrus simplex. Next base: position 569,488,530 of record NC_090266.1, read on the forward strand.
ATGTGCTTCGTTTACTGTAATTACGCATTGCATTTACCTTTTAAATCAACTGAATAACAAAAAATTAGACTATCAACAAGAACTGAAAGTGTTAAAACTCTTGATGCTTTTACAGTCCTGATAATATCCGCCTTTTACCCCAGTATGAATGTGGGATCGTCACTTAAAATACCACACCTCACAAAGAGACAGGTGTCTAGTGTGACGTTGGACATCACTGCAAATGAATTAGGAATGCACTCGGGAGGAAGGGATTTTTGCCAAAATTGTGCTGCAATGTGTATTTTATTCTAATGGCAGTGTAATTTTTAGTCACGCACGTATTTGCAACCTTAATTACAAGGCATGTTATGATGGAGAAGGGTGTAAGAAAATAATACATATAACTTATATAACAGTGTCATGACTTACAGGATCATTTTTCTATAAGTCTGCTATAAGTAAAAATGGGAAAAAATTGTTAAATTTATTGTACCACTAGATTGATAAGGGGACATGTAGGCGAAATTACACTTCCGCAGTTCAGCGTTTCTGCTGACTACGTCCCTGTCCTTCCCTGTGAACCACTTGACCTTACCCTGCTGATGGGGCTTGCGCGTAACAATGAACAGTACGTGCAACCATATCGGAGGAGTATCTGTCGAGAGACCAGACTAACGAATGATTCATCGAAATACGGCAGAAGCATTTCGGAAGTCACAAGGGCGGCATTGTGGATGATTGATTGATATGGCTTTAAATTCAAATTTAACATGGCATAGCTGCGTTGGTACGGTTTCATGGTTGAAATGAACGGTAAACTACAGGTGTATTTAAGTCACGAAGACATGCAGGTCTTTTTGCATGAATGAATGATGTGCTGATGATGGCTTCACCCCGGGTAAAATCTTCTGGAGGTAATATTTCTCCCAATCGGACCTCCGTGTGACGACTAAATTGGAGGGGGCAAACATCACTAAGATGAATTCTGACATTCTGCTAGTCGGAGCGTTGAATGTTAGAAGTTTGAATCGTTGTGGTATGTTATAAAGTATGAAAAGGGAAATGGATAGAGTAAAGTAGGATGTAGTTGGTATAAGTGAAGTACCGTAGCAGGAAGAACAGGACTTTTTGTCAGGCTACTACAGAATTATCAACAAAATATCGAACATGGGAAATGCAGGAGTTAGTTTAATAATGGAAAAGAAAATAGGCCGGCGGGTAAACTTGTAGATCAGTATAGTGAACGACTTTTTGTTGTCTTTATAGACACCAAGCCAATACCCAACATAATAGCGCAGGTCTATATGCCCGCTAATTCAGCAGATGAGAAACAAATCGGAAGAATATATGAAGAGGTAGATATTTAATACAAATATAAAAGGAGACGAGAATCTAATTGTGACTGGAGACTGGAATGCAGTGGTAGGCCAAGGAAGGGAAGGTAATGCCGTTGGATAATTCGGACAGGGATAAAGGAATGTAACAGGAAGTCGAATGGTTGAATTATGCAACGATCATAATTTAGTCCTTGCTAATACTGATATAAACACCACAAATGACGGCTGTATTCGTGAACGAAACTATGAGACAAGGGAAGGTGTCATACATACTTCTTAATGATTAGGCGGAGATTCGGAAACCAGGTGTTGGATTGCAAGCCATTCCCATGAGCATACGTGGACTCTGACCACAAGTTGCTGGTCATGAAATGGCATCCGAAGTCGAAAAATTGAGGAAAGGAAGCAATGCAATAGGTGGGATCTAGATAAGTTGAAAGAAAAGAATGTGTTGATTGTTTCAAGGAATGTGTTACACAAGTACTACACGAAACGGTTGATGGAAAGACAATAGATAAAGAGAGTCTTTAAAAATTAGATCAATATGGCTCCTGAAGACAAATTACGATTAAATGTTAGACGAAGCAAGGAACAGTGGATAACTCAGGAGGTGTTAGCCCTGCCACATAAAGGGCGAAAGTACAAGAATAAAAGCAATGAGAAGGGCAGAAAATAATAGAGGCGATTAAAGAATGAAGTAGATCGGATGTGCAAAACTGGTAAGGAAGAATGGCTGAAGGAGAAGTGCAATGATAGGAAACAGGATGGGGTAAGGAGCGACCGTGACTTTAGTTAATGTACAGTCCAAGCATGTACCGAAAGTAAAAATGGGAAATCACGGAAGATCATCTTAAGGGCTGGTGCTTCAGAGTACATACCGACGTATTCCTTTATCAAGCTTCAGACAGTGGGTTTCGAACTCATTGGCAGCTGCGCGACCCAAAACTCGTGGCTACTCGCTGGGTTCGATGACCGCTAATACAAATAAGACAGTGATACATGTGTCATTAATCGTTATGAATAACAGTGATGTCTGTCACACGAATTACATCTCATCCAATTCTGCCGAATATAAAGCGTGTATAGGTCAGTTGTAAAACGGTCATGATGCCTGTAGTGTCAAGGGTTTAGTGTGATTATATTAATGAAGCATTGTTGTGGCTGGTCGTCAATACATTGGTTTGCTGCAGCCTCCATCCCACCCTACCCTGTGTTTACCATTTCGTTTCTACGTAACTAATACATCATGCTTCTGCTCCAATATGCTTGTCATATCCATACCTTGGTCGACCCCTAGGCTCTTACAACCTACACTTCCCACAAGAACCATCTGAAGAAGTCCTGAGTGTCTTAAGATATGCCCAACCATTCCACCTGTTCTTCTCGTCAAATTTAGTCAAATCGATCTCTCCTCATCAGTTGATTCATTATCTGTTCATTCGTGATTCTATCTACCCATCCCACCTTCGGCACTGCCCTGTAGCACCACATTTCAAAAACGTCTACTATCTCTTTCTCTGAGCTAGTTTTCGTCATTAAACCACTTCCATTCAATGCCACGCTCCAGACGAAGGTCTTCAAAAACATATTTCTAATCCCTATATCAATGTTCGAAGTGAGGATTTTTTTAAGATAGGCTTTCCTTGCTTGTGCAAGTCTGCATTTTGTGTCCTCCTTACTTCTGCCATAGTTCGTTATTTTACTAATAAGATTACTTTTCCTAATCTAATATTTGCTGCATCACCTGACTTCGCACGACTGCACTGCATTATTTTTGTTTTGAATTTATGATCACCTTGTACTCCTTCCCCAAGACTACGTCAATGCTATTCAGTAATTTCTCCAGATACTCTGCACACTAGCTAAAATAACAATATCATCCGTAAACATCAAGGGTTTTATTTCTCTCCTTGGATAGTGATTCCCTATCCAAATTCATCTTTGGTTTCCTTTACCGCCTGTTCTGTATAAATGTTGGAAAGGGCGGGGGGGGGGGGAGGAGTGCAGCCTTGCCTCAATTATTTCGGTATTGCTGATTTGGTGTAAACGCCCTTGATTCTTATCACTCCATACTGAGTTTTATACAGATTTTAGATATCATTCTTTCCGGGAACCAGATCGGGATCACATTCAGAATGTCAAATAGCTTAGTCCAAGCGCCATGTACGTGGGCCTGTCCTTAATTCAATCCTCTAAGATCGGGCGTAGAGTCAGGATTGGTTCACGTGTTCCTACATTTCTTTTTAATCCTAATTGATCGTCTACCAACTCAGCTTCAACTTTTCTTTCCATTCTTCTGTAAAAAATATGTGTTAAAATTTTTCATGTATGAGATACTAAATTAATGGTCCGTTGGTTTTCACACCTGTCAGCACCGGCTTTCTTGGGAATAGGTATAACAACATTCTGCCGAAAATCGGATGGTACTTCTCCTGTCTTATTCATATTGTACACTGAATGCAATAACCTTGCCATGCTGCTTTTTCCGAATGCAGTCAGTAATGCACAGAGAATGCCATCAATTCCAGGTGCCTAGTTTCTATTTAGGTCCTCCTCAACTCTGTCGAATTCTGACATCAATAATGGGTCTCCCATTATATCAGCATAAATGGCCTCTTCTTGTTCCAGAATAATATCATATAAGTATTTACCGTGATACAACTATTGGATATGTTCCTGCCATCTTTCTGCCTTGTCTCCTTTCCCTAGAAGTGATTTTCCATCTGAGCTCTTAATATTCATACCCATAGTTTTCTTTTCTCCAATGGTTTCCTTGACTTTCCAGTACCCAGCATCTACCTTTCGTAGGACCATACAACCTTCAACATACTTTCATTTTTCTTTCAGTCACTCTTCCTTAGCTGTCCTGTGATTTCTATCCAATTCATTCTTTAATCAGCTGTATTCATTCGGCCCCTCTAATTATTATTTGGTATTGTATTTTCGTCAATAATGTTTAACATTTCTTGAGTTATCCATTGATCCTTAGTTGACTACTGAATTATTTCCTTCAGCAGCCCTACTGACCTCTTTATTTAAGACTCTCCATTCTTCTCCTATTCGATTTCTTTCAGAAGTTTCATTTAGTCATTGTACAACACGTTCATTGAAACAATCCCTTTACACAATTTTCATTCTACTTTTCTTGATCCCATCGTTTGGCATTCCATACTTTGTTCAATTTCTTCAACAAGTTGAAGTCAGAATCCACGTCTTCTCATGGGAAGTCTTGCAATCCAACAGCTGGTTTCTGAATCTCTTCCTAATAATAATGAAGTCTATTTGATTCCTTCCAGTGTATCCATGTCTCATGCACGTATTTAGCCGTACCTCTGGTGTATGATCCAAGTATTAACTAGGACAAAATTACTATCGGTGCAGAATTCAAGTAGCCGATTACCTCTTTCATTCCTTTGTTTCAATGCGAATTTTCTCACTGTTTTACAATCTTTTCTCTGGCCTACCACTGATTTCCAGTTTCTCATCATAATTATACTCTCATCACATATTTCATGTTTTATTAAATATTATTAGTATTTATATATCCTTTCCGTTCATTCATCATCCGAGGAATTAGTAGGCATATAGTCCAGCCCTATTGTGGTGACATCGACTTGGTTTCCTGTCTTGAGAGCAATAAACCTTTCAGTGTCTTGGTCGTAGTAGCTTGCAGCTGCCCAATGTTATTTTTCATTGACCTGTCTCAGACTCATCCTTGGCTTTGACAATATGAAATTGACCGAGGTATGAGCGATGCTAGTAATACCATTCCTTATGCAGCCAGTCCCTGTTATGATTGGTGTGAAAATATCTCCCATAGGGTCGGTTGGTGCATGCATTTCAGTGGGGTTGGCAGACTGATATGCAATAGCAACTTCTGGCTCGGTAAGGAAAGCAACGGGAAACTACCTCACTCCTCATTTCCCTAGTATGCCTCTTCAGTGACACCTAGACTGTCTATGATAGCCTTTGGTGGAACTGTGGAGGATCAGTCCAGCCTTCGGGCTGAGTACCCAACATACATACATACATACATACATACATACATACATACATACATACATACATACATACATACATACATACATACATACATACATACATACAAACCAACACCTGTATTTCCAATGTTTCATTTTGTGTTTGGAAATTCTGTATGAGCCATTATGATAGGCATTTAATTTCATCGTTTGTGGTTAGTAAAGGAGTCTCGTGTCCCTTTATTCCTCGAGGTGGTCCACATCTCCTCAGACACACTTCCCATGGAGGAGAGCTATTTGAAAGATTTTATCAACATACCAGTACTCCGGTCATTCTTAAATCTCGGGCAATACCGAAAATCTAACCAGGGCCTTCAAGGACGGTAGCTTATAACTGTAACCGTTACACTGCGGAAGGGAACAAAGCAAACTCATGTCTTCGTATTTCCCGACGTGGTGCAAACACTTTCAAGCACACACCCAATGAAATTTCTGTTATTATCGGGACTCGAACCCGGGCATCCGAGGATTGTGTGGATAGTGAAATAGGATTATCTCTACAGGATTGCCAGTGAATCATCTCATGTTATGTAGCAGAATATCTGATATCATTATTGCTCTCTGTTTTGTACGCTTTGAAGGTCTTCTACCAAACAATGAAGACTACGCTTGCATATTCATAAAAAGGCTGTTTATGGTGTTTCGTCATGCATTTCTTGTATCTCTTTCTTGCAGGCCGTGAGTGTTCCGGCTTTCAGACCCAGGCACGTATTGCATAGTGAAACAACTTACTAAATTCCATTAAGTTGAAGGGTTTGTGTAATAATCTCCTGACCAATTAGCTGACAATTGCTTCCTGAATATGCCGTGAAGATATACTGAATGTAGTTACAAAAATTTTCGGGTAAGGTTACCTTTCTGAAATAATTGATGGATATGTCTGAACACAGACATGCCAGAAAAATCCTTGCTTGTTTCACCTATAAAGTACTACCATTATAATACAACACTATGATATTACAATACAACAATGATAATAAGTAAATTGACCAAGGCATCTTTCTTCGTGGTCCAAGCAGAATTAAATTAATAATGCATATTATACTCCAGTACAGGCAGACAGACATCACTCGTACTATGTACATTTAACTCACGATCCCATATCATGAACAGTTAATATGAATCTATTGTAGCAGCAGTAGCAGAAGCAGTGGCGGTGGAAGTAGTGGCAACTACAACAACAACTTCCTTACGTGTCCGATCACCCTGGTATTGTCAAAATATTGCAGTGATATTCCACATTGTCGAGACATGGTGGCAAAGTAGTTATGGAGATATGGCATATTTCGAAGCCCATGGGCCATAGCACGGTAGGGTTACGTACTTGGATTTTATTTCTCGTCAAGTCTGTGAAAGATCATTAGTAATTCGAAGCTATTGATTCTCTTAAAGTACCTTTACATGTCGATCTCGTGTTCGCATACAATACACTAAAAACTTGGAACTGTAGCAAAACTCACGTATAAGTTTAGAGAATATTCATATTACTTGGGAAGCATAGCAATGCCGCCAGACTTACACCTATTGTCAAGGCACTAATGGGAATCAGAGAAATCCATTGTTAAGACTTTCGAAGTGGGAGGAAAGGTAAGGCAAGGTAACAAAAGAAAGAGATAATGTGGCGAGAGACATAGGCAAAGGGATGATTCGTTGAAGGAGGGAGGGTGGCAAAAGTTAATTTGCTTCTGGATTCAATTTGAAAAACTGTTCGCCTTGGCCCAGAGAACTTAATGGAGCTTCGATTCTAAAGAGAAAGTTTGTAAACGGTAGTTAAAACTCGTGACGCTTTCAGTTCATTGAGCGCAGCTTCAGTATAACGGAGAGCATTAATACTACAAGATTTCGTCTGATGTAGGGTGTGCATTCTAAGTAAGAAACTCAGGAAGAAATAGGAATTGATTGTCCGTTCCTTCGAAGAATTTGGAATTCACGTTCCATCTCTGCATATAGCGAAGATGAAATTTTCCGTCTAATAACTATCACATATTATCTGTATCACGACATCAAAGGAGTAGTCAGAAGGAAATTTAATATTGGTGAATGTTACGTAATACATGAAGATACTGTGCAGAATGTTAAATACGCAAACATGATGTAGATGTATATTGCCCCCTTTTCACGGTTTCTTAGCCGGCAAGCAGGAGGATCCAGCGGTGGACCCTTCGTATGTGCAGGCATTATCAGGGGGTTTAAAAGGATGGATTGATGACAATACAAATGATGAACACAGATATAAAATATATGGCTTTACATTTATTGAAAAATGTTGCAAAGAAGAGAAGTCAAAATGAAGCGCAATACAAATTATTTCTTGATGATGTACCACTGGAATTGAAAAGGTCCGTGTATTTAACCACTAATAATTAAGTTCACAACACAAATCATCACAAAACAAACAATTTCATGGTTAATTTCGTTTCCTCACACGGAAGCACATGATTTACAAGTTTATCGTCCAAACTGAAAATAATCAGAAATAAAATAATTGAACCTCCAGTAAATATCATGCGAATGTGACATCAAAATTACAAATGATCTCCTCAACTCAGATGAATTAAATAAGCAAGAAATTAAATTAAGCTTGATCTCCATAAACGCGAATTGAATTTACAGTTACATCTGTCTAATTAAATATTAATTAGCTTCCTTCAAAATAATTGATTGAACTTAGTTAACAATTAATTCATTTCTAGCTTTGCTATGCTTTACCTTATTTTTTCACCTTGCACATGCATATTAAATACTTTAGCTATACGTCTGACTTATTTGAATAATACTTAATTTAGAAAACCTTATTTAAAAATGTTCACTTCATCTCTTGGTAAATCTTAGATTATTTCGTTCTTACTTATTTGACCTTGTTTTTTATTATCTCGTTGGTTAACCTTAATTCTGAGAATATATTACGACCTTAAAAATTGTTTTCCTATGATTCATTTATCACGACAGCTATTGTGATTTAAATTATGACAAAAATATTATTTCCACAACACAAAAATAGATTTCACTTCCAAAGCTGGAATGATCTTCCTCCGTGAAACAATACAGGATAAATCATAACTCAAAAGTACATAAATTAACATGGTAAAATTATCATATCAAACAATCACATAATAGCTCATTCACATCCATACCATCAAACACACAAAATACTCATTCCTATGATATATTTACTTTTATCAGTGACTATTAAGTTATTTCCGTCGGTGATTAATGGTAGCGATGACCTTCACTTCACTGGTAAACCTTAAATATATCAACTAAATGTCAAGTCTGTGCCTGAATAATACAGAAATAATTCAGTAGCATTATATTTTAAGGTACTGCAGTGGGTGATTCTAGTTACAATTAATTTATCTATTCAAACCAAACCCCATGGCACTACAGCCCTTGAAGGGCCTTGTCCTGCCAAGCGACCGCTGCTCAGCCCGAAGGCCTGCAGATTACGAGGTGTCGTGTGGTCAGCACGACGAATCCTCTCGGCCGATATTCTTTGCTTCCTAGACCGAGGCCGCTATCTCACCGTCAGATAGCTCCTCAATTGTAATCACGTAGACTGAGTGGGCCTCGAACCAGCCCTTAGGTCCACGTAAAAATCCCTGACCTGGCCGGGAATCGAACACGGTTCCTCCGGGTAAGAGGCAGGCACGCTACCCCTACACCACGGGGCTGGCAATTTATCTATTATTGCATTGAATATTTCAATTAAACTTACTCATTATATACACCCGGTCTCCTAATTGTAATTTCTAATATTTTTTAAATTTTTTGTTCTATTTATTTTTTTATTTATTTATTGACTATAGCAGTGGCGAAGTTACGGCTCATGGCCCTCTCCTACACTTCACCACACAATTAATGTACAGATAATACGTACATAAAAGAAATGTACTATTCTATCATAAAATCAAAGATAAGCTAAAATTACAGATTTGGACAACATATAATAACGAAAGAAAGCAGAGTACAACAAATAAAATATAATAAAATTCGGAGCGTAAAGAAAAAAAAAGACGAAGTCATAATGAAAAGTAAGATTCAAACTGAATAAATAAGCAATGCATAAAGAGAACACAATAAGTAATTAAGTAAATGGAAATATAAGTATGGCCATAAAAATATCTATGTACATGAGTAAGAAGCTAATGTACATTATGTACAATACACTATAATAATAATAATAATAATAATAATAATAATAATAATAATAATAATAATAATAATAATAATAATAATAATAATAATCACAATCACACAACGTATCATACGTCATCATACACACGAAACAAACACACGAAACAATCACACGAAACAATCAGCGATATTCAACAGGTAATCTCAACATGCAGTCTTAAATTTCGATATTGAGTTAGAGTTCCTGACAGCAGCTGGGAGTGAATTCCAAAGTCGTGACCCAGCCACAACGAAGGATCTGTTATATATTGAAGAGAGGTTGACGGGAATAGCGAGGGAAGTGCCAGGCCTAGTGTTTCAATTATCGAATGAGGATAAAAAATGGAATTTTGAAGAGATGTATTCGGGTAGATTGTCCTTCTGAGTTCGATATATCAACGTAAGTACGTGGAATTTCCGTCGCCTCTCGGGTTTCAGCCAGGAAAGAAATGTGTAGCTAGGGGTTATGTGAGCATCGTAACTCAAGTTAAAAACAAATCGAAGACCAGAGTTCAATGCTCGTTGAAGTTTCATAGTTTGTTCACGGGTCGCATCAATGACGACAATGTCGCAGTAGTGAAGTATTGGTAGTATCAAAGTTTGGAGTAGTTTTATATTTACGTCTTGTGGGAAAATGTCCTTATGTCGTTTCAGAGGGTGTAGCGTCGCGTACATCTTTCTACATGTATTTCTTACGTGTGCAGACCAATCAAGAGTTTCAGTCAGGGTCATACCTAGGTTCTTCACTTCCTTACTGAACGGGATTACGGTGGCATTTAATGTCACCGGAGGAATAGCATAATTTTTATCCATGATGTTTAATAATTTCTGAGAACCGATAATAATTTTTGAGCTTTTTTGGGCATTGAGAACGAGAGGGGTTTACCTGGCGTACCCACCGAGTTGTTGGAGGTCTGAGTTAATATCTCTTATTGCATTTGATATATCATTTATATTAACGTGGCAGTAAAATTGGAGGTCGTCGGCATAGAGGTGATATCTATTATACTTTACTTTAGAGAGATGTAATTTATATAAAGGACAAACTAAAGGGGACCAAGAACAGAACTTTGGGGGGTTCCTGACTTCCAGAGTCGCCACTGAGAAGCAGTATCTTGTATTGTAACACGTTGCAAACGATCTGTAAGAAATGTGGTGAAATATTTTAAAGCAACATTACCGAAAAACGATTTGAGCTTCATCAGCAATGTCTGGATGTTTATCGTGTCAAAAGCACTGCTGAAGTGAAGGAGTGTGAGTATTGTCACTTGTCTTTCGTCTATTGCTTGTCTGATGTCCTCAGTCACTTTGGGTAAGGCAGTGGCTGTGCTATGACCCTTCTTGAAGCCAGATTGCAGCGGGTCAAGAATAGAGTGAGCGTGAAGTTATTCCAGTATTTGCGCATGTACCAACCGTTCTAACGCTTTGGAGAGAGCAGGGAGAATCGAAATGGCATGGTAATCGGATAGGAGCTTCGAACCTGGGTTTTTAGGAAGTGTAATTACATTGGCGTACTTCCAAATTGTCGGTAATGTACCGTTTTTGAGACAGTAATTAAAATATGGGTGAGAATGGGTAGAATAGCGCCAATAATATTAATTATGAAAGTGATAGGAATTTCATCGACATGGCTTGATTTGGATTTAATAGAATACAAGACTTTCTTAACTTCATTAGTGCTGACGATACGAAAGGCAAAGCAGGGGCGATTTTGTGGGACAGGTGCTGGAATGTTATTTGCGTGTGGTCTGTTAAGCGGATTAGACTGAGCTCTCTCTTCCGTGAAACACTCATTTAATTCGTCGAGTGGAATGTCAAGTACCTGAATCTGTTCATGTGTTTTTCCTATGCCCATGGCTCGGAGATGCCTCCAGGCACTAGCCGTATTTAGTTTACTTAATGTTTCGCGAACATATTTAAATTTAAGATTACGGATGATTTGTTTAGTTTTATTCCTAACTAGCAAGATACCCGTGCTTCGCTACGGTATTATACTGAGATTGCAGGCCAAGGGCTCTATTCAGGATCAGAATTCAGGACAGGTGTCTGTGCGAAATCGGTACGAGTCACTCCAGGTAGAACAACAGAGGGAAGATGAGGGACAGGGAACTGTTGCTGAGATGCATGGAAGTAGGAGGAAGGGAAAAGGTAGGAAAGGGAAATGTAGAGTAGAGGATAGGAAAAGACAGGTGGAACAGGGTCATGGGAAGGAGAAAAGGGAGGAGGAAGTAGCTTCTGCAGCTATCAGGAAAGATAGGGCTGACCAGGAGGGGAGGGGATCAAATGAGGTGGGTAGGGTTGAGGCTCTGGTCATGGGGGATTCCATCGTTAGTCACGTGGGGAAAGTGTGTGGAGGAAAGGGAACCAGGGTAGAATGTTATCCAGGAATTAGGTTGAGGCAGATGTTGAGGAAAGTAGAAGAGAGGGAGGAGGGGAAGGAGAAGGTGGTAGTGTTTCACGTTGGTACCAACAACGTAAGGCAAGCTGATATAAGTACCAACATAGTTGGAGATGTGTGGGATCTGGTAAATGCAGCACGGTGAAGTTTAAGAAAGCGGAGATTGTTATTAGTGGAATACTGTGTAGGAGGGATACAGACTGGAGGGTGATTGGGGATTTAAATGAGACTATGAAGTGGGTATGTGGGAAACTGGGAGTGAAATTTCTAGATCCTATTGGGTGGGTAGGAGATAGGGATCTGCGCTCGGACGGCCTTCATTTAAACCGCAGTGGTACGTATAAGTTAGGAAATTTGTTTGGAAGGGTAATAGGGAGGTACATTCAGGGAAACGGGATGGCCTAGGGAGCGGTGATAAGGGAACAGGGAACTGGAAATCAAGTAGGGATGACATAAAATTGTTAGTGCTGAACTGTAGAAGTATTGTAAAGAAAGGAATAGAATTAAATAATTTAATAGATATATATTTACCAGATATTGTAATAGGAGTTGAATCATGGCTGAGAAATGATATAATGGATGCAGAAATTTTCTCACGGCACTGGAGTGTGCATCGTAGAGATAGGATAGGAAAGGTGGGAGGGGGAGTTTTCATTCTGGTGAAAGAAGAATTTGTAAGCTACGAAAAAGTTAAAGATGGGACACATGAAATTCTAGGTGTAAGACTCATTTCTAAAGATAATAGGCAACTTGATATATTTGGAGTGTACAGATCGGGAAAGGGTAGCACTGATGCGGATTCGAAATTATTTGATAGGATAGTCAGCTATGTGGGAAACGACATGGAAAGAAATGTGATTGTAGCGGGAGATCTGAATTTGCCAGATGTAAATTGGGAAGGAAATGCGAACGACAGAAAGCATGACCAACAAATGGCAAATAAGTTAATATGGGAAGGACAGCTGATTCAGAAAGTGATGGAACCAACCAGAGGGAAAAATATCCTGGATGTGGTGCTGATAAAACCAGATGAGCTCTATAGGGAAACTGAAGTAATAGATGGTATTAGTGATCATGAAGCTGTTTTTGTGGTAGTTAAAAATAAATGCAATAGAAAGGAAGGTCTTAAAAGTAGGACTGTTAGGCAGTACCATATGGCTGATAAAGCAGGTATGAGGCAGTTTCTAAAAAGTAACTATGATCGGTGGAAAACGGTAAATAAAAATGTAAACAGACTCTGGGATGGGTTTAAAGAAATTGTTGAGGAATGCGAAAACAGGTTTGTACCTTTAAGGGTGGTAAGGAATGGTAAAGACCCACCTTATTATAATAGAGAAATAAAGAGACTAAGAAGGAGGTGCAGACTGGAAAGAAATAGTTAGAAATGGCTGTGGAAGTAAGGAGGAATTGAAGGAACTTACTAGAAAATTGAATCTAGCAAAGAAGGCAGCTAAGGATAACATGATGGCAAGCATAATTGGCAGTCATACAAATTTTAGTGAAAAATGGAAGGGTATGTATAGGTATTTTAAGGCAGAAACCGGTTCCAAGAACGACATTCCAGGAATAATTAATGAACAAGTGGAGTGTGTATGTGAGGATCTTCAAAAGGCAGAAGTATTCAGTCAGCAGTATGTAAAGATTGTTGGTTACAAGGATAATGTCGAGATAGAGGAAGAGACTAAGGCCAAAGAAGTAATAAAATTTACATATGATAACAATGACATTTACAATAAGATACAAAAGTTGAAAACTAGAAAAGCGGCTGGAATTGATCAGATTTCTGGGGATATACTAAAGACAATGGGTTGGAACGTATCTGAAGTACTTATTTGATTATTGTTTGGTCGAAGGAGCTATACCAGATGAATGGAGAGTTGCTATAGTAGCCCCTGTGTATAAAGGAAAGGGTGATAGACATAAAGCTGAAAATTAGAGGCCAGTAAGTTTGACATGCATTGTATGTAAGCTTTGGGAAGGCATTCTTTCTGATTATATTAGACATGTTTGTGAAATTAATAACTGGTTCGATAGAAGGCAATTCGGTTTTAGGAAAGGTTATTCCACTGAAGCTCAACTTGTAGGATTCCAGCAAGATATAGCAGATATCTTGGATTCCGGAGGTCAAATGGACTGTATCGCGATTGACCTGTCTAAAGCATTTGATAGGGTGGATCATGGGAGACTACTGGCAAAAATGAGTGCAATTGGACTAGACAAAAGAGTGACGGAATGGGTTGCTATATTTCTAGAAAATAGATCTCAGAGAATTAGAGTAGGTGAAGCTTTGTCTGACCCTGTAATAGTTGAGAGGGGAGTTCCTCAGGGCAGTGTTATCGGACCTTTATGTTTTCTTATATATATAAATGATATGAGTAAAGGAGTGGAATCGGAGGTAAGGCTTTTTGCGGATGATGTTATTCTCTATAGAGTGATAAATAAGTTACAAGATTGGGTGCAACTGCAACGTGACCTCGAAAATGTTGTGAGATGGACAGCAGGCAATGGTATGTTGATAAACGGGGCTAAAAGTCAGGTTGTGAGTTTCACAAATAGGAAAAGTCCTCTCAGTTTTAATTACTGCGTTGATGGGGTGAAAATTCCTTTTGGGGATCATTGTAAGTATCTAGGTGTTAATATAAGGAAAGATCTTCACTGGGGTAATCACATAAATGGGATTGTAAATAAAGGGTACCGATCTCTACACATGGTTATGAGGGTGTTTAGGGGTTGTAGTAAGGATGTAAAGGAGAGTGCATATAAGTCTCTGGTAAGACCCCAACTAGAGTATGGTTCCAGTGTATGGGACCCTCACCAGGATTACCTGATTCAAGAACTGGAAAAAATCCAAAGAAAAGCAGCTCGATTTGTTCTGGGTGATTTCCGACAAAAGAGTAGCGTTACAAAAATGTTGCAATGTTTGGGTTGGGAAGAATTGAGAGAAAGAAGAAGTGGTATGTTCCGAGCTGTCAGCGGAGAGATGGCGTGGAATGACATTAGTAGACGGATAGGTTTGAATGGCGTTTATAAAAGTAGGAAAGATCACGATGTGAAGATAAAGTTGGAATTCAAGAGGACAAACTGGGGCAAATATTCATTTATAGGAAGGGGAGTTAGGGACTGGAATAACTTACCAAGGGAGATGTTCAATAAATTTCCAATTTCTTTGAAATCATTTCGGAAAAGGCCAGGAAAGCAACAGATAGGGAATCTGCCACCTGGGCGACTGCCCTAAATGCAGATCAGTATTGATTGATTGATTAATAATAAATAATAATAATAATAATCGTATGGCCTCAGCTACCGTGTGCAGACATTTCAATTTGACGCCATCTGGCTGTCTGCTCGTCAATTTCGACGTTCCGTTTTACTCTAGCCCCCCACTAGATGGCAGACCGAGTAAACCGAAACTCTCTTGGGCGTCTATGGCTGAGATTTTAATGAATTTTGTCGGGTAAACACCAAATGTGTCACCAGAGATCTTTTACATGCCGACATCGTACGACATGGAGTGTCGAATGGACTTTTTTCCGCCCTTCAAAAATCCGACTACCTCTGCCGGGTTTGAACCCGCTATCTTGGGATCCGGAGGCCGACACTCTACCGCTGATCCACAGAGGCAGCTGATTGATTGATTGATTTGATTTTTATTGTTTTATATAAAATCCGTCGAAATTCGCGATCTGACTCGTTTTCTGAGAGAATCCACCAAAATTCGCGTTCTAACTCATTTTCTAACAGATTACAGCAAGTATCCTCCCATTTTTCAATCTTTCTTTTGCAGCAATCGATTTCATACTTCCCGGGCCAGATCCAGGTATTCCACTCGGCCAGTTGGGTCCCTAAATCTTTGCCATCTATCTCCACAAACAATTTTAATATGGATTTAATCCTTCAAGAGATCCGACGTGGTGTCGTCTTGGGTGCCTTGGCGGTACTGAACCCGCGGCTGGACTGCATTCTTAGTCATTACGCGGCCAGGACCCGTCTCCAGTGCGGTCCGCACATTTGACCACGGTCTGAAATATGATTATTATTATTATTATTATTATTATTATTATTATTATTATTATTATTATTATTATTATTATTATTATTATTATTATTATCATTATCATTATTATTATTATTATTAGATATTCTGGACCTCACAGCAAGATGCAAGACCGTTACTTGGCGGTAAACTACATATGCTGCCAGTGTCATTGTTGACAATGTGACCAGCACCATTGTCTGGCGTTTCGAATGACATACTTCCGTGCATTATTGACCTTATTATAGAGGAGAACAATTCGACGCTCAATCGTATTCCTATCGTTTATTTCAAATGTGTTTATATTTTTATTTATATGCCAGGAGAATGTACTGTAATCGAAGAACGTTCTCCGAAGGAAAATATGGCTGTTGAAAACGAACCCAGGAAAAATTAAAAATGATCGGTTTATGATCAGAATAAGTACATCGAAAATCTATAGCCTTTTTCCAGTCATTCGACAGGGTCAGGATTGGAATGAATAAAGCTACATCTAACGGCGACAATAGGAATTTTGCCGGCTGACGTAGCACTCCTCTGGGGCAATGACCGATTAATGACAAATGAAATCAAATATTGGACAGTGTTGCTGGAATGAATGATGACAGGGAAAACTGGAGTATGCGGAGAAAAACCTGTAACGCCTCCGTTTTGTCCAGCACGATTATCACGTGGAGTGACTGGGATTTGTACCACGGAACCCAGTTGTGAGAGGCCGGCGCGCTGCCGCCTGAGCAACGGAGGCTCCTTATATGTACATTATGAACAGTAAAATAAATTGGTCCCACCTACTTTCACACCCCACCGCCGTTAATTTTATTCCCCCCCCCCCCCACCAAAAAATGAAATTAAAAGAAGGAGTGTTTCTTTATGTTATCGGAGGTTCCAAACACAAATTTTCACGTCTATTACCTTCAGTTTTGAGATATAGGTATCCCTTCACTTCCTTTCACACTCCTCCCCCCTCCCCATAAGTGAATTTTCCGGCAAAAAATACTTGTTTCTTTAATAGTACTGGATCTTCTAAATACCAATTATTACGACTCTAACTTCTTCAGTTTTTGATTTATGTGTCCTCAAGAAAGGAATTCAACTCCTTTTGAATCCCGCCCCACAAGATGTTTTCCCACTCAAAACGCCTTTTTATTTGTTTTTAAAGGAGATCCAAATGCCAATTTACACGTCTGTAACAACTTTAGATTGTATTAGATGTATGTATTCTCATACAATTAAGTCAATATATTTTCAATTCTTTCAACAAACCCCCCCCCCCCACACTTCGTTGGAATTTCCGAGAATACGTGTTTACTTTTAAAAACGATTCCAAATATCAAATTTCACGTCTGTAACATGTTGAGATATACTGTAGAAATTCTCATTTTAAAATTTCACCCCTTTTTATTTCCCCTTAAGTGGAGTTTCCAAAAACAATCACCTACGTTTCTTTACATTTACAGGAAATTCCAAATACCCACTTTTTACGTCTGTAACATTTTACGTTTCTCAGGTATTCTGTAGATATAGTCCTTCGAAAAATTCACCCCAATTTGTCACTCCTGTTTAACCGCCATTAATTGGATTTTCCAAAAAAAAATACGTGTTTATTTTTAAAGGAGATCCCATACACAAATTTTCAGTTCTGTAATATCTTCAGTTTCTGAGATATGTATATCCTTATTAAAGGCATTCAACCCATTATTCACATTGTTACACCCCTCTTATTGAGATTTACAGAAAAAAATCGTGTTCCTTTACTTTTAAAGGAGATTATAAATACCAATTTTCACATCTGTAAACTTTTAAAGTTTTGAGATGTAGATACAGTCATTATAAAAATTCACCCCCCTTTTCACCCCCCCATTATTTGGATTTTCCAAAAACCAAAAAAATGGCTGTTTCTTCATTTTAAGGTAGATCCCAAACACCAATTTTCAGGTCTGTATTATCTTCAGGCTCTGAAATATAAGTAGCCTCATTAAAGGCATTCAACTAATTTTTCACCCTTTTCCACCCTTCCCTTTGGAATTTTCCGAAAACAAAAAATACGTGTTTCTTTATTTTTAAAGGAGAATCGAAATACAAATTCTTACATCTACAAACTTTAAAAGTTTTGAGATATAGATACACTCATTTTAAGAATTCAACCACTTTCAACCCCCCCCCCAATAATTGGATTTTCTAAAAAAAAAATACGGGTTTCTTTATTTTTAAAGGAGATCCCAAACACCAATTTTCAGGTCTGTAATATCTTCAGGTTCTGAAATATAACAGCCTCATGAAAGGCATTCAACCCCTTTTTAAACCTTTTCCACCCTTCCTATTGTTTTTTCCGAAAAAAATACGTGTTTCTTTATTTTTAACGAAGATTCCAAATACCAATTTTTACATCTGTAAACTTTTAAAGTTTTGAGATATAGATCCACTCATTTTAACATTTCACCCCCATTTTCACCACCTCAGCGACGGAATATCAAAAAATTCTCTCCTAGCCAGCACGTAGGCCTACATCTCCATATGAATATATCCCCAAAATTGTATTTCTTTATGTCCAGTAGTGTTGGCTCGGCGATGATGAATCAGTCAGTCGGTCAGTCAGGACAAGTTATTTTATATATATATATATATATCCTAGCAAGATACCCGTGCTTCGCTACGGTATTATACTGAAAATTATAATTGAATTCGCGATCTGACTCGTTTTATAAGAGAAACCGCCAAAATTCGCGATCTGACTCGTTTTCTGATAGATTACGGCAAAGTTCCTCACATTTTTCAATCTTTCTTACCAGCAATCGGTTTCGTACTTCCCGGGCTAGGTCCAGGTATTCCACGCGGTCAGTTGGGTCCCTATATCTTTGCTGTCTTTTCCTATAAGCATTTTAGTATGGATCAAATCCTGAAGGAGTTCCGGCGTATTGTCGTCATGGGTGCCTTGGCGGTACTGAACCCGTGGCCGTCTGTATTCGTAGTCATTACCATTCCTGGACCCGTTACCAGCACGGTCCGCACAATTTGACGACGGTCCAGAACATTATTATTATTATTATTATTATTATTATTATTATTATTATTATTATTAGTAGTAGTAGTAGTAGTAGTAGTAGTAGTAGTAGTAGTAGTAGTAGTAGTAGTAGATGTTCTGGAACCTACAGCAAGATGCAAGACCGCTACTTGGCGGTAAATTACATCTGCTGCCATTGTCAGTGTTGACATTGTGACCAGCATCATTGTCGCGCGTAGGCAAGTGTGCGGGATTTCTGGCGATACGAATGACATACTACCGTGCATTATTGACCTTATTATAGAGGGGAACAATTTGACGGTCAATCTCATTCCTATCGTTCATTTCAAATGTGTTTACATTTTTATTTATATGCCAGGAGAATCTACTGTAATCTAAGAACGTTCTTCGAAGGAAAAGATGGCTGTTGAAATCGAACCCAAGAAAGATAAAAAATGATCGGTTTATGATCAGAATAAGAAAATCTACAGCCTGTTTCCAGTCATTGGACAGGGTCAGGAATGGAATGAATAAAGCCCCATTCAGCGGCGACAATAGGAATTGTGCCGGCTGCCGAAGCACTCCTCTGGGGCAATGATCGATGAATGACAAATGAAATGAAATATTCGACAGTGTTGCTGGAATGAATGATGACAGGGAAAACCAGAGTATCCGGGGAAAAACCTGTCCCGCCCCCTTTTAGTCCAGCACGAATGTCACTTGGAGTGACCGGGATTTGAACCACAGAACCCACCTGTGAGGGGCCGGCGCGCTGCCGCCTGAGCAACGGAGGCTCCTTGTAAGTACATTATGAACAGTAAAATAAATTGGTCTCACCTCCTTTTAAACCCCACTGCCGTTAAGTTTATTTACCACCCCCCACCAAAAAAATTAAAACAAGGCGTGATTCTTTATGTTTAAAGGATATTCCAAACACAAATGATCACGTCTATTACATTCAGATTTGAGATATAAGTATCCCCATAAAAAATTATTAACTTTGTTTTCACTTCCTTTCACACTCCTCTACCTCCACCCCCCCCCCCCAGTAAATTTTCCGGCAAAACATTACTTGTTTCTTTAATAGTAAAGGATCATCTAAATGCCAACTATCACGACTCTAACTTCTTCAGTTTTTGATTTATGTGTCCTCGTGAAAGGAATTCAAATACTTTTCACTCCCGCTCCTCAAGATTGTGTCCCCCCCCCCCGAAAACGCGTTTTTTTTTTTTTTGTTTTTAACGGAAATCCAAATACCAATTTTCACGTCTGTAACAACTTTATTTTTATTAGATGTCTGTACTCTCTTACAATAAAATCAATTAATTCTTCAATTCTTTCACCCCCCACCACTTCATTGGATTTTCCAAAAATACGTATTTCTTTACTCTTAAAGCAGATTCCAAATATCAAATTTCACGTCTGTAACATCGTCAATTTTGAGATATCAGTAGCCTAATTAAAAGAAATCAAGACCATTTTCAGTCACTTTTACCACCCCTCCACCCAATTGGTATTTCCAAAAAATAATAATACCGGTTTCTTTATTTTTAATAGAGATCCAAATACCATTTTTCACTTCTGTAACACGTTACGTTTTTGATGTATGCTGTAGAAATTCTCATTTTAAAACTTCACCCATTTTTTTCCCGTTTAGGAGAGTTTCCAAAAACAAATCACATATGTTTCTTTACATTTACAGGATATTCCAAATACGCACTTCTTACGTCTGTAACAGTTACATTTCACAGATATTCTGTAGATATGGTCTTTCGAAAAATTCACCCCAATTTGTCACTCCTGTATAACCACCATTAATTGGATTTTCCAAAAACAAAAAATACGTGTTTCTTTATTTTTAAAGGAGATCTCATATACAAATTTTCAGTTCTGTAATATCTTACGTTTCTGAGATATATGTATCCTCATCAAAGGCATTCAACCATGTTACACCCCTCATATTGGGATTTACAGAAAACATAAAATACGTGTTCCTTTATTTTTAAAGGAGATTCTAAATACCGAATTTTACATCTGAAAACTTTTAAAGTTTTAAGATGTAGACACACACATTTTAAAAGTTCACCCCCTTTTCACCCCCCATTATATGGATATTCCAAAAACGAAAAAAATCCTGTTTCCTTACTTTTAAAGGAGACCCCTAACACCAATTTCCAGGTCTGTAATATCTTCAGGTTCTGAAATATAAGTAGCCTCATTAAAGGCATTCAACCCATTTTTCACCCTTTCCCACCCTTCCTATTGGAATTTTCCGAAAACAAAAAATACATGTTTCTTTATTTTTAATGAACATTCTAAATACCAATTTTTATATATGTAAGCTTTCAAAGTTTTGGAAATAGATGCACTCATTTTAAAAATTCACACCCTTTTCACCCTCTCATTAATTGGATTTTCCAAAAACAAAAAAGTACATGTTTCTTCTTTTTTAAAAGAGATCAGAAGTACCAATTTTCAGGTCTTTAATATCTTCAGTTTCTCAGATATAAGTACCGATATCCTGATTAAGGGCATTCAACCACATTTTCACCCCTCTTAGTGGGATTTTCTGAAAACAAAAAATACGTGTTTCCTTATTTTTAAGGAAGATTCTAAAGCCCAATTTTTACTTCTCTAAACTTTTAAAGTTTTGAGATATAGATACACTCATTTTGAAATTTAACCCCCCTTTTCACCCCCTTATGACGGAATATCCAAAAATCCTCTCTTAGCGTGCACCTACATCTTAGTATGAATCTACGCCCAAAATTTCATTTCTTTATGTCCAGTAGTTTTGGCTCGGCGATGATGAATCAATCGGTCAGTCAGGACAAGTTATTTTATATATATATAGATAGATTATACTATACTGTTCATAGTCATTTGGGTCCTGAATACGTTTGTAACGTCGGTAAAGGGCACCACATTGAGACATCATGTTTTTAATTGCAGAGGTTATCCATGGATTTGGTTTGCGGGATATTCTGATCTGTCTTTTCGGTGCATGTTTGTTGTATAGATGGTGTATTACCGAATTAAATGTTTTTATTTTTTCATCATTGTCTGTCAGATTTAAACGATATTCCATGGAAGATTGTAGGCATCGTGTCTTAATCCATATTCCTGCACGTTATATACCTAGGTTTATATTTTGGAACGCAAAGTGAGTACGCAAGAAATATAAGATCGTGGGTGGACACGGCCGGTACTGATATTTGTCCGTGGTTACCACTTTCTGAGGGTTGTTTGTTACTTTAAGATGTATTAAGTGTGGGAAATGTTGGTGGCAGTACGTACATGGTTAGTAGGGTCAGAGGGAAGTGTAGTGAAGTCACATGTGGAAAACA
The DNA here is from genome assembly GCF_040414725.1 of Anabrus simplex. Lineage (NCBI taxonomy): Eukaryota > Metazoa > Arthropoda > Insecta > Orthoptera > Tettigoniidae > Anabrus > Anabrus simplex. The sequence goes on from NC_090266.1 coordinate 569,510,841, forward strand.
AGTCTTCTAGTTTTTTAGTATCGTATTTCTTCGTAAGTAGATTTATATTGAAGTCCCCTAATATAATGATTAGTTGATAGGCTGGTAGCAAGTTAAGTAAGTGCGTTTCAAACTAGGTCAATTAAGATACTTTTCATATGTAGTCGAGGTCAACTTGTATCTTATCCCTATTAATTTGTGTTAGTGGAATTATTTATTTATTCATTTTGTGAGTCTTAATGGTGTTATCCTTAACTTACAATAGACATTGTGAATGAACTGAATGAATGAAAGAATGAATGAATTGCCTGATTGGATTGTATTCACAAATGCATGATTGGATGAACACTTCACTCTCCCAATCACGGATAGCCACCAACTGGGGTGAGGGCAGTCATTATTGAATGAATAAGTGAATGTCTGAATGGACTGAATTCTCTCAGCCTACATCAACATAACAGTAGCAGATAAGTTTCGAACATTACATGTGGATGAATGACTGACTGACTGACTGACTGACTGACTGACTGACTGACTGACTGACTGACTGACTGACTGACTGACTGACTGACTGACTGACTGACTGACTGACTGACTTAATGAATGAATCACGAATAAACGAAGGAATGAACAGAATTCATGCATGAAAAATGATCCCTATCCCAGTCACGGATAGCCACCATCTTGGGAGAGAGCAATTATTACTGAATGAGTGATTGAACGATGAATGAACTGAATGCTCTCAGCCTACATATACGAACTCCAGCAGATAAGGTGAGAAAAATCCAAGCTCCATGTTGTAACGGAAGATTTGTAGAAGATAATACAAGTCTCCGCCACGCTGTCCGTGTCCTCTCGGTAGTACACCAGGAGGGCCGGTAGAGTCGGCTCAGCGTGATTCTTCTTAGCGGCGACACGGCGGCTAAAGACTCCCAGGTAGTAATCGTAGCCGTGGCCTGTCTCGGAGTCTGGTCTCTTGTCGTCTGCCATCTATCCTGAAATGAAAGCCTCTACGATAAGTAGCACTGACTAGCATTTGTACCCGTTCTTCGAACGGAAATTTGCAGTGGACTACATGTTTCATTCAAAAATTAATGCGAAGTAACGTGGCTCTATTCAAACGTTTAATGTGATATGTTCAAATGCTATTTTCCTACGACAGCCTGGAGAAGTAACAAAAAATGATGAAGCGGAGCAAATTCGAGAGAGAATGAGGACGATTTCCGATTTTTTTTTGTACGGTAGAGTTCCTGGTCCGAAGTTGTGCGAAATTCTCCGTGGTTCTCTGGTTGCATATTGTATCGCTGACCACTGGTGTGGCGCTTTCATGGTGATGATACCTCTGGCAATATCTGCCCTGCCGAAAAGAGTAAAATGGTTCTTTATTTTTTCCCGTTTTCCACCTTGAAGGGACATGCGCTACATGCACTACGGGCCTTGGACAAAACATCCAATTTTTTGTAAAGAACTGCGTTATTATCCATCGTACGAGAAATACGTTGGAGAAAGTGGGGCATAACGGGGTATTTAATTTTCGGACCTGGTTATTTGCCATCAAATAATCCAAAAGTATTATTTCTTTTACATACTAGCAAGATACCCGTGCTTCGCTACGGTATTATACTTTATAAATAATCCGCCTAAATTCGCGATCTGACTGGTTTTCTGAGAGAATCCGCCAAAATTCGTGATCTAACTCGTCTTCTAATTGATTACGGCTAGTTTACTCCCATTTTTGAATCTTTTTTTTTCCAGCAATCGATTTCGTACATCCCGGGCTAGCTCCAGGTATTCCACCCGGTCAGTTGGGTCATTAAATATTTGCCATCTTTTCCTATAAGCATTTTTAATATGGATCAAATCCTTCAGACGATCTGGCGTGGTGTCGTCTTGGGTGCCTTGGCGGTACTGAACCCGCGGCCGGACTGCATTCTTAGTCATTACCCGTCCAGGACCTGTTTCCAGCGCGGTCCGCACATTTGACATTATTAGTATTATTATTATTCTTATTATTATTATTATTATTACTATTATTATTATTATTATTATTATTATTATTATTATTATTATTATTATTATTATTATTATTATTATTATTATTATAGATGTTCTGGACTCCACAGCAAGATGCAAGACCGCTACTTGGCGGAAAATTACATCTGCTGCCATTGTCATTGTTGACAATGTGACCAGCACCATTGTCGCGCGTAGGCAAGTGTGCGGGATTGCTGGCGATACGAATGACATACTTTCGTGCATTATTGACCTTATTATAGAGATGAACAATTGGACAGTCAACCTCATTCCTATCGTTTATTTCAAATGTGTTTAAATTTTTATTTATATGCCAGGAGAATCTACTGTAATCTAAGAACGTTCTCCGAAGGAAAAGATGGCTGTTGAAAACGAACCCAGGAAAGATTAAAAATGATCGTTTCATGATCAGAATAAGTACATCGAAAATCTACAGCCCGTTTCCAGTCAATCGACCGGGTCAGGAATGGAATGAATAAAGCCCCCATCTAGCGGCGACAGTAGGAATTTTGCCGGCTGCCGAAGCCTGTCGCACACCTCTGGGGCAATGATTAATGAAAGACAAATGAAATTAAATGTTATTGGACAGTGTTGCTGGAATGAATGGTGACAGGGAAAACCGGAGTATCCGGAGAAAAACATGTCCGTTTTGTCCAGCACAAATGCCAGATGGAGTGACCGGGATTCGAACCACGGAACCCAGCTGTGAGAGGCCGGCGCGCTGCTACCTGAGCAACGGAGGCTGCTTTTAACTATATTATGAACAGTAAAATCAATTGGTCCCACCTCCTTTAACACCCCACAGCCGTTATGTTTATTTGACCCCCACCAAAACATTGAAAGAAGGCGTGTTTCTTTATGTTTAAAGGAGATTCCAAACACCAATGTTCACGTCTCTTACCTTCAATTTTGAGATATGAATATCGCCATAAAAATAATTCACCTTTCTTTCACTTCCTTTCACACTCCTCCACCCCCCCCCCCTACCTAATGATTTTTCCGGCTTAAATACTTGTTTCCTTAATAGTAAAGGATCTTCTAAATACCAATTATCACGACTCTAACTTCTTCAGTTTATTATTTATATGTCCTCATGAAAGGAATTCAACTCCTTTTCACTCCGCCCCCCCCCCCACAAAGATGATTTTCCCCCAAAACGCGTTTTTCTTTGTTTTGAAAGGAGATCCAAATACCAATTTTCACGTCTGTAACAACTTTAGGTTTTATGGGATGTAAGTATTCTCATACAATTAAGTCAATTAATTTTATAATTCTTTCACCTACTCCTCCCCCTCTTCATTGGATTTTCCGAGAATACGTGTTTCTTTACTTTTAAAGCAGATTCCAAATATCAAATTTCACGTCTGTAACATCTTCATTTTTTGAGATATCAGTAGCCCAATTAAAAGAATTCAACACCATTTTCAGTCACTATTAAACCCCCACTTCCACCCAAGTGGTATAACCGAAAACTAAGAATACACTTTCCTTAATTTTTAATAGAGATAAGGAATACCATTTTTCACTTCTGTAACATGTTAAGTTTTTTGAGATATACTGTAGAAATTCACATTTTAAAATTTCACCCCCTTTTTTGTTCTCCTTAAGTGGAGTTTCTAAAAAAAATCACCTATGTTTCTTTACATGTACATGAGATTTCGAATACCACCCTTTACGTCTGTAACATTTTAAGTTTCTCAGATATTCTGTAGATATAGTCTTTTAAAAAATTAACCCGAAATTGTCACTCCTGTTTAACAACCATTAATTTATTGGATTTTCGGAAAACAAAAAATTACTTGTTTCTTTATTTTTAAAGGAGATCCCATATACAAATTTTCAGTTCTGTAATATCTTAACTTTCTGAGATATATGTATCCTAATTAAAGGCATTCAACCCATGATTTCCAGAAAACAAAAAAATTCGTTTATAATTATTTTAAAGAAGGTTCTAAATATCAATTTTTTATCGGTAACGTTGTAATGTTTCGGGATATAGATATAGATACACTCATTTTTAAAATCCAATCCCTTTTCACCTCTCACTATTAGCATTTTCTGAAAGCAACAAAAGAATTTCTTTATTTTTAAAGGAGATCCCAAATACCAATTTTCAGGTCTGTGATATCTTAAGTTTCTGATATATAAGTATCCTCTTTAAAGTTAGTGAACCCTATTTTCACCCCTGCTATTAGGATTTTCCGAAAACAAAAATTATATGTTTCTTTATTGTTAAAGGAGTTTCTAAATACCAATTTTTACATGTGTAGACTTTTAAAGTTTTAAGATGTAGGTACACTCATTTAAAAAATTCACCCCCTTTTTAACCCCCACCCCCCATGATTTGGATTTTCCTAATACGAAACAATACCTGTTTCTTCATTTTTAAATAGACCCCAAATACCAATTATCAGGTCTGTAATATCTTCCGGTTCTGAAATATAAGTAGCCTCATTAAAGGCACTCAACCCATTTTTCACCCTTTTCCACCCTTCCTATTGGGATTTTCCGGAAACGAAAAGGAGATTCTAAATACCCATTTTTACATCTATAAACTATAAGAATTTTTAGATATAGATACAATCATTTTAAAAATTCACCCCCTTTTCACCCCCCATTATTTGGGTTTTCCAAAAACTTAAAAAATGCCTTTCTTTATTTGTAGAGTAGTCCCCAAATACCAATTATCAGGTCTGTAATATCTTCATGTTCTGAAATATATATAGCCTCATTAAAGGCATTCAACCAATTTTTCACCCCTCCTATTGGGATTTTATGAAAACAAAAAATACGTGTTTCCTTATTTTTATTTTTAAGGAAGATTCTAAATACCAATTTTTACTTCTCTAAACTTTTAAAGTTTTGAGATATAGATACACTCATTTTGAAATTTCACCCCCCTTTTCACCCCTTATAACGGAATATCCAAAAATCCTCTCTTCGCGCGCACCTACATCTTAATATGAATGTATCCCCAAAATTTCATTACTTTATGTCTAGTAGTTTAGGCTCGGCGATGATGAATCAGTCAGTCAGTCAGTCAGGACAAGTTATTATATATATGTAGATATGCATTTATTACCCTGTCATGAAGTACAAAATATGTCTAGAACGAACATCTAGCCCTTTCAACTCTTAAAATAAATACATTATCAAAAAGTTTCGTTTGCCCCGTTCTGCCCCGTATGTGTGGCAAAATGGGGTACGTTTATCTTTTATGAGTTCAAGATCAAATATACCTTACAAGAAAATGTAAATTGAATACACAGTTCATTTCACATGATGCACAAATGTGTGTGGCATCGTCGTCGTCTGTATTAACACCTGCACATGAATTATGAGCCCATTTCTCGCATAGAGCCATTCACAACAGACAGAACGGCTTCTTCCATGATACACTGCACCACTGTTTCCTTTCCGTCTTCCTTTTATTTGTTCTTACCATTCCAAAACATAGAACCGAAAGAGGAATTCATAAGAAAAAAAGGCGACGAAGTGCGGCAAAACGGGGTACTACCCCATTATGCCCCACCCTGTTTTGCCCCACAAGCACATTTTTAATGTTATGAGATCTAGACAGCAAAAGTAATTCGAATATTTAAGTAATAAATCGAAATAAGAAGCTCATATGGCACACTTCCAAATAATAATAATAATAATAATAATAATAATAATAATAATAATAATAATAATAATAATAATAATAATAATAATAATAATAATAATAATAATAATAATAATAATAATAATAATAATAATCATCATCATCATCATCATAATAATAATAATAATAATAATAATATAACGTCTTATCTAAATGCAGATCGATTTTACTTACTTGAGATGAAAGAATGCTGACCAGTTTGCAAAGCAATGGCAGAAAACTAGACAGTGGCCAAAATAGCACAGACACACGCAAGGAATGGTGTTCACCATGTGGTAGCAGGTAGCCACCTGATGTAAATGTTCTGAAAGATTCCAACAGATTGCACCACTTACCGTGGAGATAAGAGCTATACCCCGTTCTGTCTCGCTACCCCATCTTGCCCCACTTTACCCTACATGGGATAAAGGAAGGGAAATAACATATTCTTAAACATTTGTTATATTTAATATTTTGGTAGACGTAATGCCAAGGAAAATCATACGCACCTCTTAACACAATCCGGAATGAGTAGATTCTAAATAAATAATTAGTTAAAATAAGTCCGGTAGTTTTCCACTTGTAGGAATATACAAACAGATAGACAGACAGACACCAAAGGGAAGGTTCTAAGTGATGTTTCCTCGATGTTCATATATATTAGGTGGGGTTAATTTTCAATCCGAGATAAATTTTCTGCATCTTCTGATTTTCTCATGTTATGGACCCTTCAAATTACTGTAGGCATGCGAGGGTGTCCGTCACTGGCTGCAGAGCATGAAGCCGGTTGGAAATATTATTCTTCTCCGTCATTTGAGGAGGAAGCGAAATTTTGCGCATAACAAAAATTACTTAAAATGAAGGGACGTTTCTCACATAGTCCACAGATTTTACATATAATCAATAGTGTAAAAGAACAGTGAAAAATCTATTCCGGTCTATCAAGAAACCCCCAGTCTATTATGTGATTTTAAAATGATATTCATATCCAAACTTGCTCCTGGATGATTAGACTCTAAATATGAAGTTTGCAGATATATAGGGCCTAGTTGATAGTGTAAGAGAAAACTTAAAAAACGATCCGGTCTTCCTATAAACACCCAGTACGTTCTGTGATTTTTAAACAATATTCCTGTTGGAACCTGCTCCTGAATTAGCAGACCATAAACATGAAGTTTGGTCGAAATATAATCGATAGCGTAAGCGAAAATTGAAAAAAACTCGTCTCGTCTTCCTATAAACAACCAGCATGTTTAGTGATTTTTAAATAATATACATATAGAAACCTGCTCCTGGATAAGTATTCTCTAAATATCAAGTTTAGTCGAAATATAATCAATAATGTAAGATAAAATTGAAAATGCCTTCAGTTCTTCCTATTAACCCCCAGTCTAATCAGTGATTTTTAAAATATATGCATGTCGAAACCTGATGCTGGATGAGAACACTCTAAATATGCAGTTTGGTTGAAATCTATTCAGCCGTTTACCTGTGATGGTGGAACAAACAGACAAGCAGACAAACAAACACACAAAAGCTAAAAACTACTGATATGATCTCGGGTGTACGTAAAACGATAAATATATATAAAAAATTGCGAAATTAATAACATTACATATAGCAGACCCCTAGAATTTTATTTATAAGTGCCTTACTGAAAATGCTCCTAGTCTTCGTGTGTACTTAAAATTACACAACTCTCTTGGAAAACTACTGGCCTGATTGTACTTAGAAGTGCGTGAAAGCTTGACAAGGGAAGGGACTAAGCGGAAAGCACGTATTGTTCCAAGATCAGAAGAATGCACATGGCTACTGAGGCACGGAGCGAAGGTTTCCGCTAGTAGAGCCAGTGACGTATTCGTTACAATCGCAACCCTACTAATACCTAGGCGACTTTATATTTACCTTTAAGGTAAGTTTTCCTATAAGCGACTCCGGCGATAGTCGCTCAGCGATCATCGTTCAGCGATCGCCACGTGTAGGAAAATGACAACATGCAAACGAAGAGGAGTCCTTCACGATGATCGCTGAGTGACTATCGCGGAGCGGATATCGCCGGAGTCGCTTCTAGGAAAACGTAGCTTTACTGGCAGCTCTTCGCTCTTGTCAGTTGTAATCCAGCTATTGCTAGTGCATTGCTCTGCGTTTGTCCGTATTCCTACCTCAGTTGTTGCCATTTATTCGTTGTTATTGTTCTTGACTAGAAAAATGTATTGAAAAGAGTAACCGTGTTTTTCCATGTACTTTCATCTTTATCTTATTGTTATTGTGCATTTCTCTTGTTATTTCTGTGAAAATGGTTGATAACATTTCGTAATGTCTGTCGCACGGAAGAAAATAAGGCCAATTCACAGTGAAGCTAGAGAAATGGTCAGGAATATTATAAACCAATGTGATGAGGAAACTACACAGTTGGTAACAGAGAGTAACTTGCGAGCTGCTAATTACAGCTATATATCTCATTTTCATTTCTTCCTCACTACGGTATTTTATGTCATTTATTCAGTCTCAAACTGTTCAATCAATTAACTTCATCGTTCATATGTTCGCATAGTCCTCAAAGCATTTTTCTGAGCACGGTATAGAAAACTTTATACCACCCTACTCTATTAATTTTCACTTATTCATTTAAGGAATTGTGATAGACAGTGGAAGCTTTATTATTCTCAGAGTTTGTATGAATTTCAAAATGCTCCTTACGAACTATGCTGTTGTACCGAGACAGATATCACAACACTGAGACATATTATTCAGAATTAATTGTTTTGGTATGTTAAATATAGAAGCTGGGAGGTTTCCCGCAGTGGATACTTTTTTAATATAAATGTACAGAATTTGGAAATTATGTTATAATTACGGGCTAGAAAAATGTATTAAAATAGGAACCATGTTCTTCCGTGTACTGTTACCTTTATTATCCATATGGCGGAAAAAGATATAGCCTACATGCAAAACCTGACAAATTTTTATAGCATATGCAGGGATGTGGTTTCTGGATAGGTCCAGGTGATAAAGTTAGTTGAGAAAAAGTATCGCTCACGAGTAATGAACCATATTCTCGCTAGTCCAGCTATCACAGGATCCTTCCCTCTGAGCACTGCCTTGACTAGCTCCGGCCTTGCCGGTTGCGGAGCCATCCGCCAATAGCCACTAGAGCCTGCCCAACCGCTGCGACCTACGGCCCCTGTACCCCCTCTCCGATCCCGGAGAATGAGACCCTTCTCAGCGGGGGAATAGGCCTGGTCCTGGTGGCCCTCCTCCGTGCCTGGTGACCCTAGGTTAACGGGTGTCCCCGCTGCAGAGCCGTCTTATCCTTCCCCTAATCTGGCTGCGGCAGCGGTGACGTCAATTACTGCAGACACCTGATTGCTTTCACTATCCTGTAGGGCGCACATCCATGCCTGCAACATGACAGACTCGCTGGCAGGACGGCCTGTGTAACAGACTCCGAAAGCCCGGGAGCAAACTCCTCTATTGCCGTGCTGCCGTCGGTCGTCCGGAGCGCCTTTGTGGATTGCACTCTGGTGGTAAGCCCTTCCTGGTTGGCATCGGTCTGCGTCCACTTCGCAGATTTGGCCCTCGGGAGAGCGGTCTTCGTCCATTTTGCAGAGCCGAGCCGCTCGGCCTGGGTCGCGCATCACGGCGCCAGAGGGCGGCGTGCTCAACCTCCTTGGTGGCGTCGCTTGTCTCCTGCGTGGACGGAAGGACTATGTCGGTATTGACCGCCTTACTCCTAAGCCATCTGTCCTTCCTGACGGTCTGGGTGGGTCATATTGGTACCAAATGTACCGTCGGGTATGGAGTGGAACAATCTTTAATACAAGTGGTAGAGTATCTTCGAGAAACCGTAGATGAGTCATTACAGTCAGGCATACGGTAATGCCTGTCCATATCACTGCCCAAGCATAAGTAGAAAACCGAACTTGGTGATGGGAACGTCTCATAGCATGTGAACTTTTCTCTGACCACACATGCCCGTTTTGAAAATAGGAAATATTTCTCGTAAACGAGGTTGTGAAAAAGAAGTGATTCATGAAGTCTTCGGGTTGACGAAGGACATATTCACAGGCCATGCGTAGTGCATAGTCACCCTCTCATATATATTCTGAGCACGCTGCCGATCTTGGGGCGTTGCCGTCCTTCCCGTAATGTTCATAGGACGACCAATGGAACATTCATACTACTGCCGCGATTTGGCAAGTTCTTCTGCCGGAATCCCCTGCATGTTACTTGTTACTTCTAATATTCGGTTGTCTGCACGAATATCACGTCTAAGCCCACCAGATTCACGCCTGGGTATGACATTTCCAGCGTCATCTATTCTTCGTGTAACTGCTGCAACAACTATTCAGTAGAAGAGACGAGAACGAAGTGAAGCTATTTACCTAGAGATGTCAAACTATGGATTGGGATAGACAACCTCTCACCGGAAAAGACGAGAGTCAGATAAAGCTATTGACCTAGAGAGTTCAGACATCTCCCATAGGAATAGACGAGAACTAAGTGAAGCTATTGACATTGGGAGCTCAGAATTTGGGCTAGGACAAACAACCTGTCATGGAAGAGACGAAATTCAGTGGTGATGAATCACGGAGGGCCGCGGTTCTCCCCAACACCAGTATAATTGCTCTTTGTTGTAATCCTTACAAGTAGACTGGACGTGAAAGTTGCGAACATTCAGTCTGAGTGATGGTCGGGTAAAGTGGACGTCATTTATAGCCACTCATCTGTATTTTCTCTCCTGTCTACACTTCCTATATCGTTTTGAAAGGATTTTAGCATTGGCAGAAAGGTTGGTATGTACATGTAGCTCACTTCCAATGGGGGATGGCCTGTATAGCTGCGCCACCTCGGGACAAGGATACGATTTGACTTTTAGGAAAATGTTGCAAACTTTCATGTGGAAAGATGTGTGAGTAAGAAGATGAACTTCTCGATTAAGCGGTTTGTTCTGAGCTGTTATTAGAGAGATGGCATGGAATTATGTTAGTCTAACTATGTGCTTGAATGGAGACTTTAGAAGTAGGTAAATTCATAATATGAAGATAAGGTAGGGAATCAAGAGGAGATATTACGGAAAATGGTCGTTTATAGGAAGAGGACTTGTGGATGACAATAATTTACGACGAGACGCATTTCCATAAATTTCCAACTTCTTTAAAATATTTAAGAAAATACTTTGTAAACAACTGATAGGCTGTCTACCACTTGGGTGACGGCCTTAATTCAGATCTGTGGAATCTATTAGTGATTTACTTGAATGTAGGAAATATCATTCACTGAAGGTAAATTTGGAATTCCATAGGACACATTTGGAAAAGTACTCGTTTATAAGAAGATGAATGAGAGACTTATCAAGGGGGATATTTGATAAATTTCCAACTTATTTAATTTCCAAATTATTTGACATCGTTTAAGGATTGATAGGAAATCAGCCACTTGGGCGAGAGCATTGAATGCAGATTAGTGGTGATTTATTGATCCTTCGCCGACATGTAGTCATTATTTGTGGAAGTCGTACAGCGTACATCTCCGCAGCTGTAGAAGCATGCTGTTCTACTTCGCCGTATATTAAAATCATGGCCAAATAAGCCCTCGATGTAAACTGCGCAAAGGCTAAGCGGTATATGCTCAGTAGCTACACTCTAAATATGTCCGGTTTGTAAATATTATGTCACAGGTTACTTCTCCCGGCTCAGTGAGGCTGCCGGCCTTGTGCCCGTTCGCTTAATCGCAGCTGGGTTGACACATGTCATTTGCACCTATTGAAGTCATAATTTTTAATTTGCTTATTGCTATACGAATTGTACCCTACTCTGTAAGTTGCACGGAGCAAGCTCATAAGGGAATGGTACGTCCGTAAATGGGTTTTCTATCTAAAAATCTCACACATAACAGGACAGGAGATTAAGGTACATATTTCTATGAAATGAGAACTATGGAATAGGGGTTAAAATAACGTTTATTTCCTGAAAGCCAAAATACTATTAGACCAAACAGTGATAGCCACAAATACATGAACCTGAAAAGGAAATAAGAACAATGAACTTGCGGAAGCAATGGGAAACTCACGTCCATTGAGTTTAAGATAATGATTCAATTCACACTCGTAAATTTTGAAAAGTTCCTAATGTGGATAAATATTGTTCAAAATTCATCACCATTCGTCATTTAGAAACGACTTATTAAGCTATGTCACCATCTTATCGAATAGGTTGCCCTGATCATTCTCTAAATATTGTTGCACGTAATATTAGTGGATCGCCTACCGTATGTCCAACCTCGCGTCCACACCGTGGGAGGTGGGCAACGGCATGAGGTAAGGGATTGCCTGCAGGGGTGATGTACAGCGTGGACTGTGTGTGCCCCATGACCGCTACGGTAGCTGTGAAGGCCCTACAGGAACCCTGAAAAGTGATGGCTAACGGGGCTGTGGTGAAGTCCTTAATGGCAGATGTGGCGGAAAAAGAGAATTTTCGGACGGCCAAGCTGTCAGACTAGGCGACCCCCTTCCCGTGGGGTTTAAACAAACAAGGGGAGCGACTTCCTTGTGGTGGAGAGGCATTTCAAAGGCTAAGGGAGACAGCCCCTAAAGAAAGAGCAGGCTTGGAGGCTTAGATAGCAGACCCATCACCAAGCTCTGGTTGCTGTCGGCTAATAACTCGCACAGCCTTAAATATAAACTATTAAAGGAACCGAAGTGAAAATCAACCGGATGGATAATTAGTTGACGACTTTTCGCTCGAAACGGAAAACGAGAATAGGTTTTTGGCATGTCAGAACCCTAAGAGAGAGCAGTAGATTGAAGCAAGTGGCTAAAGTGATAAAGGTATACAGGCTGGATATGCTTGGATTAAGTGAAGTACGGTGGCCAGGCTTTCGAGAAATACAGGCTCTTAATAGGTGCACTTTCCCTTATTCTGGGCAAATGCGAGAAGATGCATAACATAGAGGAAGTGTAAGATTGTTGTTGAATGAAAACGCAAAGATCAGCCATCTTGATTGGAAACCCATCTCAGGAAGACTAATTACAGCTCGATTCCAGACCCGGATTCACACTGTGACAGTGATCCAGTTTTATGCTCCCACATGAAATGTCAGAGATTGGAAAGGAGGAAAAATTCTACTCTCAGCTAAATGAGACTATTAGGAGAGTGGGGAAGGGGGATATGAGGAGCATCGTTTCAAAACGTATTAAATGCAGTCGAGGTCAGAATATGTTTTGATGCGGGTTCCCGCCAATTAGGATATGCTCTTTAACACTATTGGGTTAGATCGGGTCATTTAGTATTCTTTCCTATAGGAATTCAGTGCTGAAAACCACGATTCGGAACAAATCGTATTATGTGCACCGCGGCGAACGGTTCAAAACTTATTATGTTCACGATAATGTTTCCCAGCCTGTATTTATCCCGCTCTTTTGTTGCTTGTTCCCGCTATTTTTATATCGTACTTTACAGTGTGGTATTGCTTGCATGCCCGTTCACTTTCGATCACCGTGGAGGGCTACTTACCCGCAGGAGAGTGATTCCGCGGACCTGAAATTGAAAAAGTGATTCTTCCAGAATATTTTCCGTACACAGTTCAACATTGGGTTTGGGACACCATCCACGGAAGGTCGTAGTTACTGCGCTCGAATGCTGTTTCAGATTAAATATAAAAAAATGATAAAAAGAATCGTTTGCTAGCTGATATGGGAGCAGATAAAATTCGCTCACAGGCTTTTCACAAACTTATGAGGGAACGACCTGCTAACACAATGTTCTTCTGGTTTGATGTGCAACAGGTACAATCGCTTCCTAAATTATCAATTAGCGAAGCGTTCTATTCGCTCCAAATATCATTTTGCGCACTGTGTGTTAGCGATGTCAGTATTCAGAATCCGAAATTTTATGTATGGAATGAGACTGAGGCTGAAAGAGGGCAAAACGCGGTGTCATCAGCTGTTACTTCGTTTTTAGATGAGGTACATTTCGATAAATCGATCACCTGTATCAGGCTGTTCGCAGACGGATGTGGAGGCCAAAACAAGAACGCATACTATCCATGCTCTAGTTTATGGGTACAAACCAAAGCACCCGCTAACATTTCCATGATTGTTGTCATCTTTCCTGTCATAGAACATTCCTTTTTACACGCAGACAAGGTTTTTGGTGTTGTAGAAAAGTTTCTTCGTAAGTGCTCTGACATCGTTACTCTCGAGGAATACGCAGAGATCTATCAGTCTGTGGGGACTGTAAAACATCAAGGAAAAGAATGGTTATAAGGGACTACAAGATCCTTGCCAAGCATTTTAACAAGACGGTGATTCTGAAGAAAAGCTAGAAAAGTGGTCAGTACCATGCTACGTAAAGATGGAACCGACGTATAGGTTTGATGACCCCTCAAAGCGATTCATAAACCTTCTGAAACGAGGCATAAGGTCGGGCCAGGTACATGAACCGCCCGTAATCGATAAGCCGAGAGCATAACCTCACGCTAAAAACTGGACGTCGAGAACCTGCTGAAAACCAGATTTGGAGACAACTGGAAGGAGTTCGACAGTTTACAATTTTATGTTTCAGCACTAAACATCGGTTCAACGTCAGATACTGGTAGGCCGACTCAAAATGACAACTGTGACTGTTTGCATGAGGAGGAAGGATTACTTTCAAGACTGTAAACATCCTTATAGCATTAACAATGTGTTAATGATAATTTACTGTACATGATGCGCTGTAGCTAACAATAATGTCAATAACAATCTTTGGAATCAAATGAACGTTTCAAATCGTACTATGTGAATAAAAGGTTGTATCAAAACGTATTTTGTTCAGCGAATTGGTTCAAAACGTATTAAGTGAAATTTTATAATTGGAATGACGCCTTCATGTATTGGGAAATGATTTCAATCATGACTGATTCGGGAACATAACCACAATACCTAGAATTTGCCGTTTAGAATGTTGACATGTCTTATTTGGTTAGGAAGTAAAAGGTTTTTTAACTTCCTGTAAAATTATAATCTGTGTACTTAATACGATTTGAAACGATGCTCCTCATATTATTACTGTGATGCGGGATTTAAATGCAAAATTTGGTTCTAACAATGGGGGTTGGAACTAATTATAGGAGCGCATGGATTTGGTGCCTGTAACGAAAATGGGGAGCTATTAATTTATTTCTTTGCTAGCCATGATTTGGTAGTGGGTGGCAATTTATTTCCTCATAAACGGCACCATAAAATTGTTACACAAAACAAAATAGGTCACAGCGCTATAAGTAGAAAGTTTAGAAGATGACTGATGTGAGACATAGGCCCTAAAAGAGAGGCAGATATTGGAAGTTATCATTACTTGGTAGATGGAGAGTATTGAATGAAAGTTGTGGCAAATGGAAGGAAATTCGAAAGCCGAAACAAGAATTTTTATTTAGGTAAATGGCAAGATGAAAGCAAAAGGGAAGAATTCCAGGTAGAATTAAGAAACCGCTTTGAAGCTCTTGTTGTTTAACCATAACTTATGATGGATACTGAATTATAATGGAAGAAAGTTAAGGACACATATTTAGAACTTAGTGAGAAGGTACTTGGAAATCACTTTATATAAAGAAGGAATGGATGTCTGATGGTACTTGGAAAAAAAAGGCTAGGAAGCTAGTTAAGACAAAGATTAATGTTTGTAAAACAGGACAACAAAAAGCCGCAGCGCGAAAGTAATATGTGGAAGCTGATAACAGTGTGAAGAAAAGCGTAAGAAAGGATCATATACAGTGGGTAGACGAACAAGCACGAATAGCAGAAGAGGCATCAGCAAGGGGAGATGCTAAAGAACTGTATAGCATCACAAATTAACTGTCAAGGAGAGGATTTATCTGAAATAAATCCTTTAAAAACAAAGAATTGAAGGAGATTGAAGGAACATTTCTCAGAGTTGCTCAATAGAGACATAGATATGTACAGAACGGTAACCAAAAAGCGGAACAGTAGATAGTGATCCAAGAATAAATTTACATCCTCCAACCTGCTCAGAAAAAGACAGGGCCTTGAAACAGATAAGAACTGGAAAAGCACCAGGTATGGATAATATCGCTCCAGAAATACTTAAAGCAGATATTGATACCTCGGCAATAATTATTGCAACTCCTGTTGGAAAGGATCTGAAATGAAAGAAGCTACCAGCTGAATGGAAGAAAGGTCTGATTGTTAAGATACCAAAGGAAGGAGATATTACCAAGTGTGATAATTGGAGGGGAATAGCATTGGTGTCGGTAACAAGTAAAGGTGTTTTCAAGGACAATGTTAAAGCAGTTGAAGGATGTTGTGGAATTGTGCCTTAGAAGGGAACAGGCTGGTTTTCGTAAAAAAACTTAGATGTGTCGATCTCATAAACACCCTCAGATTTATCTTGTAACAAAGTGCAGTATGGCAGAACACCCTCTACTTGATATTTATTGATTGTGAGAAGGCCTTGGACTCAAAATAGAAGAGTTATGTGGCAAACACTTGAAGAATAATGTATACCGCGAATGATACTTAATATTATAAAGGATATGTACTAGGGTTATAAATGCCAGTTTCCGCATATGGGAGGTCTTACAGAGCTAACATATGTGACCTCGGTAGTTCGATAGAGCTGTATACTTTCTCCGACGCTTTTCCTACCTGTGTTGGATAGTGTGCTGAGGAGAGCGTATCGACGTCGGAAAAGGGGGACCAGTGAGGCTTTCCCGGTAGAATAGAAGGCCTTGATTTTGCAGATAATATCTGCCTACCGGTTACACGGTTTAGATACTTCAAGGAATACAGCTGGAGATATTGAAAAGACAGCACTCGACTGGAACACCCAAAGCGATAGAAAGCGCGGACGTCCGAAGAAGACCTGGAAAAAGACGATCGAAGAGGAATGTCTAGCAGTGGGAAAGACTTGGAGCGAAGTGAAGAGATTAGCCAACAAGAGGAACATATGGAAGTGTTTCCCGGAAGCCCTAAGCTTCAGGAGGAGCAACAGGAAATAAGTCAAGTCAAGTAAGTCATTAGTGGAACACTGCATATAATGTACTACTATTCAGTATATCCAGATAAATGAAAGAATAAAAGTAAGCTAAACTCGTTCCCTCATCCCGAGGAACAATAATACACACATAAACATGAAATTTACCCAATAGAACCAACGACTCATACAGTGAGAAAGAATTCACGAACAATGCCAACAATGGACGCAAAGACAGGATGAATCCACAGAACACGGGACAATCTACAAAATCTGCAGACATGTATGGGAACAAACACATGGTAGAAATCCGGGAAGGAAAAGAAGTAAAAGAATTGGTGTGTAAGGCTCCGCCACCGAGGCACTGGGCATGATCTGTTTCTCCATTGGAACATCTTCTATTGCGTGGCACCTGTAATGCTATTGTGTAACGTGGGTCGGGATTTTATGAACCCAGCTCCATTCCTCTCCCATACGTCAACCGTAATAGAGGTGCTACTGATGAACATGACAATTATCTACTACAAAGAGCAGCTTGTAGCGTGGAGGCTAATTCCTCAACACAATTTAAGATAATTCATGAGCATACTAATGGTTCCTTCCCTTCCTCCCTCTGTCGGACATTGTAAGCATTCTTTCCTACGTTGTGGCTCGGGGTTTGAACACCCAATTTTACTGCCGGTGACCACCAGCTGGTAATAGCAGCTTCCACTGGGTTATCATTTCTATGAAACATTCCATCCCACTTGAAATAAAACTTGGCAACTAATATGCATACATTTCACGCAAGCCACAGTTTATCACCTGCCAGGAATATATAATCCGCTCATTCTTTACTCAGTCCCATAAATGTCCCATAACATTAATTCTTCTGAGCCTCCCCAACATTGTAAGTTTCTCTAACACAGCTTTGGGTAGTGAACAAACACTGCTACTTAAGTTGACATTCACAATAAGGCAAACGATCTCAGGTGTGGCCGGCAAGGCCTCTGTCTGCATATAATAGCCTGTAGGGAGTCAGGAATGTTTAGAAGACGGCACCTTCTTC
The DNA here is from genome assembly GCF_040414725.1 of Anabrus simplex. Taxonomy (NCBI): domain Eukaryota; kingdom Metazoa; phylum Arthropoda; class Insecta; order Orthoptera; family Tettigoniidae; genus Anabrus; species Anabrus simplex. The sequence goes on from NC_090266.1 coordinate 569,528,515, forward strand.
ACGCAATTCTGAAATTCATGCCCATGAAGAAACTTATATCCCCTTAATCATTACAAGCCTGAATTTCTACAACCTCTAGTTTGCGTGAGGTTAAGCATTTACGAATTCTCTGGTTTTGATTACTGTGCTAATAGTGGACCTTACATACCTCTAAGAAATATGAAAAAACTGAACTATAAGTGATAACTAAAACGGTTCAAATACTATTTATCCATAACATATCCCAAAATATAAATAAGTAAAACAAATGCACGCGCACTACTGGCGGTCTCACTTCTACTAAATCAAACAAAAAATGAGCTTCGATCCAGCATTAAACTGTAATGTGTTTTACACTTATGTACAAGGTGGTGAGGCCGCTATTGTACATGCTATGTTAGATAGGATAATAACTTATCTGTTACATTCTTCTGGTTCACAGCCACCTCGTCCGACTCTCCAAGGGCTTAGAATACCATATTGATTGCTGTGGATATGGTTGGAACCATGGACCCCATGCTGCTGCGGCTTTCGATCATCTGATGTTGATTGTTTCCCTCTCCCGCGTTGCTTCCCAGTCTTTGCAGGTAAAACAAACCAAATCAGTGCTGAACGGAACGACCGAATACTTCACCACACTACCGCACTCGCCAAATTGTCAATACCGGCTCTCTAAGTAGACCGCCTAGGAAGACTCAGCACCTTGCACGGGTAGTGGAAGCAGCAGAGGAGATAACCTATTCCAAGGACCGACAAACCTAACCACTAAATGAATGGACCTGCCTATAGTAGTTAACGTTGCAGTGATTCATAACCTAATACCTGTTATAATATTAGGTCATGACTTTTTGGTAGAATACTAGGTGATCGTAGACTATGCAACTCATGAAGTCTTTTTGGGAAAAGACAGACGTCCGAGGTCCGTCTGGCACGATGGAAATCTCCGGCCACGCAATGATGTGGAAGTCGACGTAGTCCTGGGAGGTATCTACTTAACTAATCTTCTACCAAGTAAAGAAAAGGAGCTGAGACAGGCCTTAAAGTACTTTTCCAGACGTCATCACCAATAAAATAGGTTGGACTATCACTAAAACGCACACGGTTGAATGCAGCGCTTCCTCACCCATCAAGCAACGCCTACATCCAATCAACCCGGATAAGCGCAAACTCGTCATTCAGAAGGTTCATGAGATGGAAGGGCAAGGTCTCATCGAGCCGTCTACATCCTGTTGAGCTTCGCCTATCGTCCTACCGAAGAAGGAGAATGGTTAGTATCGACTATTTGCGGACTTCAGCAAGTTGAACCAGAAGGCACTTATTGACGCCTACTCCATGCCTGATCTGGAAGACTCACTGATACAAGCAAGTGGAACTCAACTCCGGATTCTGGCAAGTGGAGGTGTAGAAACGTTCTAGGCCATTTATCACCTTAATGACACCGAGGGGATTGTACCAGTTTACAATAATGCCTTTTTGACTGAAGAAATGCTTCTGCAATCTTCATGCGACTGATGGATAAGGTATTGTCAGGATATGTTGGAGATTTCTGCCAAATGTATATCGACGACATCTTATCTACAGCAAGAATTTTCAAAACCACCCTGTACATCTGAAGAAAGTGCAGGAACGACTGAAAATACATGGACTGAATTCCAACTGGAGAAGTGCAACATTCCCGGGTCCCGCGTAGAATATGTTGGCCTTGTCCTAGCATCTGAAGGTTTAGAATGGGAACCGGAGAAGTGTCGAGCTACCGAAGAAGCTGAACGCCCGCGGACCAAGCGACAAGTACGTCAGTTTCTTGGCTTGTGTGAATGGTATAACATATTCGTACCACAATTCGAATAGAAGGAAATACCACTCACCAATATACTCTATAACAATCGCCCGTTCCCATGGACAAGCAAGGAAGAGGCAGCACACCAAGGCATTAAGGCTACGACATGCAACCCTCCATATCTAGCCCATACCGAACCTCAACGGAAGACGTGCCTGAAGACGGATGCCAGCGACTTCGGATTAGGTGCAGTGTTATTCCAGGAGACGACTGACGGTGGAAGGGACATCATCCAGTGTTTGTATGTTCAGTTCTCAGCCATAAGGCTGGTCACATCCTCAACAGCTCTGCTATCAGCTGCCGTAGATGGCCTAGGAATCATTGAAAAGGAGTACTACGGAGGTAGTTTCCCGTTGCTTTCCTCACCGAGCAAGAAGTTGTTATTACATATCTGTCTGCCAATCCCACTGAAATGCATACATCAACCGACCCTATGAGCAACATTTTCACACCATGAATTGCAGGGACTAGCAGAATAAGGAATGACATTACTAGCATCGCTCACACCTCAGTCACTTTCATTTTGTCAAATTCGAGAATGAGACAGGTCAAACCAAGTTAAAAATTGCTCTATCCTATACTAGATTACATAGTGCAATGTAAACACGCCCCGCCCGCAAAGGTATCGAGTATGCCAGCAGAAAGCTATTTCCAACCGAACAACGCTACTGCATAGTAAAAAAGGAAGCATTAGCCGGCCGTGGAAACTGAAGTTGGGAGCACTATGTCGAGAGGTAGTTTCCACAAAACCACCAGAGCGAACCCAATGAACCTGTTCTTTTGATTGTTTCTGGGTTATCCGTGGAACGCAGAGATGAAAGAAGGTGCCGGGGTAAATGGGTCTAACTACAATATCCAGAATTGAATTTAAAAGGTAAACTGAAGGTTATATTTTTGAAAAACAACAACTTAACAAATTTTCACTTAGTGAGATAACAATGACATTTCAGGTACAAAATAGCAATTTGGAAACAAGACTTAGAAAATCCAAGATTTCAGAAATTTAACACTCTTGGGCTTCAAGCCCCTAGTTTTGCAATTTTTGAGCTCCCAGCTCAAATTTACAGACGACCACAAATTTGTTCAAAGGGCATAAATCCCCTAACTCACGGAGCACTTGCTTCCCGAAATGGCAACACCTAGGCTTCAAGAGACATTCATTAATCTTACAAAAACTTAAAAAAAGCTAACAGGCTCTCAGTTTTCCAAGCCTTCTCAAGGCAACATCAACTTACAAATTCTCTCCTCTGAAGGCACAAATTACAATAGGAAAACGATTATACAGGGGTATTTAATACCCAACCTACTGGGCCTTCATGTAAAAGGAAAAACGGTTAAATAAATGGCCCGCACACAAAATGAATGGAGACGAATGCTTGCACTCCTAGATATGAGCACTTAAAAACCCAAAGGGCACAAGGCAGGAGATACAGGGGCTATTCCCAAGCTACTGAGGTGACTTGTATCAGGATAAATTAATGCATTACTGAAAGGAAGAAAGCCAGTTACAAACGTAGTCACCTCCAACCAAGATGAAGGGGAGCTCGAGAGGGTACATCACTCCCTATCCCCGATTTACAGTTAAAGGTTAATTAAGTTTTTGCATTAGTCGGCAGAAAATTACATTTTTAGGATAACTAGGTTACACGATTCGGACCTTTCCCTCAGGTTAAACTGCGGAGCTAGCAAGAAATAAAGATATTATGTGGCCATTACCTTGTCGGTGTACTGTTGTCTGATGAAAGAGGCGCCGCCCGCCTCCTGCTTTGACACACACACTACTTCAGATGACGATCAATTGGCCAAGAGACGAGAATAATCCGCAGTTTATAAACCCTCGGGGGAAGTTCGAGATCATTCAAGATGAAACTAGCCACACCCTTTCACTTAATTTTTGAATTTAAAAATTACACTGAAAATAGAAGAAGAAGACTGTGATTGGGAGAAAATTAATTACAGAAATTAGGGATTGGCTGGATTCAAAACTGGCGGAAAGGAAAGGAAAATATTGCCAACTCAAAGGTAAATGAACATCAATTAGTAAAAACAATTTATGAATACAAAATTTCTTTAAAATATAAGTTCTTATACCCCCCACCAGGGTGCATGATCATAGTTTTTTGGTAGTGTCATCTATAAGAGAATGTCCAAACTTCTTGATGAAAGGAAAACAAAACAAGTAGAAATTCACACAGTTCAGGAAACTTCACAATAACAAAATTATATCATATTTTAGCGGTGACATCCTCTGAGTAAGTTTATAAGTTGGTCTAGTTTCAATTTCACGGTTTCACCAGTAGAGGAGTTCTTTTAGGCGCTAGATTTAAATGCGCGGCGTTGGGGTGTACCTCCCGGTACATCATTAAGAAGGAAGTTGTTCTGGGATTAATCAAGCAACGGCAAGAACAAGACAAGCCTTGTAGGACCATTACGCAGTGGATCAGGAGACAGAACACCGAGAGGCGACTCGTCCCGTGGGAGTTCAATATATACCACAAGAACGTCCGGGTTGACGGAGGAATTTTAATCTACAGATCTCACCTCTCCGACACGACTGCAGTAGTGATGATCCCTAGACAGTACACGACGGACATCCTAGAGAAGTTCCACGACAGCCATGAAGCCGGACATGCAGGAGGTGAAGAGACATATCAGTCTATCCGACCAAGATTGTTCCGGGTCAAAATCCGGAAAGACATCCTTGACTATGTGAAAGGGTGCTATATCTGCGCCTACACCAACGCGAGCAACAGCAAGGCATATTCCAGTCAGCGAGGAAGACGGCAGCAACGCCCTTGGGAGGTCATAGCCCTGGACTTGATAGGTCCTTACCCTATAACACCAAGGGGTAAAACAGGATTCCTAGTAATCACCCTGCGTTTCACAAGATGGATTGAAGCCTTCCCCATACCGGAAATAAAGACGGGATGCATCTCCAGTCTTCTACAAGATGAGATATTCAACCACAACGGTTATCCTCGTCACATTCTATCAGTCAACGGGAGTCAGTTCACGTTAAGAAAGTGGCAGCAAGTGATGACTGAAACGGGGTTAGAGCAGTGGACCACCCCTATCTACAACCCAAGGGCCAATCCAACGGAACGACGGAACCCGGCGCTAAGAAGGATGCTACGGTTCCACCTAATAGACAAGGAACATCGACTGTGGGACTTTCAGATACCGATGTCACTCTTTGCCCGGAGACGTCGCATCAGCCGTGTCACTGGCTAATTCCCAGCGGAGCTGTTTCTTGGTTGACAGCTATACGGCACCAGGGATTGGGAGATTCGTCTACCACCCACGTCTGGTCAAGATGATGCAGCTGTTTCCCTAGCAGAGTGTCAGCATAAGCAGCGGCAGGACAACAATGAAAGGCAAGGTTTAGCCGAGAAGAGGTCCCTTACCCAGGTCAAGGCTCAAGATGTCGAAGAGATTTAGATTTCCCTACCAGGCCAACAAGTACTGCGAAGTAACCACCCATTCAGTAATAAGATTGGAGGCTTTTACGCAGGTGTCGCACCCAAGTGGTTTGGTCCCGTCGAGGTCGATAAGCAGCTGGACCATGGTGTCTACTTACTAAAGACCAACCTTCCTGTCATGGCCCACGCTTCAATATTGCGGTGAGTCACCCAACCATTGCGCACACAGAGTAAGCCTGGAACTGCCACGTGTCCACCTGGAGGAGAGGCTACTGATGACACGGCACACTCTATCATAAGGAGGAGAACGCATCGACTAACACCGAGGAGGGGGCTAATGGCGAGGCAACACCCCACCCCCACTCCCCGCGACACGGTACGATCCGGTGAAGAGGAGGAGAGCACATCCAGCGACGTCGAGGAAGAGGGAAGATATAACCCAAAACCAAGGCAAAGTCGAGGAGTGTAATAGACTGTTGGAATCGTTCAAGTCATAGAGGAGTTATTGATGCAAGTGTGTAATAGACTAGTATAACTTAGAAACAATTATCTAAACCCATGGGTAAACAGTGAAAATATCGAGTTCGAATGGTAGGTCTTATTCTTATTCTTATTCTTATTCTTATTCTTATTCTTATTCTTATTCTTATTCTTATTCTTATTCTTATTCTTATTCTTATTCTTATTCTTATTCTTATTCTTATTCTTATTCTTATTCTTATTCTTATTCTTATTCTTATTCTAATTCTTATTCTTATTCTTATTCTTATTCTTATTATCTATGTAGTTATGTACGGACATTATTTGGTATAAACCATTGTCGTATGATTTATTACTTGTGTGTTGTATAATCAGTCTTATTATTACCTGCAAATATGATGTATAAATACGATGTAATATCGTGCAACACAGGGTAATAATCTAGAACAACACACCTTTTTCACTCGAATTTTATAGAATGTTCTATCCACTTGTACATAGGTTATTGTAGACTCGAGGAGTTACGAAAAAGCATGTTGCGTCATACTTTTCTAGAAGCCTGGCCGGGCAAGGTATATAAAGGCGCTGACTTGGGTTGTTGAGTGGAGTTGTTAGTGAAAGTCGTTAGTCGAGTATGTGAACTCACGTTGTAGTAATTCCGTTGAACTGGTTATGTTGTGTTGGTAGTGTTCTGTAGTTGGTTGACATGCTAATGTGGCAGTCTTCTTCTTCCGCTTCTTCGATTCAGCTCAAAATGGTGATTCATTAAGGTGTGTGTAGCCTATAATATGTATATAATTTGTAAATAAAACACTGTGCATAATTGACAGCATCTCGTTTGTGCGTCTTTGTGAGTACAATAACTTAAGCAACGATATCGTAGCTTCACCGAGATGCTCTCAAACGAACAACATACATCAACTTGATACTGCCCGAATTAATACCAAACATCCATACAGAAATTGTCAAGATGAAAGTTGTATTAAATTTTTTTGGAGTTATTGATGCTCTCCGTGGAACATCATGCGCATGTTACTTCTTAACATCGATAGCTGTTACAAGCTTAACCAAGTCAGTCAGGAACAGAGTTTCTCCTCTGATTTTTCCCCTCGCATACGATGACATAACTGACCTACTGCTGATATTTGCATAGCATATACCTACGCACATTATTTTGGACCATGCTGTGCGATGAACGCTTCCTTACAAACTGGCAAGTAATTTCCACTGCACTTAACATAAGACTTACAAGAGTTAATCAAGGAATTACTCTTGGGAGTAGATGGTGAGGACAATTACATATCTCCCGAACCATCACATACAGGCCTATTAAGCTCATCAGGAATCTTCTTTGACCTGTGACGTTTCACCTCGCTTTTTGCTATTAGACCTTGGAGGTAAGTGTCTTGTTTGTCCTTAGAGTCTAAGGATCAAAAGCATGACAGTATACTGCTCTGTTGAAAATCATCGAATTTGTTGTAGCAACCTTGTCTACCCTTAAATAATCTCCCGTCTTTGCAGCAGCAACCGGTTTGCCCTAGTTCGAAGTACGAAGCAGCCTTTTCATAATAGAACTCTTCATGATGTTTCTTCTTTCCAGCTGTCTGCTTTCATAATCCATTTTTTTCATTGATAATTGACATTGTCAGACGTTTTGACAATAATGACAAAACTTCACACAACACCAAATAATAGGTTGGGCAAGATATACGACAGGAGTGCCAACATGGATTTCTCATGGCCTTAGACGTTGTTTCATTGGAGCCGGTACTAAACACAAATTAATTACAGCTTTATTCAATGTAGAGGTGGGACATGCATTACAAATAACCTTTCGGCACTCAGCCTTAACTTGGACACTCCAAGTCTCTCCACTTCCCGTCTCTCCACCGTTTCAGCACGGAAAGATGCGCCTATCCATGCCGAACATTCATATTTTGTTAACTCAATTTTGAACAAATTGTTACACGTACCGTCTATTCTTACCGAATCGATTGTTCTTACTAATCTACAATCGCAACATATTGCATTAATTAATATGTTGATGCGTTACCCGTAATAATACTCATCTATACAGCTAAGGTAAGGTAAGGTAAGGTAAGGTAAGGGTGTATTCTGCCCGAAGGCAGGTCCGAACCTCCGCAGAGGTGTGCCTGAGCCGGAGTTTGCGTACGATAGGCTGGCCAGTTCCTTTCCGCTCCTATATTCCCTTATCCCCCACCAACAGCGCGTGGCAACTCATGCAAATCTTGACCACGCCCAATGTTGCTTAACTTTGGAGATCTCACGGGATCCGGTGTTTCAACAGAGCTACAGAAATATGACGGAATTACAGTCACAACACCTGTATCAGAAGCGATTTACTGACGGAAGAAAACTGACAGTCAACACTTTCTGCAGCCTCGAATGGAACTTGTGTACAATTGAGGCACTTAGGAATTTACCTGTTGTTAGAGATGATCCTATAACGTTTGGTCATAACAAACAGGCTGTTTTAGATGATTTCAGGAATGTCCCTCATACTGGCACACGGACACTACCCCTGCACATCAGTCCGTCATCCTTTGTGAGAGCATTACTTCAAAAAAAAATCGAGCCATTGTAATTATATTACGAACTCCGCGATCTGATTTCGGTGTTTAGGGAATATTTCGTAAATGAATATTGCACTAAGTGGGAAACGGTGTTGCCTTTTTCTTTGCCAATAGTCGTATTTTGGGATGAATCAGTATTTCACCAACGATAAATTTCCGTAACATCTGCCATACACGAGCATTTCCAGGCCCTTTTGAGAATTCATTCTTTGACAACAAGGAGACATTTACTCGTTATTGTAGTGTGTAAAACGAGAGGTACTGCCTATAACATAAACCTGCCACTTCACAGTCTAGCTTCTTGACCGAAAATTTGCGTGCTCTCGCCACTTTTGCTAGGCCGGGACCAAGTCATTAGTAGGAAGTACCAGTCTATACGGTTTAATGTATGCTTCATGTTATAACTTAATTTTTTCGCAGCTATTATCGTTGTATTTCTTCAAAACAGTTCATATCGCTGAATCACTATTGGCGCTAATTATTCCATAAGTGTACTGCATGGTAGACCTTAACCCCAACCACATCGTTGAAGAAATCCTATATAGGAACATGGTATCATATTTATATTGGATCAAACAGAATTTTGAGGGGATGTTTGGCCATCCTGTATGGCAATAGCTGGTATACAACTCGTAATAAAAGCATTCCTTCCAAACGCTATGGTAAAGAATCAACTTTGAAAATACTCAGTTGGAAGCCAACGATCCGGAGTAAATGTTTTACCATCAAGTGCCATCTGAGTAGAACAAGTAACGCAAATCACTGTTCCCAACACATTAGCATGTCTCCCTGTAGTTATTTCTGTAACAAATTGGATCTCGAATTTCTCTTCGGAAAAGAGACATACAAATGTCGCTGCCTCCTTTCATACAGATACGATTTAACCGAACGAGAAGCTTGCTGTTTGCTGCTGCTTCCGGCTTAAAGCTAAAGCTTCTCTGAAGGCATCACGTGGTGAATAGCAACGTTAATGAAAGTACCAGACTGAATACATGTTCGAAATACGAGGCGAGCACCATCAATGCTATTTATTTCACATATAAGACTTTTACGAAGTTTTGCTCATGCTGGGGGGCAGCTGTTTAAACATGATATGACATATAATCCATTCCACCAAGGGGTAAAATACTTCATGACCGTGCGACTATAGTAACAAAGCCTTCAAAGGTCAGTGAAACCGGAGTGTAGAAAATCAAAATACATTTTAATTAATAACCAGCATTGTACCCCTAATACACATAATCATGGGAAAATCAAGGTTTCTGACATTTTTGCATGCATGTTTACGAGTTCCTAAATGTCTACATGGACTTAAGTCATATGCGCAGCAGTGTTTTATACTAGCTGTAGTACCCTTCGTTGACGGGAAAATCATATAGCATGTGCAAAGTTATCTAACTCCCCAGTTACTTTCCACAAATATTCAGACATGCTGTTTTACTCGGGACGTAGCAGTAATCCCATATATCGGAGATGAGTAGAAGCAGAAGAGACAAATCACATTACAACAATGGTCAGTGTAATGTTACTCTTGATCAGTGTTATGAGCTTTCGATATTGTAGGTCCCATTTAGTTTCTCCCGACTCTGTGATATTAGGGCATCTAATGTAAAGGGAGTCCTTCATTCCCCCATGACTCCCTTCTATCTCCTTCTTCAAGTGATCGTTCCTTTACGATTTCTCTCATTTAAGTTATCATCTTCACACTTTTACTTGCCGATATTGGGTTGAAGGTACAGTCAAGTGAAACAGTGAGGGATATATTTCGTTTAAAATTGTTAAATGTCCGGTCAAGAAAAATTCAAATTCATGCCTAGTTTCTTTCAGTTGCAATGTCATAATGTCACATTCTCATCTGTTTTAATCGCAGCAGTTCTCACTATTTTATTGAAATTATTTAAAGAAGCGTTGATATCGAGTAAGTAACCAAAGTCTACGTTCATGAATTCTATCGGAAATTGTTTTCTCCATAACTGTTGTTATGTAATACACTCCGATAGGGTCAATAACACAGGTAGGCTACTTAAAAATTAAATGTTAGGCAACTTCCCCTAAACTACCATTTCACCCAGCGTGAATAAAATTATTTGTAGCCTATATTGTAGTGCCTCATTCCCTGACTTTACATACCGACCTTTATTAATTTCTGCTCACACATATTCTCTTGGTTCGGCGCTGATATGGGCTTAACAAGAAAAATCGACAGTTTCTGCGTATGTCTGTCGCTGGTACAATAAAAAGCATAAGACATAAATGATCAGAGATTCAATTTTATAGGTATGTATTATTTATAGATAGGACCACGAATAACGTAGATATTTGACAATAAAATTGTAGGCCTTGCCCTAAACTACAATTTCACTCAACGTGAATAAAATTATGTATAGCCTAGATTGTGGTGCCTTATTCCAAGATATTAGATACCGATTTTTATTAAATTCTCTTCTGCCATTCTTTCGTGATGCGCGTACGTACGTACATGTACATACATACATACATACATACATATATACATGCATACATACGTACATACATACATACATACATATATACATGCATACATACGTACATACATACATACATACATACACACATACATACATACATACATACATACATACATACATACATACATACATACATACATACATACATACATACATACATACATACATACATACATACATACATACATACATAAGTTAGATGGAGGGATATTTAAATGTGTTTGTAACTGTTGACATGGCCAATAGAGAAATGTCATTCTTTTGAAAATCATACCAATGTACAGACAAAGCCCTTACTTTGTAAAGGATATATACGCTTTGTTGCAGCCCAGTGGACATTTTATGTCCTATTTTCATCATTATATTTAGATGAATATGACAGGAATATCGATTTTACTCCATTGAACATAAACCAGGGAGGAACTCTAGACCTCATTTTGTTACACTAAAATAAACACCTGTATTCCCGGCAAGTTAGAACGTAAATTGCGGAGCTTAATCTGATGACGGAAATCTTCCTGTTGTGATATTTAAATGTATAGACGTTGTTTGCTGCCAGCTTGTCTAACGTGTTGATTGTTCCAGTAAACACAAGAAGGCTGACTTAAGTGGGAGGTTGTGTCGAAGGTCTATGCAAATTGTCTGTGAAAGAGATGAATTTCCATAGAAGAATATACGAGTATTATGTACTGATAATTCTATGAATTCCCGCTAATTGTTCGAGATCTGAGAGGGATGATGCCTTTTGTCAGATGTGTTAATGAGCAACGTAACAGGTGAGTCTAACCACACATATTAGATGGCTAATTAACTGTATTCCTTAATTTTGCTATTTTAAACATCTCTCGCTCTAACATAAGGACGTTAATTTTTGTAATCCATGTGGACTGAAATAATCAGCTGTAACGGTTCAAATCCAGTTACAAAGTGATATCTGTATTCTTTTAATTTTTTTATTTTATCTGTGTTATTATTATTATTATTATTATTATTATTATTATTATTATTATTATTATTAATATTATTATGTAAGTATTATTATTTTATCTGTGATATTATTACTATTATTGTAATTATCATTCTTATTCAATTCAATTCTGCAATGCTTGTCGCTTGCGTGATTGTAGTTAAATGTATGCATATATACGTGTATGTAGAATAACACTCAAGACATATACAGTGGCTACAGGCGTGACACATCTACAGTAAACACTAGATCTAAGGAATACGTCGTAATTACGCTGAGCATCACTAACATGGAAATATTATTCAGTCGTGTTTACTGACAATGGTTTTCTTCATGATTGTCTTGAGGAGTAAAAAAAAACGTGGTCATGTATCAAATGAATTCGTAGTATTATTTCAATGACAGTAAAGTATCTTAACCTCAAAATTAATGGGGAAACCGAACGCCAATCTCCCTTTCCCAGAAATTATATAGTAAGTTGTCAAAAGTAAGCTAATTACCCCACACCCTAGCGATAGTCAAGATTCTCATTCTATTATTGCTGCACTGAGTGGTAGCTGGCGCCCTTCAAATAACGTATGTGTAAATAAGCAGGTAAGAAGTAAGTGTGAGTACAAGGTCCGACGATTGTGCATTTTATTTAATGAATATTAATTTTCATATTTTCCATTTTAAATGCAGTTTTATGTGTTTCAAAGTATGGTAAAGGAGTTAGGAATCATTTACACAGCTATCAAAGTAATGTTCTTCCTGTATGCCATCCGTAGGATGGTTGTTGTTGTGATGTTAGGTTCGGGCCTGTCCAGATAATTTTGATGAAAATAATATTTCCATGCCGAACTAAAGTTTGGTTAGTATCTGTGAGGTGGGTTTTTTCCCGGGTAAATGCTATGACGTTAAGTGCCCCGTTTGTTCCGTAAAGGAAGGTATTTTCAATTTAACTTGAAATACATAGACCATCGAAAGAGTCACATCATTTAATGATACGTGGTGATACACACTTGTATTAATTCAATCTCGTGTGCAGAATTAAATAGGGTTTGATCATACACAGAAATCTTCATTTCATATTGATGGGATAGTGTTAAGAATAGAAATATTAATGATGAGAATTTCAGGCTTGTGGTAATAATGAGAATAATATATTTATGATAAATTAAGTGTGTTTGTGCCTTGAAGAAAATGGAATAGGGTACTGTATTTTGTATTTTACTGTCATATATGACCTCTGCGAACCATGTGACCTTGCCGCGGTGGGGAGGCTTGCGTGTCCCAATGATGCAGATAGCCGAGCCGCAGGTGCAACCATATCGGATGGGTAACTGTTGAGAGACCAGACTAACGAATGGTTCATCGAAAGGGTGGTAGCAGCCTTTCGATAGTTGCAAGGGCGGCAGTCTAGATCATTGACTGATACGGCCTTGTATTAATACTCAACATGGCTTAACTGTGTTGATACTGCTACACGGCTGAAAGCAACGGGAAACTACAGCCGTACTAACTCCCGAGGACATGCAGCTCTCTCTGTATGAATGATGTACTGATGATGGCTTCCTCCCGGGTAAAATATTCCGGAGGTAAACTAGTCCCCCATTCGGATCTCCGGGTGGGGACTACACGAGAGGGGCGATCATCAGGAAGATGGATACTGACATTCTGCGAGTCGGAGCGTGGAATGTTAGAAGTTTGAATCGTTGTGGTAGGTTAGAGAACCTGAAAAGGGAGATGGATAGGCTAAAGTTAGATGTAGTTGGTATAAGTGAAGTACGTTGGCAGGAAGAACAAGATTTTTGGTCAGGCGACTACCGAATTATCAACACAAAATAAACAGGGGAAATGCAGGAGTTGGTTTAATAATGAATAAGAAAATAGGGCAGCGGGTAAGCTACTACGACCAGCATAGTGAAAGAATTATTGTCGTCAAGATAGACACCAAACCAATGCCCACCACAATAGTGCAGGTCTATATGCCTACTAGTTCAGCGGATGATGAAGAAATCGAAAGAATATATGAGGAGATAGATGATTTAATACAATATGTAAAAGGTGACGAGAATCTAATTGTGATGGGAGACTGGAATGCAGTGGTAGGCCAAGGAAGAGAAGGTAATACAGTAGGAGAATTTGGATTGGGACAAAGGAACGAAAGAGGAAGTCGGCTGGTTGAATTCTGCACTGATCATAATTTAGTCCTTGCCAATACTTGGTTCAAACACCACAAACGACGGCTGTATACATGGACGAGACCTGGAGACACCGGAAGGTATCAAATAGACTTCATTATGATTAGGCAGAGATTCAGAAACCAGGTGTTGGATTGCAAAACCTTCCCAGGAGCAGACGTGGACTCTGACCACAACTTGTTGGTCATGAAATGCCATCTGAAGTTGAATAAATTGAAGAAAGGAAAGAATGCAAAAAGATGGGATCTAGACAAGTTGAAAGAAAAGAGTGTGAGGGATTGTTTCAAGGAACATGTTGCACAAGGACTAAATGAAAAGGCTGAAGGAAACACTTTAGAGGAAGAGTGGAGAGTCATGAAGAATGAAGTCAGTAGGGCTGCTGAAGAAATGTTAGGAAGGAAGAAAAGATCAACTAAGAATCAGTGGATAACTCAGGAGATACTAGACCTGATTGATGAACGACGAAACTACAAGAATGCTAGAAAAGAACAGGGCAGAAAGGAATACAGGCGATTAAAGAATCAAGTGGATAGAAAGTGCAAGGTAGCTAAGGAAGAATGGCTGAAGGAGAAGTGCAAGGATGTCGAAGGCTGTATGGTCCTGGGTAAGGTAGATGCTGCATACAGGAAAATCAAGGGAACCTTTGGAGAAAGGAAATCTAGGTGTATGAATATTAAGAGATCAGATGGAAAGCCACTTCTAGGGAAAGAAGACAAAGCAGAAAGATGGCAGGAGCATATTCAACAGTTGTATCAAGGTAAAGATTTAGATAATTTGGTTCTGGAACATGAAGAGGCTGTTGATGCTGATGAAATGGGAGACCCAATTTTGAGGTCAGAGTTTGACAGAGCTGTGAGTGACCTCAATAGGAACAAGGCACCTGGAATTGATGACATTCCCTCTGAATTACTGACTGCCTTAGGAGAAACCAGCATGGCAAGGTTATTTCATTTAGTGTGCAAGATATATGAGACAGGAGAAGTCCCATCCGATTTTCGGAAGAATGTTGTTATACCTATTCCCAAGAAAGCCGGTGCTGACAGGTGTAAAAACTACCGCACCATTAGTTTAGTATCTCATGCCTGCAAAATTTTAACACGTATTATTTACAGAAGAATGGAAAAACAAGTAGAAGCTGAGTTGGGAGAAGATCAATTTGGCTTCAGAAGAAATGTAGGGACACGTGAAGCAATACTGACTTTACGTCTGATCTTAGAGGATCGAATCAAGAAGGACAAGCCCACGTACATGGCATTTGTAGATCTAGAAAAGGCATTCGATAATGTTGATTGGACCAAGCTATTTATGATTCTGAAGATGATAGGGATCAGATACCGAGAACGAAGAATTATCTACAATCTGTATAAAAATCAGTCTGCAGTGATAAGAATCGAGGGCTTTGAAAAAGAAGCAGCAATCCAGAAAGGAGTGAGGCAAGGCTGCAGTTTGTCCCCTCTCCTTTTCAATGTTTACATAGAACAGGCAGTAAAGGAAATCAAAGAGAGTTTTGGAAATGGAATCACAGTCCAAGGAGAGGAAATCAAAACCTTGAGATTTGGCGATTATATTGTTATTTTATCTGAGACTGCAGAAGATCTCGAGAAGTTGCTGAATGGTATGGATGAAGTCTTGGGTAAGGAGTACAAGGTGAAAATAAATAAGTCCAAAACAAAAGTAATGGAGTGCAGTCGAACGAAGGCAAGTGATGTAGGAAATATTAGATTAGGAAATGAAGTCCTAAGGGAAGTAGATGAATATTGTTACTTGGGTAGTAAAATAACTAACAATGGCAGAAGTAAGGAGGACATAAAATGCAGACTAGCACAAGCAAGGAAGAGCTTTCTTAAGAAAAGAAATTTGCTCACTTCAAACATTGATATCGGAATTAGAAAGATGTTTTTGAAGAATTTCGTGTGGAGCGTGACATTGTATGGAAGTGAAACATGGACGATAACTAGCTCAGAAAGAAAGAGAATAGAAGCTTTTGAAATGTGGTGTTACAGAAGAATGCTGAAGGTGAGATGGATAGATCGAATCACGAATGAAGAGATACTGAATCGAATTGGTGAGAGGAGATCGATTTGGCTAAATTTGACGAACAGAAGAGATAGAATGATAGGACACATCTTAAGACACCCAGGACTTGTTCAGTTGGTTTTTGAAGGAAGTGTAGGTGGTAAGAACGGTAGGGGCAGACCAAGGTATGAATATGACAAGCAGATTAGAGCAGATGTAGGATACAATAGTTACGTAGAAATGAAAAGGTTAGCGCAGGATAGAGTGGCATGGAGAGCTGCATCAAACCAGTCTATGGACTGATGACTCAAACAACAACACATGACAAATTTAGGAGCTGCTACTGAACGTTTACTTTGTGTTTCACCGTCATGTGTGATGAGTTTAAGAGGTTTTGCATCGAACTAAGCTTGAGATTTAATGTAAGTGAACATAGTCTAACAAAAGCTTAAAGCTGATCGCACCGAATTTTTAATGTGCATTTTGTTAAGTTATTATGTTTTTGTCAATGATCTGGATGTAATAAATTCATATAATGGATGAACATCACTTCTATAATTCCATTTTCTTAATTTTCATACACCCATAATTTTCCCAGCCAACATTGAAGAATTCCCATTCACCCCCATTACAGGTAAGTGCTGTTACGAATAAAACACTGTGTGTTTCATCAATCTAATTTAATTCTATGATAACACATTAAGCACACGCACATATATGCACACAAAACAAACTATTCAACCATGTGTGGCCAGATTCAACTAATTACTCTCTATTTACAAATCTCTGTCCTCCTCACGGTGGGCGTCCGGTTACATGGTCTACCTGCACGGGCTACAGTCCTGATTGACAACCCGCCTTTTTCTTTCACTCGCACACTTAGTCCCTTCACACACAACAGCAGCCTGCAGGTAGGTTTGAACTTAGGGCTGCCTGACACACACAGCACACGATGACCATTCCTTGGTTCAACTTTAGCAAAATTCCTGTCATTTACAAAATCCAAACACTGTGAACTACTTAACCATGCCATGTAAAAAGCAATAGTTCAATAATGCTACCTTACACTACAATAATTCTCACAACAAAAATAATTAACACTGCTCCAATTCTGCTCACACCAACTCTTCCACATACAGACTCCAAGTCGGTCTACAGTCCACGGTTGTACGCATACAAATACAGTACTCACAATACTTCGCTTCGTACGCGGCGATACACTGAATCCTGAGGGACACAGAAGACAAAAAGCATTACTGTCGTCAAGCTGCAATCACTCATATATATGCACACAAAACAAACTATTCAACCCTGTGGGGCCAGCACACACACTGTATTCCACTCAGATAATCTGACAATGGTTGGACACTGGCAGCCTGCCACCTATTCCAACCTCTGAACTCCAACAGTCAGACACAACTTCTCATTCCCGGTGGCCTTATATTTATTTCTCCATGATGAAGTACTAGAATATTCAGAGCTCGTCTAGGGAAGAAAGAATCTCGTTTCTTCTTCCAGAGGGTGCGGGAGAAACTAGATGAAGGTAACAAATTAGAAGGGAGAGGCTGTCACTTCGCCCTTAAACTGGCAGCTCCCTGTTGATTCGCTAGTTCATATCTGGAAATACCGGAGGAAGCTACAAGAAGGTTTGAGCGTAACGGTACCTTTCTCAGCGAATCGCGCCACATGCCAGCCGGAGAAATACATAGTATCCTGCACCATCGACTAAGAATACTCACTAAAAGCGGTACGATATTCCCTCCACATGGTAGTCTAGTAAGATTGGTGACTATGGTAATGAGGAATTGTTACATTGGACGCAAATAACCGCCAAGCCCCTATAACATACAGATGAATGAAAGAGTTCCCTTCATGGAAAATTCACGGGAAAATTTAGCTAGCCTGAACTTTACTCCAAATACTTCCAACAACTCATGATCAACACGTAACTGTTTGACATCTCTCTATATATACTTAAAAATTAAAACAGAAAATTTACGGAAGAAATCCTCGTAACTGACGTAATAACTAAGAAACGCATAATTTGTACTTCCTACGGGAAGTAACAATCAACTCAGAACAATATAGATGTGAGTGAGAACAAAATCACAATCACAATAACTGCCAATACAGGCAGCATACTTCATTTAATAGCTTTCTCGACCTTCTTTTAAAGTGATCAGTGACATATCAACTGCTTAAAATGAAGTTCTAGTCTCC
Organism: Anabrus simplex; assembly: GCF_040414725.1. Lineage (NCBI taxonomy): Eukaryota > Metazoa > Arthropoda > Insecta > Orthoptera > Tettigoniidae > Anabrus > Anabrus simplex. The sequence continues at coordinate 569,546,717 of NC_090266.1, forward strand.
GAACAAGGCTTAACCAGGAAATATTCTTCGTATATTTCGTGTCATCTTATAGGGCAATAGGCTATTCATGAAGTTTATTCTTATCTTACCTTCACTGAATAGTCCGAATAGCGGCGGTCGTTTCTCAGGATCCTGCGTTCGGGATGGGGATTTTAGGAGCATTAGGTTAAGTCGTTTGATCAGGATCAGTGCGCATGCCTTAATTTTAATCCATTTACGTCCATCCTAGTTCAAATTCCTCCACATTAATTGGCCTCAAGAAAATATTCGGGTGTAATGCTGGACCAAGGCCCTATGTGAAGTATGGCAAGTAACTAGGGACATTTCGATATACTAAGGTATTCATATTTCATTCTATATCGATGCTTAATGACAGTATCGATATCCCTCGTTATCAAATGGTTTCCTTCAAAGTAAAAATAATTTAAGTTACATTAATTTTCATTAAATTTGGTATCACGGAAGTTGCAGGTAAAACAAGATAATTAAGCGAACCAAATACAACGCTCAAAATATTGTGTGATACATCATGATCAAACGTTTGTTGTATTTTCAATGAATGTGGCATGTCTAGAATATTGTTTATAACACTGTGATACTTAACTGTCTATTTTAATAATAAACAATGTTATTTTGTTTACATCCCATACAGTCAAGCAGCAGCCCATCAGCAGCTACGGGAGACACGTATAGAACGCAGATAACTGAAGTGATAGTCAACAATATAAGGGCAAATGTCCTTGTCATGGGCCACTACATTTTTCTATATTAAAATACTTCGTGTCATCTTTTAGGACAATGGGTTATTCACGAAGGTTATTTTTAATTATAATAATCTACCCATTGTTCTGTGGGCAAAACAATAAATCATTCACAAGAAACACACTAGGCTAGTCCCGTAACTATTTGTTTTCCTTATGCTACACCGAACTTACAGGGTCAAAAAACAATATGAATATTCATTAAAAACCAAATGAAAAATAAATTTGTTCGTTATTCCATGACGAAGGTAATGACATTATTCTATCTATCTTGAGGTTAGAAGATTCGCATCCACCGCACACTCCCCCTATATAACTACCAGAGGGTCAACGAATCTGCGGGGGGAAACTGTTCGACCAGGTCGAGTTCTTAAGGGATATTCAGATGCTACGGTTACAGGAGTTGGTGGTGAGTGGTCGGTTTGTTGTATTTTATCTGTATTTGACTGAAAGTGCTGTATTTAAAAATGTTCTTTGAGAATGAAAGCTGGTTTCAAGAGATCAATGGTGATCTCTTATAATCCTGCCATTCATCTCCACTTCAAAATATTTGCGGCTGCGCTTTTTCTTTTTAGTGACCTGTGAAATCTGGTTGTACTGGTGTTGATGCGCGTTTTGGTATATAAACACGTGTGAGCATAATTCAGATTCTTGGACACAAACACATTTTCTGTTCACATGTTTTGATATTGGAACAAGTCTCAGTAAGCGTATTGTCTCCTGACGACGTCTCGCAACTCCATTGTGGGTGATGTTCCGGGGCATCAGATAGAAATTAGCCTAGAAGTCGGGTGGTTATGCCATAGACTAACTCTGCAGATGAACATCCCAAGACTTCTTGGACTGCGGTACGGATACATACGAGTAAAAGGGGAAGTGGCTCCACCAAACATTGTGATTTATGTAGGTGGCATTTATGTGCTTCTTTCAGTTTCAAGTGTAATCTCCTACGGACAGCATGGTGTTTTCGAATAGCTACTATCAACTGGATGATTAATGATTATGGTACTTTTAGACGTATGTTATCGTAAAAACATATTCCTGGCTTCTTTGAAGACTGTAGACGTGTTACAATCAACGCAGTTCAGTAGGAAATTCTGATTCGTGATTGAAGTGATTACTGTACAATGCTTTTGAAAGAGCAACAGCCCCTGTAGACTCGAAAATCACGCTTTAACGTATTTTGTGGACGATATTGCATGTGACAATATCTGACCGAGGAAAACTTCGATTGGTATGGGTCTTAGAATATGATACACAGTTACCTACACGTTTTCTAAGTTGGGAGCTGCATGACTATCGTGTGTTATGAACTAACAACAAGCATATTCGGCCTGCAAATACATCACGTTTCACTGAAAAATTTATACATTACTAGCAAGATACCCGTGCTTCGCTACGGTATTATACTGAAATTTATATTTGAATGCTTATCGTTTTATATATAACCCACGGATATTCGCGATCTGACTGGTTTTGTGAGAGATTACGGCAACGTTCCTCCCATTTTTCAATCTCATCTAGAGCAATCGATTTCGTACTTCCCGGGATAGGTCCAGGTATTCCAAACGGTGAGTTGGGTCACTAAATCTTTGCCATCTTTTCCTATAAGCACTTTTAATTTGGATCAACTCCTTGAGGAGATCCGGCGTGGTGTCGTCTTGGGTGCCTTGGCGGTACTGAACCTCTACTTGGCGGTAAATTACATCTGCTGCCGTTATCATTGATGACAGTATGACCAGCACCATTCTCGCCCGTAGGCAAGTACGGAGGACTTCTGGCGATACGAATGACGTACTTCCGTGCATTATTGACCTTATTACAGAGGTGAACAATTGCACGGTCAATCATATATCTTTCGTGTATTTCAAATATGTTTAAATTTTTGTTTATAGCCAGAAGAATCTACCGTAATCTAAGAAGGTTCTCCAAAGGAAAGGATGGCTCTTGAAAACGAACCGAGGAGAGATTAAAAATGATCGGTTCATGATCAGAATAAGTACATTGAAAATCCACAGCCTGTTTCCAGTCATTCAACCGAGTCAGGAATAGAATGAATAAGCCCTGCCGAAGCCTGTCGCACCCCCGTGGGGGAATGATTAAATGAATGACAAATGAAATTATATTGTAGAGTGTTGCAGGAATGAACGATGACGGGGAAAACCGGGGTACCCGGAGAAAAACCTGTCCCTCCTCCGCTTTGTCCAGCACAAATCTCACATGGAGTGACCGGGATTTGAACCACGAAACCCAGCGGTGAGAAGCCAGCGCGCTGCCGCCTGAGCCATGGAGGCTCCTTATAAGTAGATTAGGAACAGTACAATCAATTGGTCACACCTCCGTTTTCACCCCACCGCGGTTAAGTTGATTTACCTCCCCCCCACCCGAAAAAAGAAAACGTGTTCCTTTATGTTTAAAGGAGATTCCAAATACCAATGTTCACGTGTGTTACCTTCACTTTTGAGATATAAGTATTCCCATAAAATTAATTCCCTTTTTACTTACTTTCACACTCCCCGCCACAATTAAGTGAATTTTCCGGCAAAAAAAACTTGTTTCTTTAATAGTAAAGGATCTTCTAAATACCGATTATCTTCAGTTTTTGAGATATGTGTCGTCATGAAACGAATTCAACTCCTTTTCACACTCGCCCCCAAAAATGATTCTCGGCCCCCTAAAACGCCTCGTTCTATTTTTAAAGAAGACCTAAATACCAATTTTCACGTCTGCAACAACTTTAGTCTTTATTAGATGAAAGTATCCTCATACAATTAATTCAATAAATGTTTTAATTTTTCACCCCCCCCCCCAACCTTCATTGGGTTTTCCGAGATTACCTGTTTCTTTACTTTCACAGGAATTTCCAAATACCAATTTTTAAGTCTGCAACATTTTACGTTTCTGAGATATATTGTAGATATAGTCATTCTAAAAATTCACCCCAATTTGTCACTCCTGTTTAACCCCCATTAATTAGATTTTCCAAAAAAAAATTATGTTTCTGTATTTTTAAAGGAGATTCCATGTACTAACAGTCTGGTCTGTAATATCTTCAGTTTCTGAGATGTAAGTATCCTCATTAAAGACTTTCAAGCCCTTATTCACACTTTTCACCCCACCTATTGGGATTTTCCGAAAACAAAAATATACGTGTCCTTTTATTTTCAAAGGAGATTCTAAATATCAATTTTTACATCTGCAAACGTTTGAAGTTTGGAGATATAGATACACTCATTTTTAAAATCCAACCCCTCCCCCCCCCCACTAATGGATTTTCTAAAAACAAAAAATACATGTTTCTTTATTTATAAAGGAGATCCCAAATACCGATTTTCAGGGCTGTAACATCTTCAGTTTCTGAGATATAAGTATCCTCATTAAAGGCATTCAACCCCTTTTCACCCCTCCTATTAGGATTTTCCGACAACCAAATATGCATGTTTATTTATTTTTAAAGGAGATTCTAAATACCAATTTTTACATCTGTAATTTTTTAAAGTATTAAGATGTAGACACACTCACTTTAAAAATTCACCCCCCTTTTCACCCCCCATTATTTGGATTTTCCAAAAAAGGAAAAATACCTCTTTCTTTATTTTTCAAGTAGATCTCAAATATCAATTTTAGGTCTGTAATATCTTCAGGTTCTGAAATATAAGTAGCCTCATTAAAGCCATTCAACACATTTTCACCCTTTTCCACCCTTCCTATTGGGATTTTCCGGAAACAAACATTACGTATTTCCTATATTTTTAAAGGAGATTCTTAATACTAATTTTTACATGTATAAACTTTAAAAGTTTTGAGATATAGATACACTCAATTTCAAAATTCACCCCTTTTCACAACCCCCATTAATTGGATTTTCCAAAAACAAAAGAATACGTGTTTCTTTATTTTTAAGGGAGATCGCAAACACCAATTTTCAGGTCTGTAATAATTTCAGTTTCTGAGATATAAGTATCGTTATTAAAGGCATTCAACCCATTTCTCACCCCTTTTCACCCCTTCTATTGGGATTTTCCGAAAACAAAAAACTAGGTGTTTCTTTATATAAAATGAAACTTCTAAGTACCAATTTTACATCTGTAAACTTTCAAAGTTATGAGATATTGATACACTCATTTTAATATTTCACTCCACTTTCCCCCCTCCCATTAATTGGATTTTCCAAAAACAAAAAAATACGTGTTTCTTTATATTTAAAAGAGATCAAGTGTACCAATTTTTAGGTCTGTAATATCTTCAGTTTCTGAGATATAAGTACCGGTATCCTGATTAAAGTCATTCAACCAATTTTTCACCGTTTTTCACTCCTCCTATTGGGATTTTGTAAAAACAAAAAAATACGTGTTTCCTTAATTTAAAAGGAGATCCTATATACCAATATTTACATGTGCAAAATTTAAAGCTTTTGAGATATAGATACAATCATTTTAAAATTTCAACCCCCTTTTCACCCCCTTAGCGACGGAATATCCAAAAATCGTCTCTTAGCGAGCACCTACATCTTAATATGAATGTATCCATAAAATTTCTTTTCTTTATGTCCAGTAGTTTTGGCTCTGCGATGATGAATCAGTCAGTCAGTCAGTCAGTCAGTCAGTCAGTCAGTCAGGACAAGTGAAGGGGGGTGAATTTTTAAAATGAGTGTCCTTGTCCTGACTGACTGACTGACTGACTGATTCATCATCGCCGAGCCAAAACTGCTGGACATAAAGAAATAACATTTTGTGGATACATTCATATTCAGATGTAGGTGCTCGCTAAGAGACGATTTTTGGATATTCCGTCACTAAGGGGGTGAAAAGGGGGTTGAAATTTTAAAATGAGTGTATCTATATCTCAAAACTTTAAAAGTTTACACATGTAAAAGTTGGTATTTAGGATCTTCTTTAAATATAAGGTAACACGTATTTTTTTGTTTTTAGAAAATCCCAACTGGAGGGGTGAAAAACATCGAAAAAGGGTTTGAATGCCTTTAATCAGGATACCGGTACTTATATCTCAGAAACTGAAGATATTACAGACCTAAGTTGGTAAACTTGATCTCTTTTAAAAATAAAGAAGAACGTATTTTCTTGTTTTTGGAAAATCCAATTAATGGGAGGGGGAAAAGTGGGGTGAATTATTAAAATGAGTGTATCAATATCTCAAAACATTGAAAGTTTACAGATGTAAAAATTGGTACTTAGAATTTTCATTATAAATAAAGAAGCACGTATTATTTTGTTTTCGGAAAATCCCAATAGAAGGGGTGAAAAGGGGTGAGAATTGGGTGGAATGCCTTTAATAACGATACTTATATCTCAGAAACTGAAAATATTACAGACCTGAAAATTGGTGTTTGGAATCCCCTTTGAAAATAAAGAAACATGTATTCTTTTGTTTTCGGAAAATCCAATTAATGGGGGGTGTGAAAAGGTGTGAATTGTGAAAATGAGTATATCTATATTTCAAAACTTTTAAAGTTTATACATGTAACAATTAGTATTCAGAATCTCCTTTAAAAATATAAGAAACACGTAATTTTTGTTTCCGGAAAATCCCAATAAGAAGGGTGGATAAGGGTGAAAATGGGTTGAATAGCTTTAATGAGGCTACTTATATTTCAGAACCTGAAGATATTACAGACCTAAAAATTGGTATTTGAGATCTGCTTTAAAAATAAAGAAACAGGTATTTTTCCTTTTTTGGAAGTCCAAATAATGGGGTGTGAAAAGGGGGGGGGGTGAATTTTTAAAATGAGTGTGTCTACATCTTAAAACTTTAAAAGATTACAGATGTAAAAATTGTATTTAGAATCAAGTTTCAAAATAAAGAAACAGGTATTTTTTTGTTTTCTTAACATCCTAATAGGGGGGTGAAAAGGGGTTGAATGCCTTTAATGAGGATACTTATATCTCAGAAACTGAAGATGTTACAGACCTTAAAATCGGTATTTGGGATCTCCTTTATAAATAAAGAAAAATGTAATTTTTTTAGAAAATCCAAATAGTGGGGGGGAAGGGGGTGATTTTAAAAATGAGTGTACCTATATCTCAAAACTTCAAACGTTTGCAGATGTAAAAATTGATATTTAGAATCTCCTTCAAAAATTAAAAAACACGTATTTTGTTTTTTCGGAAAATCCCAATAGGAGGGGTGAAAAGTGTGAATAAGGGGTTGAAAGTCTTTAATGAGGATACTTATATCTCAGAAACTGAAGATATTACAGACCAGACAGTTAGTATATGGAATCTCCTTTAAAAATACAGAAACCTTTATTTTTTGTATTTGGAAAATCTAATTAATGGTGGTTAAACAGGAGTGACAAATTGGGGTGAATTTTTAGAAAGACTATATCTACAGTATATCTCAGAAACGTAAAATGTTGCACACTTAAAAAATGGTATTTGGAAATTCCTGTGAAAGTAAAGAAACAGGTAATCTCGGAAAATCCAATGAAGTTTGGTGGGGGGAGGTGAAATATTGAAATAATTATTGAATTAATTGTATGAGGATCCTTACATCTAATAAAAATTAAAGTTCTTACAGACGTCAAAATTGGTATTCAGGTCTTCTTTAAAAATAAATCGACGCGTTTGGAGGGGGGGTCTGAGAATCATTTTTGGGGGCGGGTGTGAAAAGGAGTTGAATTCGTTTCATGAGGACACATATCTCAAAAACTGAAGATAATCGGCATTTAGAAGATCCTTTACTATTAAAGAAACAAGTGATTTTTGCCGGAAAATTCACTTAAGGGTGGCGGGGAGTGTGAAAGTAAGTGAAAAAAGTGAATTATTTTTATGGGAATACTTATATCTCAAAAGTGAAGGTAACACACGTGAATATTGGTATTTGGAATCTCCTTTAAACATAATGGAACACGTTTTCTTTTTTCGGGGGGGGGGGGGTAAATCAACTTAACCGCGGTGGGGTGAAAACGGAGGTGTGACCAATTGATTGTACCGTTCCTAATCTACTTATAAGGAGCCTCCATGGCTCAGGCGGCAGCGCGCTGGCTTCTCACCGCTGGGTTTCGTGGTTCAAATCCCGGTCACTCCATGTAAGATTTGTGCTGGACAAAGCGGAGGCGGGACAAGTTTTTCTCCGGGTACCCCTGTTTTCCCCGTCATCATTCATTCCAGCAACACTCTCCAATATCATTTCATTTGTCATTCATTTAATCATTCCCCCACGGGGGTGCGACAGGCTTCGGCAGGGCTTATTCATTCCATTCCTGACTAGGTTGAATGACTGGAAACAGGCTGTGGATTTTCAATGTACTTATTCTGATCATGAACCGATCATTTTTAATCTCTCCTGGGCTCGTTTTCAAGAGTCATCCTTTCCTTTGGAGAACCTTCTTAGATTACAGTAGATTCTTCTGGCTATAAACAAAAATTTAAACATATTTGAAATAAACGAAAGATATATGATTGACCGTGCAATTGTTCACCTCTGTAATAAGGTCAATAATGCACGGAAGTATGTCATTCGTATCGCCAGAATTCCTCCGCACTTGCCTACGGGCGAGAATGGTGCTGGTCATACTGTCATCAATGATAACGGCAGCAGATGTAATTCACCGCCAAGTAGAGGTTCAGTACCGCCAAGGCACCCAAGACGACACCACGCCGGATCTCCTCAAGGAGTTGATCCAAATTAAAAGCACTTATAGGAAAAGATGGCAAAGATTTAGTGACCCAACTGACCGGGTGGAATACCTGGACCTATCCCGGGAAGTACGAAATCGATTGCTCTAGAAGAGATTGAAAAATGGGAGGAACGTTGCCGTAATCTCTCACAAAACGAGTCAGATCGCGAATAGCGGTGGGTTATATATAAAACGATAAGCATTCAAATATAAATTTCAGTATAATACCTTAGCGAAGCACGGGTATCTTGCTAGTTTATATATAGATATGTAGATTTCAATCGGTTCATGGTGTTCGACCATGAGTAAGATAGTTCTCAGTTAATCACTGCAAATTATGAAATATCAGACTATACATCAAAGGAGTTAGTTGCCCCTAGGAAAGTATTTTCCTTAATTTCAAGAAAAAGATATTTGGATTGTTCTATGAGATGCTTTGTACATACCAATCATCGAATTACCAGAAAGATGATCACCCGCTATTTTCTCCGGAAGAATGTAAAATTAAAGGAACGATTGTCGTTACAAATAGCTCTTATCGTGAAGAGTGTATAAAAGTGTCTTCTTTCAATATTCGTATAAACTTTGAAACATCTGAAAATAATCCTGCTAACAATACAGCCTGTTTTATTTACATTTACATGGCTGACGACCCAGTAAAACCACAGTCTAATACACACAGTCGCGAAGCTTGGCTCTTTTTTCATCCAAGAGACTGCAGCGCTCCACGTGGTCGGCAAGCTACGGATATATGGTAAATATAACTTGGTGTACGTTCTGGGAGATACGCATGTGGTAATTCCATCGCAGATGATTGATTTTCTATTAAATGAACATGGCATTACAGAAGGAGATGTGAATAATGCAAAAACTGCTCATTTGCAAGGAGACGACACCAGAGCTATCATTCTTTAAGTTTCCTAAAGGTCTTGAAAAGTAAAGCGTTAATTACTGTTTACATTTTCCGATAACAGAACAATATTTTGTTGATGTAGAAATATAACTTTAAATAAGTAGTTACCGAGCTCGATAGCTGCAGTCGCTGAATTGCGGCCAGTATCCAGTATTCGGGTGATAGTAGGTTCGAACCCCACTATCGGCAGCCCTGAAAATGGTTTTCCGTGGTTTCCCATTTTCACACCAGGCAAATGCTGGGGCTGTACCTTAATTAAGGCCACGGCCAATTCCTTCCCACTCCTAGCCCTATCCTCTCCCATCGTCGCCGTAAGACCTATCTGAGTCGGTGCGACGTAAAGCAACTAGCAAAAAAAAAAAATAAGTAGTTATTTCGTTTGTCAATAACCTAGAAATGTAAATCAGTTGGAAATCAATCTAATTATGAAATTAAATAACTTTTCAACGCAACCGTGACCTCTAACGCGTAGCGGTGTTTTTATATTCCAGGTGTAGAAAATACCTTGTAAATTGTAAGGGGCTGATTTAATGAAGAAGAAAATTAACTATTCATGCAGTGAAATAGTTATGTTCGAATCATTTTGAAGGAAGCCAGTTTATGTCAGCAGAGAAGAAGTAATTAGTATGGAACGCAATTCCATTCCAAATAAACTTCCACAGATTTCTTCAAAACGAGGTCGAGGAATGCAGAGTAGGTCTCGGCCCATGAGTGGCCACTCCTTGTCCGTGGTCCAACAGCTCTGCACTCCTACCGGCCAACCGAGCAGAGGAAGCGTGGCCACGGTTCTGCCGTAGATCTACGCCTCTGCATTCGGGAGACGGGCTGGACCACACGTCTGGCCCCAAAATGTCCTGAAAATGGTTTTCCGTTGTTTTCCTTTCTCCTGCACTAAGACGAATGCCTGGAAACTTCCTAGCATGGGCCACGGCCGCCAACTGCCTCACCTTCTCCGTGTATCTCCTTCACCGTAACAAATCTCCCCGCCCGAAGGACGGCGTTACCGTCTAAAAGGCCCGCCTCCCCTTCCAGGGAAGGTATAAAAACATGTTAGTAGTAGTAGTAATAGTAGTAGTAGTAGTAGTAGTAGTAGTAGTAGTAGTAGTGGTAATTCAAAAGGAAAGTTATTAATTCGAGATGATACCTGTGTCAGACGAGCAGAAATTGTCCTGTGGAAAGTTAGGAAGCATTAAGAGAACATGGGCCGTTGTTAGGGCTTTCCTGCAAGCTTAAACAGAATGATCACAAACTTGCATGCAGTACACTGTTAATTCAGTAATGCAAAATACCTTATTTCCATATGAATACTGTGAAGGTACCAAGTCATTACTTGAAATTATTTGTAAAACTAAGATTATAATTACATAGTCAAATTTTGCAATGACGGTTTTCAGTGCCATAGGAAACACAAGAAGTACTTGAAATTAGTTTGCTAAGATCTGAATATTATTTGATTTGGTTTTAGTTCATTAGTCTACTATTTTTCTGATTTATATGATATTACCAAATTCAGTTCAATAATAGGACTTCGAAAATGGCTAAGACCTTAACTACAGTGGTATGATCAGTTGTTCTTTCGAAAATAAAATATTCTCCTTTTCCTTCGGTATTGTTATCATGCTTTAACAAAAAGTATCGATGTGTTTCCTTAAAATTAATGATTAATATAGTTGTTGAGAGGGTTAAAGTAAAAGGTACATTCAGCTGTTGGGTAGAGAACTTGTTCCTGACAGTTGTAGCTAGCTGGCCGCTACGAGCGCTGGCGTCGTTCCGCCTGTCAACAGGATGCCATTTCACCACTGACGAGTTTAGCGACTGTATATATTAGACTGTGGTAAAACCATGTATGTGTAAATCTAGCAACCCACCTAACGATACACTGCAATGTAAGGCTACTTGCAGTTTTCTAGGAGCATAAACACGTTCGCCATATGCCGCAGCATTTGATTAGGCCTATGTATTTACCATTTGATTTCCTATCATTGAGCGCTGCTGACGATATACATTTCGCTTGGGAAATGCTATCATTCCACAGTAAGTTGTCATTAAAAGAAGCCGCATGCAGACGTTCTCATCGACACTACAAGAACCGTGGAATAAACGGCAATACCGTTTGGGCTGGACTCAGTCCAATTATTAAGGACTGTAGATCCTGAAATAAGCAATGTATATTAAACCTATGTCTTAAAGGTGTGTCCAAGATTTGTTAGTATACACGGTGGACCCGAATTCTTCTAACAAACTTTCGAATGTTGTTCAGCGATACCTTCCGAATATACTTTTATAAGGGGCTCGTGGTCTCCGGTGGCACATTGCAGAGTAATTGTATTTCGTTTGTCTTGTTGACGCAATTCGCTTTGTATCTGTATAGCACTAATAATGATATATCTGTACGTCCGTCCTAATTGCTAGTTATTTACATACGCTAGGGCATCGTATTTTCGTCCTGCAGGAGTCCTTCCAACCTGCCGGAATCCAACCGCATCGAGCTGTTACATTGAAAAAATTTCTAAGGCATATTACGGGATTTTTCACGGTTATGAAGGTATTTTCACAGAAACAGTGGTGACTGGGGTGACAAACCGAATAAATAATAATTACATTAATAATCTGTAACGAGCTACCGCAGACCACGGTCTCTTACCCCAATATACTCGGTGGAGTTTGGATTCACCTAAGAGAAGATTTTAATTTTTATTTCAATAATATCCACTTATCCGATACACCTAATACAGCACTCTGTTCTATTTGTAGTAATAACTTGCCAATTTTACGGTTTTCGAAGACAAGGAGGTGACGGAATTTAGTCGGGCGGGGTTTCATTTACGCGTCTGTTAATCTGTCGAAACGATGCTGACATATTTGAGCAACTTCAAATGCTATCGGGCTGAGCCACGATCGAACCTCTCAAGTTGGGTGAGAAAACCAGAGCATCAACAGTTTGAGGAACTCATCCCGGGAGATCTACTTTTATCAGTGAACACATGCTCGGCTATCCAGGTTTACTTTTTGAATCGTTCTACAGGTAAGTATTATTTCATGCATATGTCTTAAATTTTATGTTCCAGTTACATGTATTTGGAACTTCGTAAGTATATCAAGTAAGTCAAAATCTCTTTTATAAAACAAGTAGCATAAACAGTCTTCAGATCTGTAGACAAAAATATACCCCCGGGTCATCTGAAAATTACTGAGGGCTGATAAAGAGTTCAAATCAATAAGCTCCAAAGTTAAAAAAGGAATTGTGTTTCTTTGCTATTTGCTTTCCGTCGCACCGACATAGATAGGTCTTACGGCGACGATGTGACAGGAAAGGCCTAGGAATGGGAATGAAGCGGCCGTGGCCTTAATTTACTGCCCCAGCATTTGCTTGGCTTGAAAATGGGGAACCACGGAAAACCATCTTGTGGGCTGCCGACAGAGGGTTTCGAACCCACTATTCCCCGAATGCGAGCTCACAGCTGCGCGCTCCTAACCGCATGGCCAAATCGTCCGGTAATTTTGTGCTTTAGTGACAAAACGACATTATGAAGGTCAATTCGGAATCTAGTGCATCAGGTAATACGAGTTTGAAGAGGGCGAGAGGTGAAGGTGGAGGAAAAGGGGCTAGAGCCCCTCGTGGGGAGGAGGGGCATTCCGAGAACGTGGTAGAGGTAGGGGAGTTGGTAGAAGAGGAGCAAGAGGAGAAGGCGGAGGAGGAGGTAAAAGAAGTGGAGAAGGAGAATAGATCTTCTCCCAGTAGCAGAATTAGCTGAAGATTCTGCGCGAAACGAACACTTGAACTCAAACTCAGAATGCGCTAAAAACTAAACTACTTTAGCCAGTGTCGAACTCGAGTTGTTTTAGGATCAGGTTAATCTAATAATGTTGATATTTGCTTTTACGTCCCACTGACTTTTACGGTTTTCGGAGACGCCGAGGTGCCGGAACGCAGTCCCGCAGCAGTTCGTTTCCGTGCCAGTAAATCTACCGACACTAGACTGTCGTAATTGAGCACCATTAAATACCACAGGACTCAGCCAGGATCGAACCTGCCAAGTTGAGACAGAAGGCTAGTGCCTCAATCGTCTGAGTCACTCAGCCAGGTGATTAATGTTAAGCAAGTAGTCAAACTCTACTCTGCGAGGTCAGACAAGATGGGACTATAAGACCAGGGTTAGCCAAAGAATCGAACTCGAAGTTACAAGTTGTGAGCCCCTAAGGTACTTCTCCAAAGTTAGCCTAGTAAGAGTAATGAATATAGCAGCCGCCATGCCTATCAGCCCATGCGTCATCTCCCCTTAAGTTAGTCAGATGGAATCAATTGGTCCTAAGCTACTAGTTGCGGGTCCCCCAGGTAACAGTCCAGAATTAGTCCTACGAGAGCAGTGTGCAGCAGCCATCTTGTTTTGAAGCCCTTGCGTCAGTTTGCAGAAGTGAGGCCGATGACACTAGTATGTCCTAAGTTACGAGGTTTAAGCCACTGAGGTAGCTCTCTAGTGTTAATCCCATTAGTATAGTGTACAGCAGCCGTCGTGTTCAGTAGCCCTTGCGTCAGTACACAAACGTTACCCCGATCAAATGAATAGGTCTTACGTAACAAGTTGTGAGACCCTGACGTAGCTCTCCAGAGTTAGTCCAATAGGAATAACGTATAGCAGTCATCCTGTCTAGTAAAACGGTTACTTTAAGTCTGGGATCGAATCCAACCCTCCAAGGTTAAGCTTGAATAAGTTTGCACTCTTATGCCGTTAGCCTGGGTGTAGAACTTTAGGTCTGTAATGATCCGTCACATCGACGGCTGTTATGTTATGTTTTGGACACTTTGGCATCGAATTTGGTTCTGAGGTTAGTGCCCCTGTGAGGTTAAGCCTGTGATCGAATCTGGGCCTGTGGGTTAAGCTTTGTACACGCAGACAGTAATAGGTTGTTGTTTTTTTTGCCATATGAGGTCAAGCATGCACTATTAGTTGGCACACCTCATTGGAGGACTCCTCCTCTTAGGCTCCCGCAGTAGCGGGGTTTTCTGAAGCCCTCAAAATACACTACATCTGTTAATTCTCTAATATATATAATAACTTGTCCTGACTGACTGACTGACTGACTGACTGACTGACTGACTCATCATCACCGAGCCAAAACTACTGGACATAAAGAAATGAAATTATGTGGATACATTCATATTAAGATGTAGGTGTTCGCTAAGAGACGATTTTTTGATATACCGTCGCTAAGGGGGTGAAAAGGGGGTTGAAATTTTAAAATGAGTGTATCTATATCTCAAACCTTTAAAAGTTTACACATGTAAAAGTTGGTATTTAGGATCTTTAAAAATAAGGACACACGTATTTTTTGTTTTGAGAAAATCCCAATAGGAGGGGTGAAAAACGGTGAAAATGGGGTTGAATGCCCTTAATGAGTATACCGGTACTTATATCTCAGAAAATGAATATATTACAGACCTAAAAATTGGTACACTTGATCTCTTTTAAAAATAAAGAAACACGTATTTTTTTGTTTTTGGAAAATCCAATTAATGGGAGGGGGAAAAGAGGGGTGAATTATTAAAATGAGTGTATCAATATCTCAAAACTTTGAAAGTTTACAGATGTAAAAATTGGTACCTAGAATTTTCATTATAAATAAAGAAGCACGTATTTTTTGTTTTCGGAATATCCCAATAGCAGGGGTGAAAAGGGGTGAGAAATGGGTTGAATGCCTTTAATAACGATACTTATATCTCAGAAACTGAAAATATTACAGACCTGAAAATTGGTGTTTGGGATCCCCTTTGAAAATAAAGAAATACGTATTCTTTAGTTTTTGGAAAATCCATTTAATGGGGGTGTGAAAAGGGGTGAATTTTGAAAATGAGTGTATCTATATCTCAAAACTTTTAAAGTTTATACATGTAAAAATTAGTATTCAGAATCTGCTTTAAAAATATAAGAAACATGTAAATGTTTTTTCGGAAAATCTCAATAGGAAGGGTGGAAAAGGGTGAAAATGTGTCGAATGGCTTTAATGAGGCTACTTATATTTCAGAACCTGAAGATATTACAGACCTAAAGATTGGTATTTGAGATCTACTTTAAAAATAAAGAAACAGATATTTTTCTTTTTTTGGAAAATCCAAATAATGGGGGGTGAAAAGGGGGGTGAATTTTTAAAATGAGTGTGTCTACATCTTAAAAATTAAAAAAAATACAGATGTAAAAATTGGTATTTAGAATCTAGTTTCAAAATAAAGAAACAGGTATTTTTTTGTTTTCGGAAAATCCTAATAGGAGGAGTGAAAAGGGGTTGAATGCCTTTAATGAGGATACTTATATCTCAGAAACTGAAGATGTTACAGACCTGAAAATCGGTATTTGGGATCTCCTTTATAAATAAAGAAAAATGTATTTTTTGTTTTCAGAAAATCCAAATAGAGGGGGGGAAGGGGGTGGATTTTAAAAATGAGTGTATCTATATATCAAAACTTCAAACGTTTGCAGATGTAAAAATTGATATTTAGAATCTCCTTTAAAAATTAAAGAACACGTATTCTTTGTTTTCGGAAAATCCCAATAGGAGGGGTGCAAAGTGTGAATAAGGGGTTGAATGTCTTTAATGAGGATACTTGTATCTCAGAAACTGAAGATATTACAGACAAGACAGTTAGTATATGTAATCTCCTTTAAAAATACAGAAACATTTATTTTTTGTTTTTGGAAAATCTAATTAATGGGGGTTAAACAGGAGTGACAAATTGGGGTGAATTTTTAGAAAGACTATATCTACAGTATATCTCAGAAACGTATAATGTTGCAGACTTAAAAATTGGTATTTGGAGTCTCCTGTTAAAGTAAAGAAACAGGTAATCTCGGAAAATCCAAAGAGGATTGGGGAGGTGAAAAATTGAAATATATCTTGAATTAATTGTATGAGGATACTTACATCTAATAAAAACTAAAGTTGTTACAGACGTGAAAATTGATATTTAGGTCTTCTTTGAAAATAAAACGACGCGTTTTGGGGGGGGGGGCGGAGAATCATTTTTGGGGGCGGGTGTGAAAAGGAGTTGAATTCGTTTCATGAGGACACATATCTCAAAAACTGAAGATAATCGGTATTTAGAAGATCCTTTACTATTAAAGAAACAAGTGTTTTTTGCCGGAAAATTCACTTAAGGGTGGCGGGGAGTGTGAAAGTAAGTGAAAAAAGTGAATTATTTTTATGGGAATACTTATATCTCAAACGTGAAGGTAACACACGTGAACATTGGTATTGGTATCTCCTTTAAACATAAAGGAACACGTTTCCTTTTTCCGGGGGGGGGAGGTAAATCAACTTAACCGCGGTGGGTTGAAAACGGAGGTGAGACCAATTGATTGTACTGTTCCTAATCTACTTATAAGGAGCCTCCATGGCTCAGGCGGCAGTGCTCTGGCCCCTTACCGCTGGGTTTCGTGGTTCAAATCCCGGTCACTTCATTTGAGATATGTGCTGGACAAAGCGGAGGCTGGACAGGTTTTTCTCCGGGTACGTCGTTTTTTCCCGTCATCATTCATTCCAGCAACACTCTCCAATATCATTTCATTTGTCATTCATTTAATCATTCCCCCACGGGGGTGCGACAGGCTTCGGCAAGGCTTATTCATTCCATTCCTGACTCGGTTGAATGACTGGAAACAGGCTGTGGATTTTCAATGTACTTATTCTGATCATGAACCGATCATTTTTAATCTCTCCTGGGTTCGTTTTCAAGAGCCATCCTTTCCTTTGGAGAACCTTCTTAGATTACAGTAGATTCTTCTGGCTATACACAAAAATTTAAACATATTTGAAATAAACGAAAGATATATGATTGACCGTGCAAATGTTCACCTCTGTAATAAGGTCAATAATGCACGGAAGTATGTCATTCGTATCGCCAGAAGTCCTGCGCACTTGCCTACGGGCGACAATGGTGCTGGTCATACTGTCATCAATGACAACGGCAGCAGATGTAATTTACCGCCAAGTAGAGGTTCAGTTCCGCCAAGGCACCCAGGACGACACCACGCCGGATCTCCTCAAAGAGTTGATCCAAATTAAAAATGCTTATACGAAAAGATGGCAAAGACTTAGGGACCCAACTGACCGGGTGGAATACCTGGACCTATCCCGGGAAGTACGAAATCGATTGCTGGAGAAGAGATTGAAAAATGGGAGGAACGTTGCCGTAATCTTTCACAAAACGAGTCAGATCGCGAATATCGGTGGGTTATATACTGTATAAAATGATAAGCATTCAAATATAAATTTCAGTATAACACCGTAGCGAAGCACGGGTATCTTGCTAGTCTATCTATATATATAAAATAACTTGTCCTGACTGACTGACTGACTGACTGACTGACTGACTGACTGACTGACTGACTGACTGACTGACTGACTGACTGACTGACTGACTGACTGACTGACTGACTGACTGATTCATCATCGCCGAGCCAAAACTACTGGACATAAAGGAATGAAATTTTGGGGATACATTCATGTTAAGATGTAGGTGCTCGCTAAGAGAGGATTGTTGGATATTCCGGCGCTAAGGGGGTGAAAAGGGGGGTGAAATTTTAAAATGAGTGCATCTATATCTCAAAACGTTAAAAGTTTACAGATGTAAAAATTGGTATTTAGAATCTTTATTAAAAATAAAGAAACACGTATTTTTTGTTTTCAGAAAATCGCAATAGGAGGGGTGAAAAAGTGTGAAAATGGGGGAAAATGGGTAGAATGCCTTTTTCAGGATACCCGTACTTATATATCAGAAACTGAAGATATTACAGACCTGAAAATTGGTACTTTTGATCTCTTTTAAAAATAAAGAAACACGTATTTTTTTGTTTTTGGAAAATCCAATTAATGGAAGGGTGAAAAGGGGGTGAATTTTTTAAATGAGTGAATCTATATCTCCAAACTTTTAAAGTTTGCAGATGTGAAAATTGGTATTAGAATCTCCTTTAAAAATAAAGAAACACGTCTTTATTTGTTTTCGGAAAATCGCAATAGGAGGAGTGAAAAGAGGTGAAAAAGGGGTTGAATGCCTTTAATGAGGCTACTTATATCTCAGAAACTGAAGATATTACAGACCTAAAAATTGGTGCTTGGGATCTCCTTTAAAAATAAAGAAACACGCGCTTTTTGTTTCTGGAAAATCCAATTAAGGGGGGTGAAAGGGGGGTAATATTTTAAAATGAGTGTATCTATATCTCAAAACTTTTAAAGGTTATACATGTGAAAATTGGTATTTAGAATCTCCTTTAAAAATAAAGAAACGCGTGTATTTTGTTTTCGGAAAATCCTAATAGGAAGGGTGGAAAAGGTTGGAAAAGGGGTCGAATGCCTTTCATGAGTCTACTTATATTTCAGAACCTGAAGATATTACAGACCTGAAAATTGGTGTTTGGGATCTCCTTTAAAAGTAAAGAAACACGTATTTTTTGTTTTTGGAAAATCTAATTAATGGGGGTGAAAAGGGGGTGATTTTTTAACATGAGTGTATCTATATCTCAAAACTTTTAAAGTTTATAGATGTTAAAATTGGTATTTAGAATCTCCTTTAAAAGTAAAGAAACACGTATTCTTTTGTTTTCGGAAAATCCCAATAGGAAGGGTGTAAAAGGGTGAGTAATGGGTTGAATGCCTTTAATGAGGCTACTTATATTTCAGAGCCTGAAGATATTACAGACCTAAAAATTGGTTTTTGGGATCTACTTTAAAAGTAAAGAAACACGTATTTTTTCGTTTTTGGATAATGCAAATATTGGGGGGTGAAAAGGAGGGGGGTGATTTTTTTTTAAAAGAGTGTGTCTACATCTTAAAACTTTAAAATTTACAGATGTAAAAATTGGTAGTTAGAATCTCCTTGAATGTTGTTGAATGCCTTTAATGAGGACACATATATCTCAGAAACGAAAGATATTAGAGAACTGAAAATTTGTATATGGGATCTCCTTTAAAACTGAAGAAACACGTATTTTTTAGTTTTTGGAAAATCCAATTAATGGCGGTTAAACAGGAGTGACAAATTGGGGTGAATTTTTTGAAAGACTATATCTACAGAATATCTTGGAAACGTAAAATGTTACAGATATGAAAAGTGGGTGTTTGGAATCTCCTGTAAATGTAAAGAAACATAGGTGATTTGTTTTTGGAAACTCCACTTAAGGGGAACTCAAAAGGGGTGAAATTTTAAAATGAGAATTTTTACAGTATATCTAAAAAACTTAACATGTTACAGAAGTGAAAAATGGTATCTTTATCTCTATTGAACATAAAGAAACGTGTATTTTTAGTTTTCTCAAATACCACTTTGGTGGTGGTGGTGGGGGAGGGGGGGTAAAAGTGACTGACACAGGTGTTGAATTCTTTTAATTAGGCTACTGATATCTCAAAAATGAAGATGTTACAGACGTGAAATTTGATATTAGCAATCTGCTTTAAAAGTAAAGAAGTATTCTCGGAAAATCCAATGAAGGTGGGGGGGGTGAAAGAATTGAAAAATTGACTTAATTGTATGAGAATACGTACATCTAATAAAAACTAAAGTTGTTACAGACGTGAAAATTCGTATTTGGATCTCCTTTAAAAACAAAAAAAACGCGTTTTGGGGGGAACCCATCTTGGAGGGCGGGAGTGTAAAGGAGTTGTATTCCTTTCATGAGGACACATAAATCAAAAACTGAAGAAGTTAGAGTCGTGATAATTGGTATTTAGAGAACCCTTTACTATTAAAGAAACAAGTATTTTTTGCGGGAAAATTCACTTAGGGGGGGGGGGAGGTAGTGTGAAATGAAGTGAAAAAAGAAAATTATTTTTATGGGGATACTTTTATCTCAAAACTGAAGGTAATAGACGTGAATATTGGTGTTTGGAATCTCCCTTAAACATAAAGAAACAAGCCTTCTTTTAATATTTTTGGGGGGGAGGGTGGCGGTAAATAAACTTAACGGCAGTGCGGGGTAGAAGGAGGTGAGACCAACTGATTTTACTGTTCTTAATGGTTTTATAAGGATCCTCCGTTGCTCAGGCGGCAGCGCGCCGGCCTCTCACAGCTGGGTTCCGTGGTTCAAATCCCGGTCACTCCATGTGACATTCGTGCTGGACAAAACGGAGGCGGGACAGGTTTTTCTCCGGATACTCCGGTTTTCCCTGTCATAAGCCATTCCAGCAACACATAATAATAATAATAATAATAATAATGTTCCGGACCGTCGTCAAATGTGCGGACCGCGCTGGAAACGGCTCCTGGACGGGTAATGACAAAGAATGCAGTCCGGCCGCGGGTTCAGTGCCGCCAAGGCACCCAATATGACACCACGCCGGATCTCCTGAAGGATTTTATCCATATTTAAAAAGTTATAGGAAAAGATGGCAAAGATTTACGGACCCAACTGACCGGGAGGAATACCTGAGCCTAGCCCGGGAAGTACGAAATCGATTGCTGGAAAGGAAGATTGAAAAATGGGAGGAAACGTGCCGTAATCTAATAGAAAACGAGTCAGATCGGGAATTTTGGTGGATTCTCGCAGAAAACGAGTCAGATCGCGAATTTCGGCGGATTATATATCTAAGACAATAAGCATTCAATTATAAATTTCAGTATAATACCGTAGCGAAGCACGGGTATCTTGCTAGTATATATATAAAATATCTTGTCCTGACTAACTGACTGACAGATTCATCATCGCAGAGCCAGAACTACTGGACATAAAGAAATGAAATTTTGTGGATACATTCATACTAAGATGTAGGTGCTCACTAAGAGAGGATTTTTGGCTATTCCGTCGCTAAGGGGGTGAAAAGGGGTTTGATATTTTAAAAGGAGTGTATCAATAACTCAAAACTTTGAAAGTTTACAGATGTAAAGATTGCTATTTAGTATTTTCATTATAAATAAAGAAACACGTATTTTTTTGTTTTCGGAAAATCCCAATAGGAGGGGTGAAAAGGGTGAAAAATGGGTTGAATGCCTTCAATGACGATACTTATATCTCAGAAACTGAAAATATTACAGACCTGAAAACTGGTGTTTGGGATCTCCTTTAAAATAAAGAAGCACGTATTCTTTTGTTTTTGGAAAATCCAATTAATGGGGGTTTGAAAAGGGGGTGAATTTTGAAAATGAGTGTATCTATATCTCTAAACTTTTAAAGTTTATAGATGTAAAAATTAGTATTTAGAATCTCCTTTAAAAATAAAGAAACACGTAATTTTTGGTTTTCGGAAAATCCCAATAGGAACGGTGGAAAAGGGTGAAAATGGGTTGAATGCTTTTAATGAGGCTACTTATATTCCAGAACCTGAAGATATTACAGACCTAAAAATTGGTATTTGGGATCTACTTTTAAAATAAGGGGACAGGTATGTTTTCGTTTTTGGAAAATCCAAATAATGGGGGGTAAAAAGAGGGGTGAATTTTTAAAATGAGTGTGTCAACATCTTAAAACTTTAAAAGTTTACAAATGTAAAAATTGGTATTTAGAATCTCCTTTAAAAGAAATAGACATGTATTTTTTTCGGAAAATCATAATAGGCGGGGTGAAAGGGGGTTGAATGCCTTTAATGAGGATACTTATATCTCAGGAACTGAAGATATTACAGTCCTGAAAAAAGGTATTTGGGATCTCCTTTAAAATAAAGAAACATGTCCTTTTTGTTTTTGAAAAATCCAAATTGTGGAGGGTTGAAAGTGGGGTGAAATTTTAAAATGAGTGTATCTGTATCTCAAAACTTTCAAAGTTTACAGATGTAAGAATTGGTACTTAGAATCTAATTTCAAAATAAAGAAACAGGTATTTTTTTGTTTTCCGAAAATCCCGATAGGAGGGGTGAAAAAGAGTGAAAAATAGTTTAATGCCTTTAATAAGGATCCTTTTTTCACAGAATCTGAAGATGTTACAGACCTGAAAATCGGTATTTGGGATATCCTTTATAAATAAAGAAACATGTATTTTTTGTTTTTAGAAAATCCATATAGTCGTTGGGGGGGGGGTAAAAGGGCGTGTATTTTAAAAATGAGTGTATGTATATCTCAAAAATTCTAAAGTTTGCAAATGTAAAAATTGATATTTAGAATCTCCTTTAATAATAAAAGAACACGTATTTTTTTGTTTTCGGAAAATCGCAATAGGAGGGGTGAAAAGTGTGAATAAGGGGTTGAATGTCTTTAATGAGGATACTTATATCTCAAAAACTGAAGATATTACAGGCCACACAGTTAGTATATGGAATATCCTCTAATATACAGAAAAAAATATTTTTTTGTTTTTGGAAAATCTAATTAATGGGGGTTAAACAGGAGTGACAAATCGGGGTTAATTTTTAGAAGGACTATGTCTACAGTATATCTCAGAAACGTAAAATGTTGCAGACGTAAAAATTGGTATTTGGAATCTCCTGTTAAAGTAAAGAAAGAGGTATTCTCGGATAATCCAATGAAGGTTGGAGGGGGGGTGAAAAATTGAAAAATTTATTGAATTAATTGTATGATGATACATCTAATAAAAATTAAAGTTGTTACAGACGTGAAAATTGGTATTTAGATCTTCTCTAAGAATAAAACGACGCGTTTTGGTGGGGCTCATGCACACAGCACAGCAGACGCAGAAGCACAACTCTTACCCAATTATACGCCCATTCACAGCCACAAGTATTACCCTTTCACTCAATATACACATGCAATAGACACTCACGACTTACACTCCGATGATCGCAGCCCAGCAGCTTTTGGTTCGAAAGGAACCCCAAAATAGATGCTCGGATCGAGCGACAAAAAATAATGAGATTCAGGGTGTAAGCTTAACGTTACAGGCTCAGATTAGATCCCATGCTTAATCTAACTAGGCACGATGGCCGCTATACAATATTGTTGTGCATATAACTCGAGATAGAGACCTTAGGTGCTGACAACTTTTAAATTGAGCTAGGAAGGTGGATTACGACAATACATTGTTTGAGACTAGGAAGGTGTTGTAAGGCCTAATACATATCCTTTACTCATAGGGGCGTAATTTGGAGGACGACGATCTGAACTTGGAACAAGATGGCACTACACATAGTACAATTGTGTCCAGGGAGATGGTGTAAGTCTTAATAGGTACGTTAACTGGTAGGGGCGTAACGTTTGAAGGCGACCTCTGGGACTTGAAAATCAACTTTGAATTCTGAACAAGGTGGCAGCTGCACATTTTAAATATGACTATGGAAATGGTGTAAGGCTTAAAATAATGGGACTAGGAAATGGTATAAGGCTTAATGCTTAATCTTTACTCATATGGGCGTAACTTTGAGAGGCGACCTCAGGGACTCGGAGGTGAACTTGAAATTTGGAACAAGATGGTGTCTGTGCTGATGCTCAACGCGCTGTCGGTTTTAGTGCCATGAACAATCTTTACTTTGTTTCACTTTAGAGCTTAAAGATTTGAACTCTAGAGGATTATTGTAGCCAACAGTATTAGTTATATCACTCAGAGATCCAACTCTTGTGTTCAGAACAGAAAACTGTTCGCGCTACTTGCCTGATAAAAGACATTAGATCGTCCCTGATATACTGATGAAATTTCCGAAACATGAAACTGGAACATAATATTTTAAAATGCATGCGTGAAACGTGTAGTGCCAAGCAACATAAGATATACTGGATAGCTGTACATATGTTCGTTGATGCAGTTAGACGGAGGTACCAAGAGTGGCGATTAAGTGGATAGCAGTAAAAAAAGTTATTAGCTTAACCTCCCACTAACTACTTTTACGGATTTCGGAGACGATGATATGCCGGAATTTTGTCCCACAGGTGTTCATTTATGTGCCAGTAAATCTATCGACACGAGGCTGACGTATTTCAGCACCTTCAAATACCACTGGACTGAGCCACATAGGGGGCTGAAGGCTAGCGCCTCAACCGTCTGGGCCACTAGGCCCGACTTAAAGGGATAGGCTTACTCTATCAAAGAAATGAAGCAATACTGACTTTTAGTTTATCATGTATATTAACACAACTTAGATATAGCTTTAAAAGTACTTACCTTTAAAATACATCGCTTAATTTACAGTCCTTAATCAATGGATTTGGTCCATACCAACCAGTACTACCGTTTTTACTTCGATGCTCGCAGTGTTGCTGACAACGTCAGAATGCAGCTGCATGTAATAACATCTTACAATGGAAACGTAGCATTTTCTAAGCGAAATGTATGTCGTAAGCAGCGTACGTTAATAGAAAACCAGATTGCAAGTACATAATCAAATGCTTTGGCATACAGCGTACGCGTTTATGTTTATACAAAGCTCTTAATACCTTTACTTACTAGTGTGCCATTAGGATCAATGCGAGATTTGCACATGCAAGCTCTTTTTACTTCATCGTCTCTGCTTTCTTATATCCCATCCATGATCTCCGACGTAGAAGCACACACACAAGTAATAATGAAGTAAAATATTATTTTTTATAACCTTGTGCCGATATTCAATAGTGGATGGTGAGTTACATGAAAAAATTATCGAACCTGCTAAATCGGGGTCTGAAGGCAAGCTCCTCAACCGTCTGAGCCATTCGGCGTGACTTAATGGGATAGCCTTATTCTATCAAAGAATAAAATCAATAATGGTATTTAATTTATCACAATTATATATTAACACAACTCAGACACAGATTTCAAAGTGCAAAACTTTAAAGTACATTGCTTAATTTACAGTCCTTAATCATTGGATTTGGCCCGTCCCAACCAGTATTACCATTTTTACGTCGATGTTTGCAGTGTTGCTGACAATGTCTGCATGCGGCTGCATCTAACGACATATTACAATGGAATCGTAGCATTTTACAAGCGGAATGTATTTCATAAGCAGCGTACGTTGATAAAAAACCAGATTGTAAGTACGTAACCAAGTGCTGTGGCATACAGCGTGTGCGTTCATGTTTATAGAAAGCTCTAATTGCCTTACTTATTAGTGTGCCATTAGGTTCAATGAAACATTCGCACACGCAATTTTTTTTTTTTTACCTTATCGTCCCTGCTCTCTTATTTCCCGTCCATGATCATCGACGTAGAAGCGCACATACTAATAATGAAGTAGACATATTATGTTTATAACCTTGTAACGATATTAGACAGTGGATGGTAAGTTACATGAACAAATGAACAAAGGCACACTCAGTGCTATATTAATCAAGTTTGGTACTTTTTCGGCTATTACTCCTGTATCATGTTATGGATCCTACGACCATACGCGGTAACTTAATTACCTTTCACGTCTTTTCCTGAGTCAGATATCTCACTTGTATTTGTTGTGATAGAAGGCACGACCGATGTGTTTAAAATTAGCGATGGAGTTGTATAGCACACGGTCATGTATTCCTGGCTATCTGAGAATTACCAGCCATAAAAATGCCACTCATTTTAGTGACAAACCCATATGAGATAGAAAAAATACAAACATATTTTGAAATATATATATTTGTCCTTATTTGTCCCTATACTATGATGGCAGGTGCTGTCAAGTGAGGAATTGACAGGTTCTTCCTTAGAACGGATCGGCGACAAAGAGTAAACATGCATGGAATTGGTCAGAAAGCTTAGACGGTATTTAATTTATCATATATTTATTTCAAAATATGTTGGTAGTGTTCCTATTGGTTCCAGAAAACTTAGAAAGTGTTTTTGTTTAACATGTATTGAACATAGATTGAATCGGCACGTCAATGTTCCACTGTTACTTCCACCTCATGACATGATGATTTGAGGAGGTCCACTTCGGTTAATGTGTCACATGAGACAGTGCGAAATCGGCTGAACAATGAAAAACGGATTCCATGAAGGCCTGTGCCAACAGCTCTTCTTAAACCACGCTAAATGGCAGTTCGTGTGAGATTGGCAACAAATCATAGCCCAGGACATCATAAACAGTGCAATGTAGTTTCTTTTTTGTTGAAGTCACCGTGTGTTTGCTGTCATACAACAGGAGATTTAAATCTGGACACGATCCGGTGAGAGATGGAGCAAACCCTTCATCCTGGGATGCCACCATCAGCAGTCATGTTTTCGGACAAAAACATATTTCGTCTAAGTATGTCTTTACTTCCATCCAGGAAAATATGACTGGTTTCACATACACAGACGACATCTTCCAAATTTCAGTTACAGGACTTGCTAACACTACGGGAGAATGCTTTACACTAGTGGGTGAAAATGGTCGTTTCCATCGAGCCAGATTAGTCAATCATTTTCGTAAGACGAATGGTATACAGCAAATGTTTGGCCATTAAATGCTGCAAACATGACCTCTGTTCAATTTGCATTCAGCGATTAACTGAATATTATACAAGAATGGGATAACTTTTTTGGAGCCAGCTGGGTTCTTTGGTGCCGAGTACACCTCGTCATGTTCAAGCATGCCTCATGGCGCAATGTGCACATGGTATTGATCTGCCACATAACGAACGATACTTTTTCTGTTCGAGTTCCTACAGTGCTTTTGTTGAGATTCTGTTGCTTTTATATCGCTGACTTTTTGTTGTATTTATTTGTATATGCCTTTCGTAATTTAAAATGTACGTACAGTCGCTCATAAACAAACGAACGCATAATATTGTGAAGTTCCTCGAAGATATACTTTACTGAAAATAATTGAATCTCTAAATATAATTTTAAACATCAATAAGGTTCGTGCCCTGTTCCAGGAGATTTATCCTAACACAAGAAGTCCATGCAAAGGAAATGTCCTACACTAAACATGTCCAGAAAATTTTCATCCATTCGATATGCTCCAGAGAGAAAATGGGAACTCTGATATATAGTTCGAAAACAAATTTACCAGTGCGTTAAATTGTCCAGCGTATGATAAATTACACAGAAGCAGGAGTCTATCATTTATACTAATGAATCCAGTCAGTGTTAAAAGGTCCAATTCAAGTAAACGACCTCACTAATCATTGTTAATATATTATCGTTTGGTCTGAGAATTGTCTGATAGCTACAGAATCATCGAAACCGATTGCTTCAATTATAGTAACGGAGAAAAATAAAAATATTGTTATAATGGGACACTTTTATCATTATCATTCAAGGAACGCACTTCAGCATTCATACGCCGGCGTTGTTTTAATCGGAGTAAGTCCAATGCCGGGTACAGAACGACTTGTTATGTTATGTTTTATTGATTTATAAAAAGGTTGTTATTAACCTGCATGAATGTATACTTCTCCTTTCCCTAACTGATTTTAAAAGTTATTCATGCCTGAAGCCTGTTTTGCCGGGTACAAGTACATTTCGATGGCTGAGAGCGAAATGGGAACAACTTTTTAAAAATTTGCTTTTTTCAGATTTTACCATCAATGTACAATTTATTTCGACCTCTGCAACCTCCGAAAGTGTTACAACACAAAATATAATGTACTCATGCCAGGAAGCATTTCTAACGCTTTCGAATGGTCTGACATTAGTCGCTTTGCTTCAATCGAAAGGGTTACATTTCCTTTTCAGGATTGTAATAAATTATGCATGAACGATGTACACATACATTTTCATCGAAATTGGTGAGTAAGAGTATTTTTGATAGACAATGACGTAAACTGCTAAAACTTTAAATTCATCTCGTGAAAAATCACGGATTTTGAGTTGTAACCCTTTCATTTTCGGCCATCTTATTGGAGGCTGCTGGTGCTTCGGTCGTAGCAACAGTTCATCAGAGCCCAGTTGCATAGGGATGTTACATTCAAGGATGGTGGCCAAACTACTTTGATGCCAACTGGAACTCTTGTTTTATTAAAAAAATGGCTTCAGTTGTGAAAAAGGCTAAGATGTCCCTGTAAAAGGAAACGGTAAGCAGCTAGAAAGTGAACGGATATAAAAATAATGTAAGATTCACGTAGCTATACTAGCCACAGGGATGGTTATGGAATGTGAGTTCAGTGAACAATAAGAAGAAAGATGCATGAGGTGTAGCAGTGTACAGGGTTACAATAAAAATGGAAGCAATGACAAGGGCCTCTTCTCGAAGTATAAACTTCTGAGTCTAAAAATCTTTCTGCTCTTTTTTAAGTACATTTTAGATCCTGGACATTATCCAGTACCACGCTGGGCTTAATTTTTCTATGAATCACAGTATAAAGAGAACATTAGCGGTCTGGATATTTTATAGGAGAACATTATGTATAATAGGACATTTTCGAGTATTGGACCTTCAGATGCAATGGACAATTAAGTAGATTGTTTCTGTTGGTTTCAGGAAGTTGATGAACTCTAGGAGCTACAGTAAAATGAAAATGAGCTAGTTTTACCGTGTACATGAACCTATCAGGAATGAAATTGATGCCACGAGTTCATATTACTATGGTGTTTGTGGGAATGGGTCTGAAATAAGCTTCCGTTAAGATGAAAGTACTCAATGGTTTTAGGTAACATAACGTTAAAAGATTCTCGTGATCAAGCTATTGCCATTGATTACAGAGTTCATTCATAAAATGTTCCCTATCGTAAACGAATATGCATTTTCCGCTATACTGACTAAGAGATTAGACCTATATATGGCAATTAATAGTAAGTGTAATATTGATTGTAATAATTATAAATTACATCTATTTTTATTATTATTAGTGTAGTAGTAGTAGTATGTAGTAGTAGTAGTAGTAGTAGTAGTAGTAGTAGTAGTAGTAGTAGTAGTAGTAGTAGTGGTATCGTAATTGTTGATCGTTTACAAGAACATCGCACAAAGGAATATCATCCAAACTTAGATATCTTGGAATTTCTTCCTCAAGCTTTATAATGCAATTTACAGTATATTCTGCAAAAAATCGAAATGTTAAGTCATCGGAAGAAACATTAGTGCTGTATATTTTGTTATGGTGGATATTTGATCGAAACTACGGTTTCCGTAGGCTCAATCGGCGTACTCCCGACTAGGCAAAACTGCAGTCATTCATGTTTGTTTCCAAAAACATGGCCAGTTCTAAATCTGCACGTTAATCGACGTAATCAACGAGCTTGATGGCTTTGTATCGTGCGAAAATGTTGGTGCCATCTGCACAACGAAGTCCATTCCTACTAATGAAAGCAACTGGCAATCCAGTTTTATATGCACGAGCTACAATTAAGGCTCGATCATTGGTTACGCAATCTGTAACAACAACAACAACAAAGCAGCCGTTGTATGCCTTTAGAGAGAGGATAGAACAAGGTGCCGTAATGGAAGACTGGCGTCCCCATCTGCCGGTTAATGAGCGGAAACAGGTGAATGCCTGAGGCGGAGGTTTACTATGCTTGTAAAGTTGGTGGCCGTCTTCCCCTACACCCCGCTCTCGCATGGAGAAAACAAGATTTAAGTTTGGGCGAGCTGGCAAAGTTGCGATTGGATTTGGGCTGTTGAACCCCTTGTCTATCAACACAACAGGCTGTTGTCAAACGACAGCGGCAGTGCTCTCAGAATAGCAGATGGCTTCCATAAAACACCACTGGTGGCCGTGGTTTTCAGTCTGAGGGCCACTTTTCATTTCAAAAACTATTTAGGTCTCGGTTTATGACGAAGACTTAGGAAAGGAGACTAACAAGCGCCAATAACTTACAAATGAGATTGATTGCTTTAAATTCATGTATTGAAAATGTCATTAAATACATTTTGGAATCTGAAAGTCTTTCATATATTCCTTGACAATGATACGTTTTCTTCTACTCTCCTACTTTTCTCAAACCCGTTGGCGTCATCTGCGTGAATTGTTTTACAAAGATGGACTTGGTCCTGACAGAGGGATGTATTTACTACAGCGTGTATCTGCGGTGGTTAGTATTGTAAGTAAACTCGTATTCTCATATCTTCAAGATGGCACACTCCCAATGGAAATGAGCTGTATGTAAAATTAGAACAACATACCAGCCCTCCTGGCGGATTTAAATCTCCAACAGTACCGGAAATCGAACCAGGGCTCCGAAGATAGCAGTTAATAGTACTAAAAATTACACTACGAGGATGATGTGCATTCAGATTAAAACATGCATCCAGCTCCCAAACTCAACAAGAGCTGGTGGAAATCCCTGACACGCCCGGGAGGAGAATTTTTGGAAAAACACAAACCTGTGTATATACGAAGAGGAGTATATTAGGGAAAACACAAAACCCAATGAAATATATTATTCAGACAAGGTTAGAATCCCTGGTTCAGCCAGGAATCGAATCCAATGCCCTCTGATTCGATGGCCTCGACACTGACCATTCAGCCGAGGAGCGGGAGTAGTAGGCGTATAGACCTGCACTATTGTGTTGAGTATTGGCTTGATGCTTATCATGAGAACAATAATCCTTTCACTATGCCGATCGTTGTAGCTTACCCACTGCCCAATTTTCTTATTCATTATTAAACAAAATTCTGTTTTATTTTGTGTTGATAATTGTGTAGATGCACAATAAAAAGTCCTGCTCTTCCTGCCAACATATTTCACTCATACCAACTACATCTAGCTTTAGTTTATCCATCTCGCTTTTCAGGTTCACTAACCTACCACAGCGATTCAAACTACTAACATTCCATGCTCCGACTCGCAGAATGTCAGTATCCATCTCCCTACTGATTTCCCCGTCTAGCGTAATCCCCAGCCGGAGATCCGATTGTTAGCTATTTTACCCCCGGGATATTTTGCTCATATTTCACACGTATGTTCTGTCCTTGGTAAGTGGAGGCTCTCCGAATTCACCAGCGG
Source organism: Anabrus simplex (assembly GCF_040414725.1). NCBI lineage: Eukaryota > Metazoa > Arthropoda > Insecta > Orthoptera > Tettigoniidae > Anabrus > Anabrus simplex. Next base: position 569,577,722 of record NC_090266.1, read on the forward strand.
ATATTCTTCTTAAAGAATAGTAATGTTTTGCTGAAGAAAATTTTGTTGCTCAACATTTTTTGTTCCAGAAATCACTAGGGTAATTCGGGTCAGTAATTGTTAATAAATATACTCACCTTCTCCCTGTAGAACCTTGTAATAGTGCATAATCGCTCTTTCGTTTTAAGATGGACATCTTTATCCTTATCCTCTGTGCTCAGCCTGCTTCTCAGAGCGTAGTCACAAGGGATAGGTGTAGCCAGGATTTTATATATTATCAGATGGAAAACTTACCGAGTTTTAATTCTATTCTATTCATTGAAGCCGTGAGTTAAATTCATTAAATTGAAAGTTAGTATTATTCGTTGCAGTCCTCATTGGGCGAGTTTCAATTACCAGCCTAGCCATATATTTGAGATTCTAGATAGGAGGGGGGGGGGGGAGTAATGTGAGTGACGAAAGAGCTAGATGGGTCCATCCGCTTCGACCAAGGCAGCTATGCCTTTCTCGTAGACATCGAAATAAAGTTCAGTGCACCTTGGTGAAGAAGAGAAACGGCCAATATTATAATCGTGGACGTAGGGTTAAAGAGGACAAAATCAACGAAGAAATAGAAATTAAGGAATAATATAATAACAAAGGAGGAAATGTTTAGCAGAAAATGGGTATAAGAGAATTTTTCACAGATATTTTTACACAAACGAAGTCATTTTATGAATTCAAAGCTGTTGATCATAATACATAGAGTATAAATACTGGTAAAACAGAAGGATATAGGAAAATGAGCATAATCCACAGTATGAATGCGTTCATGATACGGATTTCCAAACGGGAGCACGGATGAGAATACACAGAAATACACTGAATTTACGTGTATGTTCGACACCCTTACAGATCTTAAAGTCTGTATGTAATACAGGGGATATACATCTCCAAGCATTCCTTCCGAACAAGTACAAGATATACTATCTAGGATACCAAGCGAACTGGCTTGTAATTGTAATTGTTAGCTTGTATTAGGAAATTGTGGGTTCAAACCCTACTGCCTGCAACTGTGAATGTCGTTTTCCATGGTTTTCCACTTTCACTCCAGGCAAATACTATGGCTGTGCGTTAATTAATGCCACTGTTGCTTGATTCCTCGCCTATACCTGTACTATCCTATCGTCGCCATATTACCCGCTTGTGCCGGCGCGACGTCCAACAAATAGCAAGAAAGTTACTTATAATAACTCAATGTAGGTCCTTCTACGAAGAGCTCAATCTTTCATTATTTTTTTACTGCGTTACTGTGTTGATAGCCAAGAAATATCTAATGTTACCTGAAATCCGAACGACAGGTACGTGACTTTTCATTTTTCAAAACATACATGCAATGGCCTGGATTCTAACAACGACTGCCGTGGTGAGAATAGAGTGACAGAGGAAAGCTGAAGTGATGCTAACCTAATAAATTTCGGTAGACTATGCAACAAGTGCCACTGTGGATACAGACAGAAGTTAAGCTGCAAATGTGATGCGGGTATTCAAACGAGGTCCATCTTCCATGAATGGTACGAGATGGTTCATGTAGAAGAGGCGGAGGGGATTTGAAGTGATATTCTTCACCGCGACAGGTATAGCTCGCTTTGTCAACATAATATTTCCATTTCAAGGAAGGGTAGGAACACCCTTGTCTCTTAAGAGATTATTTAGGAAACTAAATTATTGGATACAACTTGTATTTAAGACATTAGTACTAAGAATATTGCTCGTAGTGACTCAGCACCGATAAGTGGTCTCCTTCATTGCTCCCGTAGCTATTCAACAAATAGACACACGTTCCACATTTGCATTAATTGATGAAACGAAAAAAGAAGAAACTCGGTAATCTTCGAAAAGTCTCAGTGGCACATAATAATTTTGGAGATCTCAAAGTACTCGATCCACTTCTGATGTGCTTGATAATGAATAAGGTTCCATCATTCTTTCATTTACTCAAATCTTCTTGAGATTGATGAATTGATCGAAGGATTTGACGTCGTAAATGAACACACCCCTACCTAGGAGAAATTTTATGGAAGCTTTCTACCTTATCCCACTCAGTGGTTCACTAAGAGATATCCACTTGAAGCAGGAATACTCTTACACGGGGTACGTCCATTTTTCCGATATGCATCTGACAAATAAAATATTACTTCTGTACAGAATTTCTTGCACTCTGCACCAAGACCGTCGTTTCTTCCAGAAGGCTTTTAAATTTCAAGGACATAAAGATTATTATATTTAGTTAATAATCATGTCCTAAACATGAAAGAAGAACTTCCAGATCCTCTAAAACCGAATTTCTAACCGAGTTCTAATATATATGAGTTAACATCCTGCAAATGAATTAGTTAAACCTCACTAAACACATGTCGAAATTTTTTCTAACACTTGAAAAAATAATATTTGACAGTTGAATTATCTGCATGAGTCTAGCGATGCCCGAACATGACTACAACCACTTTATCTTGCTATGAAGTAGCAGCTCCTTGTACTCAATGGGTGGTATGAATAAAGCCTGAGAAATTACTCAAGTATGTACTCATAGCCATGAGCACTTAGTAGGAGTACTGTATATTCTCATCACAAGTAGTATGTACTCCATTCGGTAAGAGTAAGAAGGTTATCCTTCGATGGAGTAGGTACTAAAGAGCACCGCCATGTGGATCATTTGAAATCCAGTAGATACTCGTGTTCTACGCGATCGTAAACTGCTCGCTCTTTGTTTCGCTACATACCCTCTACTGTGTATACCATACATACACCGTACTGGATTCTCCGTCCGTTTAGTTTGCATCGCTATGGAAACTATTTCTTCATTAACTTTCGCCAGTATTTTTCGGCAACATGCTGTATTTTTAGCAAATTTCAATTGCCGGCGGTTCGGAAGGAAAAATCTGAATCGTTCGAAGCAGTTCAGAAAAAGCTGCAAGGCATGTGCGTAAGAACGTGGAGACGAGCACCTTAACGAAGAAGTTTAACAACATGAAAATGAGAGTTAAGCAAAAGTGTGATATTCTTAAGACCTGAAACAAAAATATTGTTGTCAAGCACTGGGAGAAGATTATTCTCTAATTGTTGGAAGGGGGATATCAATCTAACACTGACAAGAATTCCAGGTATATCCTCAAAGTATATTCACGATTTATTATATTGAACAGGTTTATAAAGGTTGTATGTAGTATTTTGTGTTCCAACGCTCCAGGTGCTAAGGAAGATATTTCTATTCATTTTTGCTTTAGGCCAATAGCAAATGGCCGTATCCGTGTTGAAACACCGGATCCCGTGAGATCTCCGAAGTTAAGCAACATTGGGTGTGGTCAGGAGTTGGATGGGTTGCCACGCGCTGTTGGTGGGGGGTAAGGGAATGGAGGAGCGGAAAGGAACTGGCCACCCTACCGCACGTAAACTCCGGCTCAGGAACACCTCTGCGGAGGTTCGGACCTGCCTTCGGGCAGTATAACCCTTACCTTACCTTAGGCCAATATGAACCAAACTGCACCCAGGCCTTTGGTTCAGAGTACGCGGGTTCGAATCCCCAGGCTATGATGTTAGCTACGTTTAATTCATTAATTGCCTATGGGGAAACTATATAAAACTGTAAACTATATTAAAAACCAAACCCCATGGCACTACAGCCGTTGAAGGGCCTTGGCCTACCAAGCGACCGCTGATCAGACCGAAGCCCGGCAGATTACGAGGTGTCGCGTGGTCAGCACGACGAATCCTCTCGGACATTATTCTTGGGTTTCGAGACCGGGGCGCTATCTCACCGTCAGATAGCTCCTCAATTCTAATCACGTAGGCTGAGTGGACCGCGAACCAGCCCTCAGGTCCAGGTAAAATTCCCTGACCTGGCCTGGAATCGAACCCGGGGCCTCCGGGTAAGAGGCAGGCACGCTACCCCTAAACAACGGGGCCTGCCTGTAAACTATATACGTGAATTAAAACGAATTCCCATGTTTTTAGGAGCAACTGTGGTTGAAGTAGATCTGGATGTATGGCAGTAAGTAGAACGAGACCACATGCCTCCACCTAGAGTAGAAGTTGTAGTACTAGTGGAGGAACGGGGAGGGGGAAGGAGGCAGCCTCAAGGAAATCATGAACTCCCCACCTATATCCATATATCCACCCCTAAAAGGAAACGAGGTGTTTTCGAGGAATATGAGACTGAAGAGGCAAGAAATTTCAATAACAATGAACTTCAGCGCTTGGTGCTGCTAAATATATTAAGAATGGCTGACTTCAAGGAATAAAAGTTAAAATCTCCAGGATTTACAATAACCAACTTGTATTTTTTTTTCTAAGTATAACTTGTTTTGCTTACATATTTGATTTTTGGTAGTGAACAATAAGCAAGAGTGTGCTTGCTGCAAATCAAACACCTTGATATATTATTTCTGCCAATTCATTTCGCCTGGGTTGATCATTCCACCTGCTATTTGCAGCAGCTGTAATGTCATCCTCATTTCCATCTTCTAACCTCACATTGCCACGTGATGGTTGTAGTTCAGGGTCCTCATACTGTAAGTACTTAGCAACATTGTGCAATACACAGCAAGAAATGATAAGTTTTGGCACTTTATTTAAAGACAGATGTACTTTGTGCTGAAAAATTGGGAAACGTTGTTTTAGTTGCCAAAACATCGTTCGAACACAACTCGTTCTTTGGTAATGCACCTGTTATAAGCAATTTCTTGGAGTGTTTGTGGATCTCTAAACGGTATCATAAGCCATGGTGCAGTACCACAGCCACTATCCGCTAAGAGTAACGCAGTTACCCTATTCAGAATTACTGTTTTCTGGGCAGCTGAATTTCTCCAGACTCGTGAATCATGCACAGATTTACGCCATGATGCATCGGCACTCGTGAAAACTTCCTTGGCATTTCACGTTGCCTGTACAGTAATAATTGTATAACTTTTCCTGTGTATATATTCATCCCCATAAGTTGTAGGCTTATTAATTCCAACATGAGTGCAGTCAAGAGCACCTATTGCCGCTGGAAAGTAATACTTTTCCTGCCACCCTTGTGTTGCAACTTCAAATTCCATATCTGTTTCAGGAAATATTTTCCACAATGCAGCTTCAGCCATGATGAGGTCCATAAGCACAACAAGATTTCTAGATACAGTTTTATGATGAATTCCAAGATCTTCTCCTATACCACACTGAAATGTTGGGTCACCTACCAAACTTAAAAACGCTTTTGATTTCACTGTTTTAATAGCCCCACCTCTTATTTCCAGTTTCTCTGGTCCAAATAAGTATTGGTTTAACCAGTCCACATTAACTTTTGGAAAACGATATAGAATTTTAAATTTATTAGAGTTCACACATTTACTTCTCTCTTTGTAATTTTTTCCACGGGGCACCACATTATTAATAAACTCAGCCATTTCATTTCTTCTCAGAACCCAAGCTTGAGACAATTATCAGCCATACTCAAAACAAAGTATATACTCATCAGTCTGTGAAGATACTCCGCTTTATTCATACCACATATGAGAATCACTTTTTTTTTTGCTAGTGGCTTTACGTCGCACCGACACAGATATGTCTTATGGCGAAGATTGGATAGGGAAGGGATAGGACTAGGTAGGAAGCAACCGTGGCCTTAATTAAGTTACAGCCCCAGCATTTGCCTGGTGTGAAAATGGGAAACCAAGGAAAACCATCTTCAGGGCTGCCGACAGTGGGGTTCGAACCTACTATCTCCCGAAAACTGGATACTGGCCGCACTTAAGCGACTGCATCTATCGAGCTCGGTCATTGGAGAATCTAATCTCGGACTCTTAGGAAGGTGAATATAAACTACATCACCTCCATAACATGAGTATATACTCAACTAGTGAGTACATTCTCAAGAATTTTATTCTTATGATGTGGAGTATATTCTAAGAAAAGTTGAGTCATACTATATTCTCACTTTTATTCATACCACCCAAAGTCTACAAATGCACGGCAAACCTTGAACTGTTTCGTTGGGACTCTATACATATGAATGCGCTGGGCGTATTTTTAGAACATTATCTTCTTAATATCAATATCCAAAGTGTTCACTGCATAATGAACAGAGGTATTCACAATTATCCTGGACAAGCTAAACCAATGAATGTTTAGATTCTGTATTTGACTGCTTCTTCAACTTTGGGAATTAATTTATTCCTTCATAATGCTCTCGTATCCCTGAAAACATTGTATTGCAATTCTAGTTAAGATAGTCCTTTACTTTCAAGAGTTTCTTTCACATATGATGCATTCTATCTGAAGTCCCTCATTATATTAACTTAGCACTTCAAGTTATCTCGACTTCCTAGCACCAATTTTCAGCAACAAATTGACTGCCTATTGGAAACAGCTTCACCAAACCTATAGCACTCCCGTCGGTAGAAGCCCCACAATGACTTCTTTAATTTTCTTCAACGTTTTTCACAATATCGTACAAAGAAGCGTGTCCCAAGACAGAATTTGTAACTGCCCCAGTATCATATTTCGCACTTGGAACTTCCTAGCAATTTTAGAATCAGGGAATATTGTCTTCTGAAAGCCTCATATACACCCTATTACGTTTTGACTATTGTGGTGCTTAGAAATTGAAAAGAAATGTTCCTTTTGTTGCTCTTACTTCTTCTTAAAATTTCCTACCCTGTTTTATGAAGAAGTCTATTAATTGTACTGAAGAATCTTTTCCTCTAATTGCTTTTTCGTATTTCCAGAATTCAAGTGAGATTACAGGTCGAGTTTTCCTTTATTTGACACGGAGACAAATTTACCTCGCTTACATATCTTGGATTCGCTTTACAAATTGCCTTTACCTGTGTTAAAACTGACATACCTCTTCTGTAACTCAATACAAATACAGAAAAATAAAAAAATCAATCAATCAGGTCTAATATCTCTCGAGTTATCCACTGATACGTACTTGATTTTACCATCCTTCCTTACTTTACTTCAACAGCAATACTGATCTCATTCTTCACGACTGTCCATTCTTCGTCTATTGCGTTCCCTTTAGCCTTTTCACTTAGTTCTCGTGCAACATGTACCTTGAAACAATCCCTCACAGTCTTTTCTTTCATCGTATCTAGGTCTCATCTTTTTGCATTCTTTCCTCGTTTTTAAATTTCTTCAAGTTCAGATATGTCATGGCCACTACGTTTTGGTCAGAATACACATGTGCTCCTGGGAACGTCTTGCAAACCAACACCTGGTTTCTGATGCTCTGTCCACTCATAATGAAGGCTATTTGATACCTTCCTGTTTCTCCAGGCCTTGTCCACGTGTGTAGCCGTCGTTTGTGGTGTTTGAACCGAGTATTATCAAGGAGTAAATTATGATCAGTCCAGAATTCAACTAGCCGACTTCATCCTTCATTCCTTCATCCCAGTCTGAATTCTCCTACGGCATTACCTTCACTTCCTTGGCCTACCACCGCATTCCAGTCTCCCACTGCAATTAGATTCTCGTTTCCTTTTACATATTGTATTACACCTTATATCTTCTTCAAATATTCTTTCCATTTCTGCATCATCTTCCGAATTAGAGGGTGTATAGACCTGCACTATTGTGGTGGGCATTGGCTTGGTGTCTTCCCTGACAGCAATATTTCATTCACTATGCTGGCCACAGCAGTTCACCTGCTGCCCAATTTTTTTCATTATTAAAATAACTCCTGCATTTCCAATGTTTGATTTTGTGTTGATAATTCTGTAGTTACCTGAGCAAATTCTTGCTCTTCCTGCCAATGTAATTCATTTATACCAACTAAATGTAATTTTATTCTATCCATTTTCCTCTTTAGATTCTCTAACCTACAAAGATTTTTTTGCTAGTTGCTTTACGTCGCACCGACACAGATAGGTCTTATGGCGACTATAGGACAGGGGAGGGATGGGAGTGGGAAGGAAGCGGCCGTGGCCTTAATTAAAGTACAGCCCCAGCATTTGCTTGGTGTAAAAAATTGGAAACCTTGGAAAACCATCCTCAGGGCTGCTGACAGTGGGGTTCGAACCTCGTATCTCCCGAATACTGGATACTGACCGCACTTAAGCGACTGCAGCTATCGAGCTCGGTATAAACATTATTTAAACTTCTGACATTCCTCACTCCGACTCGCAGAATGTCAGTATTCATATTCCTGATGATTGCACCCTATTGTGTATTCCCCACCCGGAGATCCGAATGCGGAACTATTTTACCTCCAGAATATTTTAACCGTGAAGAAGCCATCATCAGTACATCGTTCATTCATACAGAGGGAGATGTATGTCGTTGGAAGTAAGTTAAGGCTGTAGTTTCCCGTTGCTTTCCGCCTTATAGCAGTATCAACACAGCTAAACCATTTTAATTATTAAAACAAGGCCACGTCAGTCAATCATCCATATTGCCTCCCTTGCAACTTCCGAAAGACTGCTATCTCCCTTTCGATGAACAATTCGTTATTGTGATCTCTTGACTCATACCCCTCTGATATAGTTGCATCTACGCTTCGGCTATCTACTTCATATTGACGCGCCAGCCTCCCCACCGCAGCAAGGTCTCAAGGTTCGCAGAGGAGGCAGTTAAGACGATGACTTCGATAACAAGCAGCTGATAATCCTGCTGATGTATGTTATAATGTAAAACATCAATTCATCTGTCACTGCGATGGTGACTTACATTCTTCAAAGCCTTTCCACTTCCAATTATTTATTTCCATCTGGAATACATTCATTATCAATCAATGAAGATATTCGCTGCCTTGTTTGCGCTCATGAAGCTGCAACTAGCCTTGTATGTGTTCAAGGATCATAACAAAAGGGACACACGAACGAGAGGCCCTAGAGAGTACGAGTCCCCTTAATCCGGCTGAACTATCTGACAGAGTGGCTCGTAAAACTGTAACACATAAGCACGTATCGTTATGAAACCGTCCCTTAGCAAAGTCTCCCAGCTTTATGAGGCTTCTAACCTCAAGCCTACACATCTCTTATGGATGATATATGCGTGTGATGTCCAACGCAGTAAATTGAGATCCTTATGTGTCATGCTACAATATTTCATTGCTACATTTCACTTGAATTTGGGCTCAGCGTTTAATGAAAAATAAGCTGCTCTCCATAAATACACGAACACCAGGAGGAACCATGCTGAATATCTTAGTTTCACAGGATGTGTTTTATTGCTTATTGCTTCAAGTAGTTTGGTTCCAGGTTCTTCAGGAGATTAAAAGTCACATGAGGTAATGTGTGCAAAAAAAATGGTTCCATACTTCTGATTTTAGAAAGCTTTCAAAATTTGTCATACTGTTGTTTGTTTAACCCTTAAAGAAAGTTACATCAGAGTGTAAAACGGTACAGGCAGCTCACCTCCATTGGGGGTGAGCCTCAAAGTAACTTCACCACCTGGGGAAGAGGACACAACTTTAATAAATGAGTTTGAAATAGGTCGCGTTGTTAAACATAAAATAGTGTACTGTGTATTTTCCGGTGAGGCGAGCCGTCAGTGGGATGGGTTGCAATGTTTAGTAGTGCGGAGTACAGGCAGAGAATCGTTTGAAGGTTTACTAGCAACACTAAGACGGCAATCCGGGCCTGCGATTCTGACAAATTTTGGGGCAATGATGGTAGTTTATAGTCAATGCAAAGGCAGCACGGTTTTTGCTCGTAAAAGTACTGGAGGATGTTAGCGAAGGTCATGTCTGTCACTTCTGCTGCCTTAATACAGACTTGGCGAGCAGTAGCACCATGACCAATGTACAGTTAGTTGTGGAAGACAGAATCGGACCTCTCAATTTATTCTGTACATCTTACCTCCACTTTTACAGTAAAACATTAACTATTTAATAATAAATGTTTTAGTACAAATCTGAATATTATCATAGCGGCTCCAATCTGTTGAACGTTTGTGTGATAAGTACGTGGATATATAAACAAAAATGACAGTAACATTGACAATACACTCCATTCGACATCATTCCGTAACTGTGTACATTACATAATTCCATTATTCTGGAGTAATGGGACGACTGATGCAGAATGATGATAACTTGTAATCAAGTGCAGAGAGAAAAGTAAGCTGAACGGAAATTAGGGGGGAGGGAGCGAGGGGGGTGTGAGGGGGCAGCCCCAACTTTGTGGAGAAGGAATTACATTTTTACTCAATTCTAGCCGGCTGAAACTTGGAATTATTAAAAACAGCAATTTTTACAAACCCTGTTGTCTTATCAGCTAATCTTTTCCTTTATATTCTTTAATTATTAACGAAATTATTTGCTGAAATACGCAAAAAATGCCGATCGTCGCGGCTAACCGATTTGTATAGCGCCACAGCCAGTAGTGGATACTTTGCATGTGCTGTGAGGTAGGCTAACAAGGGAATTTTTTGCCAAGGTCATGGACACTGGCTGGGAAGGCTTGGGAGGGAGACGAACTGCTCGACTAAGTGGTATGTTCCGAGCTGTCAGTGGAGAGATGAATTTAAATGACATCAGTAGACGAATTAGTTTGAGTGGTGTCTTTAAACGTAGGAAAGATCACAATATGAAGATAAAGTTTGAATTCAAGAGGGCAAGTTTTAGCAAATATTCGTTTATAGTAAGGGGAGTTGGAGATTGGAATAACTAACCAAGGGAGATGGTCAATAACTTTCCAATTTCTTTGCAATCATTTAAGAAAAGGCTAGGAAAACAACAGATAGGGAATCTGCCAACTGGGCGACTGACCTAAATGCAGATCAGTAGTGATTCATCGAAGATCCACCTGCTCGCCGCGCGCATTCCTCAGTCTGGCAATCTATTTTATTAATTGTATAATCACGCCGTACTTTTATTTAAGTGCAATGCGCGTGTAATATTGTCCCTTTGGTGAAAATTGTATAACACTGTAATGAATCAAAATCTCAAAAAACTATTATTACCGCACTAAAGTTCGTAAACTCTCAGCCTTTACTTCTATGCCGAAATTAGCTCAGAGGTCAAAAACTAACTGGTTTTTAGCTTTTTTAAGTTTTGATCTATACACCCCGTCGCCAGCCTACTATCTCCCACAAAATCGCGTACTTTTTTATTGTGATATGCTTTCTCCCCTCCCCCCAACTTCTAATAATCAATCTCCGCTACAGTGTGCCAACTTTCTTTTGAGAAAATAAAAATGAGAATATTTCGTTTATTTCGTAACAGAGAGTCAGTGACACACATGTAGGTATCTATTCGATTGAGGGAAACGACGAAATGTGGATAAATACAAATGAGAACGAAACGGAATACAAAAAAATACAGCTCGGACACTATCGCACTCACAGGGTTATATAAACATCCAGTTTGAACGCAAAAAAGAGTAGAAAACTGTATTTTACCAGGGAAATGAACTTCAAGTCCGCCTCTGTGGTGTAGTGGTTAGCGTGATTAGCTGCCACCCCCGGAGGTCCGGGTTCGATTCCCGGCTCTGCCACGAACTTTGAAAAGTGGTACGAGGGCTGGAACGGGGTCCACTCAGCCTCGGGAGGTCAACTGAGTAGAGGTGGGTTCGATTCCCACCTCAGCCATCCTGGAAGTGGTTTTCCGTGGTTTCCCACTTCTCTTCCAGGCGAATGCCGGGATGGTACCTAACTTAAGGCCACGGCCGTTTCCTACCCTGTTCCTTGCCTATCCCTTCCAATATTCCCATCCCTCCACAAGGCCCCTGTTCAGCATAGCAGGTGAGGCCGCCTGGGCGAGGTACTGGTCATTCTCCCCAGTTGTATCCCCCGACCAAGAGTCTGAAGCTCCGGGACACTGCCCTTGAGGCGGTAGAGGTGGGATCCCTCGCTGAGTCCGAGGGAAAAGCCGAACCTGGAGGGTAAACAGATGATGATGATGATGAAATGAACTTCAAGATAAACACGAATTCCAAAATATTACTAAGTAAATTACAATTAAAGTCAGTAGATCTCAGACCGTGTCCTGTGATTTGAGAATCCTATTCCGATGGTAGGCCTCAATTCACCCACATCTGAAAATATGACTTTGAGGAAAGGTAAACTGAACATGAGAAAATAACTGAAATAGTTGATCCAGAGTACAAGCAAGAAAACTATTTCTTACAAATACAGTATTCACTAATAATATATCATTAAGGGTACTTGTGGCTTGATAATAACCTCTACTATACCGGGCGAGTTGGCCGTGCGGTTAGGAGCGCGCAGCTGTGAGCTTGCATCCGGGAGATAATGGGTTCGAATCCCACTGTCGGCAGCCCTGAAGATGGTTTTCCGTGGTTTCCCATTTTCACACCAGGCAAATGCTGGGGCTGTACCTTAATTAAGGCCACGGCCACTTCCTTCCCATTCCTAGGCCTTTCCTATCCCATCGTCGCCATAAGACCTATCTGTGTAGGTGCGACGTAAAGCAGAATAGCAAAAAAAATAACCTCTACAAAGTACGTAGGTCGATTCATAAGTCACGGACGCTATTTTTTCTCACGAACAGGAGACAACACGGAAAATCTAAGATTTGCATTCGGAAACGTACGGTATGTACTTGCATATGATGCCACTAGATGGTGTATGTAAACAACAGTGTGGGTCTAAGCATGCCCCATAGTTCAGTGTGTGAGTGAGAGCGTCACAAAATGGAAGTCAACATGCAGGAGCAACGTTGGTGTATTAAAAAGCAGTTATCCGCGACAGAAATGTACGCTAATGCCATGCAGAGCTGCGGGAAGCCTTAGGTTTGCATGCCATACCCTATAGAACAGTGGCGAGGTGGGTGGAGACGTTCCAGCGGGGTACAGTAGCAACTGCAAATTTGCCTCGCCCAGGCTGTCCAGTGTCCATGGACAAAGATGTACCGCTGGCAACGCACAGTGGAAACCTTGGGTGATTATTTCGAAGGTCTGTAACCAGTGGAGACCTGTCCTTTGTACGTAGTTTTGTGTATTTGCTGTCTACACCATAACAAAACAATGTTTACTAATGGCCTGTGTTCTGTCACTTTCCTACGCGAATCTCCTGAAGTCAGAATTTGTCTTCAGGCACTACGCATAAGTACATGACCTATATTCCCAAATACATATCTTAGATTTTCCGTGTCGTCTCCTGTTCGCGAGGAAAGAAATAGTTGCCATGACTTACGGCTCGAAACTCGTATTAACCATGAATGAAAAGTAGCCTAGTTATTCAGTACCACACTAGTAAGATTTCTCCTTTTGAATTCTTGAGGATGATATCAAGCGTTCCATTATAACTGAAGCTTAACTTATAGGTGAGTTGACGTTTGTCCCCTTGACCATCCCGAGGTCTTGAAGACATTGAATAGTGTGTAAAATCAAGTGGATATTGAAGAAGGATGTTTTGCAGAGTCTCCGTGTAACCAAAACACGAACGAAACTTCAATATCAATCAATCACTACTGATCTGCATTTAGGGCAGTCGCCCAGGTGGCAGATTCCCTATATGTTGTTTTCCTATCCTTTTCTTAAAGGATTGCAAAGAAATTGGAAATTTATAAAACATCTCTCTTGGTAAGTTACTCCCATCCCTAACTCCCCTTCCTATAAAAGAATATTTGCCCCAATTTGTCCCCTTGAATTCCAATTTTATCTTCATATTGCGATCTTTCCTACTTTTAAAGACTCCATCCAAACTTATTCGTCTACTGATGTCCTCCCACGCCATCTCTCCACTGACAGCTCGGAACATACCACTTAGTCGAGCAGCTCGTCTCCTTTCTCCCAAGTCCTTCCAGCCCTAACTTTGCAACATTTTTGAAACGCTACTCTTTCGTCGGAAATCGCCCAGCACAAATCGAGCTGCTTTTCTTTGGATTTTTTCCAGGTCCTGAATCAAGTAATCATGGTAAGGGTCCAATACACTGGAACCATACTCTAGTTGGGGTCTCACCAGAGACAAATATGCTCTCCCCTTTACATCCTTACTACAACCCCTAAATACTCTAATAACCATGTGCAGAGATCTGTACCCTTTATTTACAATTATATTTATGTGATTACCCCAATGAAGATCTTTCATTATATTAATACCTTGGTATTTACAATGATCCCCAAAGGGAACTTTCATCCCATCAACGCAGTAATTAAAGCTGAGAGAACTTTTCCTATTTGTGAAACTCACAACCTGAGTTATATCCCCGTTTATCATCATACCATTGCCTACTGTCCATCTCACTACATTATCGAAGTCATTTTGCAGTTGCTCACAATCTTGTAACTTATTTATTACTCTGTACAGAATAACATCATCTGCGAAAAGCCTTATCTCTGATTCCACTTCTTTACACATATCATTGATATATATATATATATATATATATATATATATATATATATATATATAAGAAAACATAAAGGACCAATAATACTGCCTTGAGGAATTCCCCTCTTAATATTTACAGGGACAGATAAAGCTTCACCTACTCTAATTCTCTGAGTTCTATTTTCTAGAAACAGAGCCACCCATTCAGTCACTCTTTTGTCAAGTCCAATTTCACTCATTTTTGCCAGTAGACTCCCATGATCTACCCAATCAAATGCCTTAGACAGGTCAATCTCGATACAGTCCAATTGACCTCCTGAATCCAGGATATCTGCTATATCTTGCTGGAATCCTACAAGTTGGGCGTCAGTGGAATAACCTTTCCTAAACCTAAACTGCCTTCTATCAAAACAGTTATTCATTTTGCAAACATGTCTTATATAATCAGAAAGAATGCTTTCCCAAAGCTTACATACAATGCATGTCAAACTGACTGGCCTGTAATTTTCAGCTTTATGTCTATCACCCTTTCCTTTATATACAGGGGCTACTATAGCGACTCTCCATTCATTTGGTAAAGTTCCTTCATGCAAACAATAATCAAACAAGTACTTCAGATATGGTACTATATCTCAACCCATTGTCTTTAGTATATCCCCCGAAACCTTAACAATTCCAGCTGCTTTTCTAGTTTTCAACTTTTGTATCTTACTGTAAATGTCATTGCTGTTATAGGTAAATTTTAATACTTCTTCAGTGTTAGTCACCTCCTCTATCTGGACATTATCCTTGTAACCAACAATCTTTACATACTGCTGACTGAATATTTCTGCCTTTTGTAGATCCTCGCGTACACACTCCCCTGGTTCATTAATGATTCCTAGAATGTCCTTCTTGGAACCCGTTTCTGCCTTAAAGTACATATACATACTCTTCCATTTTTCACTAAAATTAGTGTGGCCACCAATTATGCTTGCCATAATGATTTCCTTAGCTGACTTCTTGGCTAGATTCTATTTCTTAGTAAGTTCCTTCAATTTCTCCTTACTTCTACAGCCATTTCTAACTCTGTTTCTTTCCAACCTGCATCTCCTTCTTAGACTCTTTACTTCCACGTTATAATATAGTGGATCTTTACCATTCCTTACCACCTTTAAAGGTACAACCTATTTTCACATTCCTCAACAATTGCTTTAAACCCATCCCAGAGTCTGTATACATTTTTATTTACCGTTTTCCACCGATCATAGTTACTTATTAAAAACTCCCCCATGCCTGTTTTATCAGCCATATGGTACTGCCTACAGTCCTAATTTTAATCTCTTCCTTTCTTTCACATTTCTTTTTAATTACCACAAAAACAGCTTCGTGATCACTAATACCATGTATGACTTTGGGGTCTCTATAGAGCTCATCTGGTTTTACCAGCAACACATCCTGAATATTCTTCCCTCTAGTTGGTTCCATCACTTTCTGAATCAGGTGCCCTTCCCATATTAACTTATTTGCCATTTGTTGTTCATGATTCCTGTCGTTCGCATTACCTTTCCAATTGATATTTGGTAAATTGAGACCATCCGCTAAGATCACGTTCCTTTCCTTATCGTTTCCCACATAGCTGTTATCTTATCAAACAATTCTGAATCAGCATCTGCGCTACCCTTTCCTGGTCTGTACACTCCAAAGACATCAAGTTGCCTATTATCTTTAGAATGAGCCTTATTCCTAGAATTTCGTGCTTGTCATCTTTAACTTTTTCGTAGCTTACAAATTCTTCTTTCACGAGAATGAATACTCCCCCTCCTACCATTCCTATCCTTTCTGTACGATACACCCTCCAGTTCCGTGAGAAAATTTCTGCATCCATTATCTCCTACCTCTCGACCCGTAGTAGAACGCCGTGGTAGGGCGGCTTGTGAAAGCTATCGTGGAACATCTGAGAAAGGTGGTGTTGGCATACCAAGTCTGCAATGCTTGTGAGAGGCGTAAATGACTGCGTAAACAAGAATGTGTGCAGGCCTGCAGCGGGACAACCAATACCACTGAATCATTGTTGAGGCTCGTATTAAGGAAGTTCCTATGAAGAAGATGGGGCATGGTAAACGATGAAAAAGGCGACCAGAATAGTTTTATGAATACGGAAACTCTGAGGGTCTTCTTCAGGCGTATATAAGCAACGGAGCCGCTTAGCTGTTTATCAGTCTTCAGTGAGTTAACCTTCCGTCAAACGCAAGTGAGTTACGACGAGACGGTCCCGAGTCCTGTGTGTCAGTGAATATTACGTGGCGTGCGGCTAGCAGTAAAATAAACTATTCTGCAACGAGGCCGCTCTGGTGTCGAGGAGCAGGAGTTCGAGGTGCTAGAACGTAGTGTGTGTGTGGGAAAAGGAACTATGTTTTCTGAACTAAAACACGAGTGAACATTTCAGTAAATGTAAATGGTCGTTTAATAGTTCTATGCTATAGTAAAATTCGCTACCTGTAAGTGTAGTTATTTTAGTTTTTAAGGATCTTGATAACCTGTCACAGTTAACTGAAGTTTTTCTTCCGTTTACTTTGAGTCCACAAATTTCCTAATCGTACCAATCAGAATAGCAACATCAGCCCAGCAGGATAGTATGGACTGCCATGGATTTGGAAGCTGTGGATGAAACAATTTAATCTGGGACCACGGCTACTCTTGGTGACAACTCTCTTAACTTCTTCCGGAATTACTAGCTCATTCTAGGGAGGCACTGGGATAGTATGTACCGGGTGTCCTATTAAAGTTATGGTACCGGTATCCAGCGTTGTATAGCACGGGCTGTGATGATCGTAGAAGTCTGAAATTTCGTAGATATACTAATGCCTACAATGCGCTAACGAATTACGCCATAGAAATTATAAGTTCCAAGTTTTGCCACCAAGTGAAAATATGGTGCTGTAAGCAGTGGTAGGTTACAGTGACTCTATATGTACAGTGTGGCCAGGCCCAGTCTAGCAGGCATGTTTTAGCCAAGTACTCAATCACCTGATAGATGCTATTTTGCTTTACGTCGCACCGACACAGATAGGTCTTATGGCGACGATGGGACGGGAAAGGCCTAGAAATTGGAAGGAAGGAGCCGTGGCCTTAAGTAAGGTACAGCCCCAGAATTTACCCGGTGTGGAAATGGGGAACCACGGGAAACCATCTTCAGAGCTGCCGACAGTTCGATTCGAACCCACTATCTCCCGGATGCGAGCTCACAGCTGCGCGCTCCTAACTGCACGGCCAACTAGCCTGGTAGCTGATAGATGAAGGAGAGTGATATTGTTATTGTTTCAATAAGGAATAGACTAGGCCATTGTTTTCAGACGTTATTTATTTTGCTCATGCTGCATGTATCTAGGCCTATCAGCATTTGTTATATTCAGAATCTGAACACCTAACGTAAGCCATCAAAATTTAGATTCATTAGTGGCATGGGCCTACAAGTCACAAATAGATCGGTCTATAATAATATTTATATTATTATACATGTGGCATAAAATAGTATCGTCATTGTCTTGAATAATGAATGGGATATCTGTAAAGTTAGCCTACATTTAAATTTAAAAAGTAACATTACCATATTCCAGGTTACATGGTTTTACATATCTGAATATCTTTTTCTTGTTCTTCTTCTGCTTACCCTCCAGGGTTGGTTTTCCCTCGGGCTCAGCGAGGGATCCCACCTCTACCCTCAAAGGCAGTGTCCTGGAGCTTCAGACTCTGGGTTGGGGGATACAACCGGGGAGGATGACTAGTGCCTAGCCCAGGGGGCCTTGGTGGGAGATGGGAAGATTGGAATGGATAGACAAGGAATAGGGAAGGAAGCGGCCGTGGCCTTATGTTAGGTACCATCCCGGCATTTGCCTGGAGGAGAAGTGGGAAACCACGGAAAACCACTTCCAGGATGGCTGAGGTGTGAATCGAACCCACCTCCACTCAGTTGACCTCCCGAGGCTGAGTAGACCACGTTCCATCCCTCGTACCACTTTTCAAATTTCGTGGCAGAGCCGGATATCGAACCCGGGCCTCCGGGGATGGCAGCAAATAACACTAACCACTACACCACAGAGGCTGACTCATATCAGAATATACAACACAATATCATCAAACTCTACATAGAAATGTACTTTTTATATACGACTTATCGGTATATATATATATATATATATATATATATATATATATATATATATATATATATATATATATATATATAATCTTTACACACGCAGAAGATAGGAAATAATATGATTAGTTAACCGATGGGTAGACAAAATTGTATTACCCAGCTCCATATTTATGTTAATATAAGTTAACATAATATACTATACCAATTTACTCGTGGTACTAATATAAATAATAACGAAAACCTGCTTATGTTTAGTGGTGAAAACAAGCAACTGCCAAGTTCTCCGTGCTGTGTATAGTGCTCCTTCAATGATAGCTACGGTTTGATCCTCGCAACAAGGAATTAAATATTAGAATCACATACAATAGGCCTATAGTTTGAGAGAATACTACTTGTTGCTCACTGAAAATAAGCAGTTATCCTGGTCCCGAAAACTTGTATTCAGGACTCAATTATCGACCACCCGCCGTTCGATCTCCGTGATGTGCGACTAATTCTGTGCCCCTGTTCAGTTAGTACTGGTAGATATCCGCTGTATTTTAAACATTCCATTTGCTACTATCGGCTTTGTTAGTACATTGTTATTACTGTTACCATTACCTTCTTATATTTCTACCACTCCTCCCACAACTGTGGGTGGGAACTGCATCAAACATGTGGATATTGTCCTGTTTAACGTCCGGATGCCCTTCCTGGCGCAAATCCTGTATGGAGGGATGTAATCACTATTGCGTGTTTGTGTGATGATTTGCAGTGTGGTATGTTATCTGAATATGAAGAGGAGAATGTTGGGGCAAACACAAGCACCCTGTCCCCAAGCCTGAGCTACTAAAATATCCCACCCGGCCGGGAATCGAACATGGAACCCTCTGAACCGAAGGGCAGTACGCGGACTATTATTGTTATCATAATGATGTATCTGAAAACTCAACTTGATGCAAGGCGTCA
Source organism: Anabrus simplex (assembly GCF_040414725.1). Taxonomy (NCBI): domain Eukaryota; kingdom Metazoa; phylum Arthropoda; class Insecta; order Orthoptera; family Tettigoniidae; genus Anabrus; species Anabrus simplex. The sequence continues at coordinate 569,597,046 of NC_090266.1, forward strand.
CTTATACAACCTGTGAAAGAAAAGTTCGACACGCAACGCTGCACCTGCGCAGCAGCAGGATTTGACCACCTGCTCCCAACGTTGTTCAGTTGAGCATCGTGTGTGTACCGTGCAAGACCTGTTTGACACAGTGCGTGTTTAATGCGTTGGTTCTGAACTGCGAACAGGAACATAAACGACAAAAGATCAATGTACACTTTTGTTTTAAGCTTGGCAAGGCACCGAAAGAAACGCATGCGATGCTGGTACGTGTTTATGAAGATCGAGCACTGTCCTTGACTTGTGTGTACGAGTGATTTGCCCGTTTTCGAGGAGGCCGGGAAAGTATTCCTGACAACCCCCGTTGCGGAAGACCGGCGACCGGCGTCAGTGACGAAAACTTTGGGAAGGTGAGGACATTAATCACGAGCGATCGGCGATTAACTGCGTGCATGATAGCGGATGAACTGCAGATTAACCGTGAATCCGTGCGACAAATCGTTACATAGAAGTGAGGGAAGAGGAAAACGTGTTCTCGTCTTGTGCCACATCACTTGACTGGCGTACGGCTCCATAGCTAAATGGTTATCGTGCTGGCCTTTGGTCACAGGGGTCCCGGGTTCGGTTTCCGGCAGGGTCGAGAATTTTATCCATTATTGGTTAATTTCGCAGGCACTGGGGCTGGGTGTATGTGTCGTCTTCGTCATCATTTCATCCTCATCATGACGTGCAGGTCGCCTACGGGTGTCAAATGAAAAGACCTGCATCTGGCGAGCCGAACTTCCCCTCGGACTCTCCCGGCACTAAAAGCCATACGCCATTTCGTTACTGGACTAGCGATCAGAAGTAGGCACGTTTAGAGGCCAGATTTCAATCTTCCAGACTTCTTCCTATTCCCACGACTCAAACTCGCTTTGAAAGGAAAGAGACTTGACGACATTCCTGACATCCAACGAAACGTCATGAGGCTTTTGAACACCATCCCAAAATAAGCCTTCTTGCAAAGCTTCCAGGACATGTATCGCCGATCTCAGCAGTGGATAATTATTGGAGGGGAGTATTTCGAAGGACAGTAAGGTCACTGTCGTGCATTGGTCATCTGTGTTGATAGAACAGAACTATTCACCGAACTGTATTGTCACAGGTTTTAATACGTGATGAATAGCCACAAAAGTTTGAATTCTAGAATACATTAATAATATTGCATACAGTGAAAATCAATGAGACTTACAGTAAAAGATCGGGAGTGACCTTTCCTGTAACCTTTGTTATGTACAGGTTTTAGATAAAACAGATATTTTCGGAGATATTTGGAAATTTGAGAAAAATAATACACTGACAGAGCAAATGCAACACCAAGAAGGAGTGGTTCGAAAGGGATGAAAGTTGTAGGACCACCGCGAGCGGCGATGCACGCAGAAACACGTCGAGGTACAGAGTCAATAAGAGTGCGGATGGTGTCCTGAGGGATGGTTCTCCATTCTCTGTCAACCATTTGCCACAGTTGGTCGTCCGTACGAGGATGGGGCAGAGTTTGCAAACGGCGTCCAATGAGATCCCACACGTGTTCGATTGGTGAGAGATCCGGAGAGTAAGCTGGCCACGGAAGCATCTGTACACCTCGTAGAGCCTGTTGGGAGATGCGAGCAGTGTGTGGGCAGGCATTATCCTGCTGAAACAGAGCATTCGGCAGCCCCTGAAGGAACGGGAGTGCCACCGGCCGCAGCACATGCTGCACGTAGCGGTGGGCATTTAACGTGCCTTGAATACGCACTAGAGGTGACGTGGAATCATACGCAATAGCGCCCCAAACCATGATGCCGCGTTGTCTAGCGGTAGGGCGCTCCACAGTTACTGCCGGATTTGACCTTTCTCCACGCCGACGCCACACTCGTCTGCGGTGACTATCACTGACAGAACAGAAGCGTGACTCATCGGAGAACACGACGTTCCGCCATTCCCTCATCCAAGTCGCTCTAGTCCGGCACCATGCCAGGCGTGCACGTCTATGCTGTGGAGTCAATGGTAGTCTTCTGAGCGGGAAATTGTTCTGGTCGATATTGGAACAGCCAGGGTGTCTTGCACATGCTGAAGAATGGCGGTTGACGTGGCGTGCGGGGCTGCCACCGCTTGGCGGCGGATGCGCCGATCCTCGCGTGCTGACGTCACTCGGGCTGCGCCTGGACCCCTCGCACGTGCCACATGTCCCTGCGCCAACCATCTTCGCCACAGGCGCTGCACCGTGGACACATCCCTATGGGTATCGGCTGCGATTTGACGAAGCGACCAACCTGCCCTTCTCAGCCCGATCACCATACCCCTCGTAAAGTCGTCTGTCTGCTGGAAATGCCTCCGTTGACGGCGGCCTGGCATTCTTAGCTATACACGTGTCCTGTGGCACACGACAACACGTTCTACAATGACTGTCGGCTGAGAAATCACGGTACGAAGTGGGCCATTCGCCAACGCCGTGTCCCATTTATCGTTCGCTACGTGCGCAGCACAGCGGCGCATTTCACATCATGAGCATACCTCAGTGACGTCAGTCTACCCTGCAATTGGCATAAAGTTCTGACCACTCCTTCTTGGTGTTGCATTTGCTCTGTCAGTCAGTGTATAACTGTGAAAACTTCTGTTATTTTACCTTACACGTAACATCGCACAATACATAGAAGTTCGGAAATTATTTTCTAATCAATTTTAGTTATGTACAGGTTTTCAATACGGCGAATATTAACGGAGAATTCTGACGTTTACTGTCTTGGCCTCCGTAAAATTACTAACCGATTTTATTATTATTGTTACCAGTGTAAGGCATGAGGCGACTCTACTCGTTGCTGGTAGCGTCTTGTAACGTGCTACCTTCAGAGCTGAAAACAATTAATTGCCCAATTACGTTTTAAAAAACTTTCCGGATCTGTTTCTGCATCCAGAAGTATAACAGGCTGGCGTAGGTTTTTTCAAAACTCACACTTCAGAAAGGCGTAAATTCACACACATTTCGAAACTAATAATAAATTATCTTCCATGCTTAATGAAAAAACATTTTCGGTTGCATTAAGGTTCACTGAATTGTATGAAGAGTGATCATACCCTGTGCGGAATACATACGTTTAAATCTGCTGACGGGACAATTTGCTAAAACATAGCGGAGCCATTCAGAATGAAGCACTCCGTGGCCACTCTGTAGGGCAGAGTCCTGCAGAGAGGCCCAGCCCATGAGCTGCTTCAGCAGTAGACTGCGTTGGGCTTTGAAAGTCTCGAACATACGAAGCCTGTGACGTCATCGCACGTGCCGGTCTGGGCCAGCGCTATGTCATTCGTACGCGGTGAGCCAAGGACAGCGCTGTTGTAGCTCTCTGGGCTGACTGCTTCAATGTGTACAGTGCTCTGCGTGTCAGCGGAGTGCGTTGCCTTAGGGTCGAGTGGAGCCCATCGAATTTGTTGTGGTTTTCAGTTTGACTTCGCCGTCTATCCTGTTATTGGAAACGAATGTGGACTCTAGTTCCAAAAGAAAAGAAACCGTGGCAAAAATCGTGAATAAAAAAAAGAAGCAACAAACGAACTAAAAGTCGCACTATACAAGACTTCTGAACCGGATCCTAAATTTAAAAGTCGTATTTGGTTGGTATTCAAGCCTGGAGTTGATGGTGAGTGGAAAGACGTTAATTTTGTGTGCTGTACGATCTGCGGTGAACTTTATGTACACCCTAGCAGTTACTCGCGGCTTCTCGCGTGGATTTCGTAATGTGATAAAAGTAATCGTTCCTCCGTACTGTACTAAGACATTATCTGAAAATCCCTGAAGTATAAAACCTCACTGAAAAATTGAGTTTCATCTACCCCAGAAACTCTTTGTAAACCAAGTTTGTGGTATTGCCTTTTGGGGCTGAGTTGACCATGCGACATAGAACTGTACACATGAGAACGTCTTCTCTCAAGTAAAAAAAGAAGGTTACTTGATTTTTAAAGGAGATTACAAATACATATTTCCACATTTGTAACATCAGGTTTTGAGATATAGGTATCCGCATAAAAATAATTCAACCCCTTTATCAGCCCTTCCTCCACACCCACCTACGCGCATTTTCCGAAAACAAAAATGAGAGACCATCACGTCGAAACGGCTGGATACATCTCAACCAAATTTCATATTTAGAGTATACTCATCCCGGGGACGGTTTCGATATGCATATCATTTTAAAATCGTTGAATAGACGGGGGTTTATACGAAAAGCAGAATGGTTTTTCCACCATCACGTCGAAACGGCTCGATAGATCTCAACTAAACTTCATATTTAGAGTATACTGATCCCGGGGAAGGTTTCAATATGCATATCATTTTAAAATCTTTGAATAGACGGGGGTTTATAAGAAAACCAGAATGGTTTTCCTCCATTTTCTCTTATACTATTGATTTTCTGTAAACTTCGTTTACCGTACGTGAAACGTCTCTTAATTATAAACAACTTTCGTTATGTTCATAATTTACCTTACTCTTTACATGACGGAGAAATTTACAATTTTCTGCTGGTACCATGCTCTGCATTGAGTGACCAACAGACCGACAACGAACCTACAGGTTACCATGGCAACGTCTCTGACTGCATGTCAGCAGGGAAGTAACCTATTGCCATTTTCCTCATCATGCTTTTAAATTCGTGGTTGTTCCTTAGGTAGAAGGCAAGAGAGGCGTCAATCGGCCTATCTGCGGGATATTGGCGGAATATCGTTGGATGTTATAACCGCCTTCGAATAGATTAAGTAATAACACCATTAGTCATCTTCTTATTATTTGTTTACCTAGGAATCAATGGACCTAAATTTCTCCTCTGTTACCGCTTTATTATATCCATAACTCACACTAGCATAATTTATTGAGGGGCATTTGATTTTCCAATACATTAACTTGGCATTTACATATTTGTCGTTTTCCGGCTGCCCTCAATTATAATCCATTTTCTATTACTTTCAACTTTCTTAACTGTATTATTTCTTCCTTAATTACGCCGTATGTACGCGAGTGCTACAAACTACTGGATGTATTTCCACCAATACTCATATTTAGAATACACCTGTCCTTGATAGGTTTTAGGGCAAATATTGTTTCTAAATCCCTGAACTGACTGGGGGTTTATACGAAACCGAAACAGTGATTTTGCACTTGCACAAAATATACACAACCAACGTTAATTTAAATCTACCTGCCTCGGTAGAAATTAATTTCTAAACCTTTTTTCTCATGTGCATCATTTCGATACGAGGATTAATAAGGGAGATATCATTAACGGACCGTTTTTTTGTACAAGTCCCATCGGACTTAACTCACGAGCGGGTGCGTGTAAAGCGTATTCCTTACAACTTGAAAACTACTGAAGATATTCGAACCAAAATTCATATTTAGCATCCACCTGTCCAAAGGTAGGTTTTAAACGTAAATAACATTTCATGTTCCGGAATGGACTGGCGGTTTATAGGGAACCGAAATGGTGATTTTACTCTTCCACAACATATAGAGAACAAGACCAACCTGACTGGAAATCGACCAAACGTGATGGAATTCCACCTCTAAACCTTTTTTTCATGTGCATTTTTTCGTCAGGAGGATTAATAAGGGAGATATCATGAATGGTCAGTTTTGCAGGTTAAGTCCAGCGGACATAGCCAAAAAGGTGTTTTACATGGAGCAGATTCCTTATCTACATAAATCAAATCGTAACGACTGTGTGCCTCTACACTGACTATTTTGGCGAAATTTTCGTACAGCTTTCCGTTTAAGGGGTAATAATGACCATCTGCATAATTTTTGGTTTAGTTTCCTGAAAGTCCTAATTTTTACCCGCCTCGCCCAAAATCCAGATTGCGGCATAATCTGCCAGAAGAAAAAGAAGATAATTGAAATTTGACAAAATTATACGTTTTATCCTGTAACGAACGGAAAACATCCAAGATCATTAAATTTTTCACTTTGTATCCCCGAAGAATATCGAAATATGCAGGCAATTTTTATGATGGTGCAGACCTTCGGAAATTCCTATCACATAACAGATTGTACAATCTCCGTTCAATTTGGAATGATCTACAACCTTGGTCTTATGACTTTTTGCCGTATCTGTATCACTTTTACGTTTGATTTTTCTCTATTAATGGATGTTAAGTCAATTTGGAATTTTCACATGCATAATTCATACCTTCGATTACTTCTATGAAATACAGAATCATCGAACTCTTCACGAAAATTGGCCCACCCAGTAGCCATATATGAGCCAAATGCTATGTATGTAGCCGTCATATAATTATTCGAAAATTAATGTAATGTGAGATAATCTTACAAGAACGTTACCCTGTTCCACGTTTCTAACTCAATCTGACCCAAGAATAGATGACATATCATAGGACCAGCCATTTAGGCCACTAAATCCGGCGTGTCTTATGGTATAATCCTTTGTCGATATGACGTACGTTTAGTAGCAGTTAATCCGTAAGTGAAGGTCTTCAATATTGTAAACACGCATATACTTTCGTATGTCGATCTATATATATTCACTGATGTCGATTTTTAGCGATCGAGAAAGGGTGGGTCTGCTATTGTAATCAGTACTCCCCTCACCGACTTTGACTGGCAGTATGAAAGGGTTCCTTCTCCAACTCCTGTGTAACTGTCATTAGTAAGGAAGGTCTACAATTGTAATGAATAGTTCACTTCTCGATTTGACTTGCAGAAGGCAAGTGAGCATGCAGTTTTGTTTAAAACTCCCCTATCCGATTGTGTTTGGCAGTAGGCAAGGGTGCCCGCCATTGTAAAGAAATGTCCTCATCTAAAATGTGACTGGCATTAGGCATAGTGGCCTGCTATTTTGATGGAAACTCAACAACTTGGTGTGACTGGCAGTAAGCTGGCTGAAAGCAGGAAAATGGGCCTGGCCTTATAATGATAACTGCACAACTCATTTTCGAGTGATAGTAGGATAATTGCCTGCCATTATAATAAAAACTGTAATCTGTCTGGAAGTAGGAAAGGGGGGCTGCCGTTTTAACTAAAACTCTCCAAATCGATTCTGTCCGCATAGTAGGCAATGGGGCCTGAAATTATAATGTAAACTTCCCAACTCGATTGTGAATGGCAGTAGGCCAGTGAGCCTGCCGTTATATCACAAATCCATAACAAACACTTTACATTGGAAACAACGTACGGGGACCTCCCCATGCTCTTCCTCGGATAACGCTAAGAGACATGCAATTTTAAAACAATCTTATTGACTGCATGCACACTATTTACTTCGATATTCGAATACAATGTAGAATACCGTAGCGAAGCACGGGTACATTCGCTAGTTTATAATAAAGTTTCTGTTTGTTTTCAATTGTTATTATTATTATTATTATTATTATTATTATTATTATTATTAATGCAGTGCAGGAGGAATATCTACCGTTTAATTTCCAAATGCGATTAGCCTACTTTAAAATATGTTATTAGCGTACAGGAATTCGTAGAGTGAATGATCCGAATAGTACTGTGACGTGAACATTTCGTTGTGCACGGTGCACATGTTATTGTGAAGAAGTAATCAAGGTTATTCTACTGAGTCCGCCCAGTGCGGTGGACTGCGGTGTATGAGACCAGTGCTGTGGGCCAGTACGCTGCCGCGTCAGAAGAGAACGGCACTGCACGGGCTGGGCTGCCGGAGCCCGTGGGGTTGAAGTGCAGCGCGGTGGGCCTGGCTGCAGGACTCTGCTGTAGGGCCTGCATATAGTCACCGTGTAGTATGGGTCACAACAAAAGAAGGCAGGAAAGATCAAACACATGATAGCGGTGGTTCTGGGAGTTTATTAGCATTTATGGTTACAAACAATGTTCAATATAGCCTCCGAACTCAGCAATATGCAGCATCCGTAACTTGGCATGTTCGAGAGTTGCCCGCAGCATATCGGGTGAAATCAGAGCGTCATGTCGTCGTATGCTAACCTTTAGATCAGGCGGAGACCGTTCATGTCCCTGATGGACACGATCTTTCAAATATCCATACAACCAGAAGTCACATGAATTTAGGTCGGGAGACCTCGAAGGCCACGCATCTGGAAAATGCCTAGGGATAATGCTGCCATTACTGAAGGTATTTCGAAGCATTTTTTTCACCTGGCCAGCGATATGTGTTGTTGCCCCATCTTCCATGAAAATAACTGAGGTCACAGTTGTGTTCCTGCAAAGCTGGAATCACGTGTTGCACAAGGAGGTCCCTATAACCTGCAGATGTCATTGTACACGTAACAAGCATACGAGGGGTCATCTCAAAGAAAAACGGACCGAGAATGAAGGAGCTTGTAAAACCACACCAAACAGTCATGTCAGCTGAATGCAATGGTTATCCTGCACATCATTTGGAGGAGTCGAACCCCATACGCGACAGTTCTGTGCATTCACTGCACCCTCCCGGGTAAAATGCGCCTCATCAGTCCACAAAATATTCCCCAGCCACATGTTGTCCTCTTGCACGCGCGCCAGGAAACGAAGGGCAAGATCACGGCGTTGTGCAACATCTTGGGGTTTAAGTTGTGAACAGTATGAAATTTGTGAGCATACCAATGTAGAATGCGCCCCAAAACCTTGTGAACTGTTGACCGAAGTAGCAACAATTCACGTGACACAGCACGAACACTGGTTACAGAATTGGGAGAATGTGATGCACGGTCTGCTACAGCTACTGTACAGTAACTTCATCAACAACATCCATGTGCATGAGCTGCCGTCCCCTCCCTGGACGCATCATTCACCTGTCTCCTCGAATTTCTTACTCATTCTTCTTAGCACATTACTTGTCATGAGACCTCTGCTGCTTTTGTCGGTGATATTCCCGAAATGCAGCGTTGCCATTGCTACCATTCTGATAAAACAATTTCACTAATAGCTCACGATCTCTCTTCCCAATAGCAATTACGTTTCACACGGAAAATTTCAACTTTCTTATGTTACAACGAAGATTCATTTCACAAAAGGAATCGACATGCGTCACCAAGCAACAACGAAGGAACTGACACAATGAAATTCTACCAGAAGAACATTTTGACGTCCGAGTTACGGAATATTGCATGTTCTGACCGCTTACAGCGCCATAATTTCGACTGGTGGCAAAATTTGGAACTACTAATTTTTGTGACAAAATTCGTGAGAGCATTGTTTAGTTAGCATATCAACGAAATTTCAGACTCCTACGATCATAACATCGAGTGCTGTACCGCGCTGAATACCATAACTTTAATTGCGGATACCCGGTAGCCCAGATACCTAATTACATTGCCAGATTCTAGTCTTCTAGTTTCGTTTGCTTTATTGATGAATGGTACACTAACTGCTATAACGTAGTATTTAAGTTGTTTTCCAATTATTGTCAATACGCCGAAGTGATAAGCACGATTAGTTTTGTACTTAAATTCTGGGGTTATTATTATTATTATTATTATTATTATTATTATTATTATTATTATTATTATTATTATTATTATTATTATCGGTAAAAGCAACATCGATTATCAAAGATCAAATGAATCAATTTTCAGATTGAAGCGTGCAAGTTTGGACATCGTGTCCAGCGATTGAACAGTGTGGTACGCTATGATACATAAGTCGTCACTACCTGACATGCAGGAAATAATAGTTGATGGAAAATTAACCCAACGTATAATATTTGTTTCATTTAAGGGGATGCTTTAAGTCTTATACTGGCAATGTTAAATTGGCGAATTTAGACTGTACTTCCCTCAGAAACTATTAATTCTATGAGATTGAACTATTATGCAGCTGTTAATACAAGCTTTTGCAATGCACTGACTTTCTACTTCAACTGCGATTGAAAAGTTTAATCACTATATTTATTTTAATATTACATTAAATTTTCCCCATATTTCCTCATATAAATAAACGATAGCTTCCCTAATCAAATTAGAGAAAAATTCAGTAATACTGGAGCTAAGTATGGAATACATTTAAACACAATTCACTCATCCAGATAAAGAATTTCCTGAAAAATGCAAAAATATGTTACCAGGAAAATATTTAAATTTGAGGAACGTTGATTTCAATTTCACGTACATTTAATGCATGCCACTCCCACATTCTAGATTTTCACTGTTCTCTTAGTCATCGCTGGCTCACTTCCCATACCACTGAACCTTTGTGGCCTTCTTTACTAGCTTTTCTGCATATTTAATCAGCTTTATCAACGTTGTAGAAGTTTTAGGAAGATCTTCTGTGCATTCCTTCCAGATTGAATATCTAGCTGCTGCAGCACTTGTACATGTCCCGTATTTTCCCTCATTGAAAGCCAATACTGCATAATTAACACCTACAATCAGTGTCTGATACCACACAAAAGCCCTTTTTGGAATTTTCCTTTCCTTTCCTTTCCTTTCCTTTCCTTTCCTTTCCTTTCCTTTCCTTTCCTTTCCTGTCCTTTCCTTTCCTTTCCTTTCATTTCCTATTCCTTGAAAATTCATGTTGGTCTGGTCATGATAATCGAATACATACAAATCACACAACCACAAGTATAAAAACGGACTTTCACCAGCACATGTAACCGCCAAAACAAAGAACAGAATTCAGCATGGCGTCTGTTTATCAGGCTGGTCAACACAAAAGTCCACTACAACACACAAACCTCCCAAAGAAAAAGGAACTAATTCAGAAAACAGAAAGCATATCAGTTCTCAGGCCTGAAGGAACAGATCTAGAAAGAATGCGCGGCTTTCCTATGTCACGTGGCATTTAAATCGACGTTGAATGGCATTTGGGATACACTTTCAGCAAAATACATAGGCTACTATGTATTCACATTATACAAGCCTCGAGCTATCAGAATCATAAGATATCTAAATATGGGCATTTTAGACACAAAATTGCTTACAGACTCCCCTTAACACTGGTTAATCACCTCATGGTTTTACTTTTCCTTTCCTGATTAATCAAGGAAATACTTTCCAATATTTGCTTTCATTTAAATAGTTGCAATATATGAGTATCCCGATTTTTATCTTTTCCTTCTTCCACCGTTTTTCTCACACCTGCCTGATCGTGGGTGCGAACTGTGTTGCACATGCAGATTAGGCCTTCCAGACACCAACCGTATGTACTGGGGTGTAATTATTGTATCTTTTTTCTGTGGTGGTTGGTAGTTTGGTGTGTTGTCCGAATTTGAAAGTACCCGGTTTTATCTATGCAAAGTAAAAGGTAAATTAAAGTTATGGTACGTACTGTTTATTTTGACCTTGGCTTCCCTGAACCTGATCCAGCCCAGTAGTTTAATCCCTTTACTTGATGGAAATCAAATTTATGGCCATGAGTAAGAGGCAGACACGCTACTTTACACTATTGGTATAGCGGAATATATATATTTACCACGGAGCTATCACTATTCTGAGATTTGGCAATAAGTGAGGCCAAAAGTTCAATAATGCTATTTACTTTCGTGCTTTAAAAAATGTTGAAGAGTAGATTCCAATGGCTTATTGTACATTCCACTCGATATAAACTTAATCATTATAATCTCAGAAGAGCATCATACACAAAATTTGCATGTAAGGAATACATTGAAGTGACATATATTTTTAAAAGCCCCAGACAGGAAGGATAATTCCAACATAAATTGTCGACTACCACGTAAGACTTGAACTTGTTTTTCTGAAAACGGACGCTACAAGCCTGTGGGAGGAACAGCAATTAATTATGCATTATAGTACGGAGCCCTTTTATCTAAAATTGACGAAATACAATAAATTATTCCAGGATAAAGTATCACACTCGTGGCTTATTCCCAGACCAATTTAAAATACTATAATAATAATAATAATAATAATAATAATAATAATAATAATAATAATAATAATAATGTCCGTCCCTGTGGTGTAGTGGTTTGTGTGATTAGCGGCCAGTCCCGGTGGCCCTGCTTCAAATCCCTGCTCTGCCATGGAAATTGAAAAGTGGTACGAGGGCTGGAATGGGGTTCACTCAGCCTCGGGATGCCAACTGTGTAGAGGAGGGGGGTTCGAATCCCACCTCAGTCATCCTCGAAGTGATTTCGCGTGGTTTCCCACTTCTCATCAAGGTAAATGCCGGAATGGTACCTACCTGAAGGCCACGGCCGCCTCCTTCCCTCTTCCTTGTCTATACCTTGAGGAGGTAGATGTGGGATCCCTCGCTGTGTACGGGGGAGAAAACCTACCCTGGAAGGTAAACGGATTAAGAAAGAAAGAGAGAAGAAGAACGTATAATAATAGTAATAATAATAATAATAATAATAATAATAATAATAATAATAATAATAATAATGGACTATAATTACAATTCCGGGAATGTCTATGACGTCACCAGAGCTTGACGTAACCGAACGTTACCGCCAAAGCAGCCAGCTAGTACAACGAAATTAAGGCCGCTATTAGCCATGGGCGACTAGTGGCGCAACTAGTTGCTCTGGCGAGTCACGGACCATTGGATCAAATAGAGCCTATTAGCCGCGGGCGACTAGTGGCGCAACTGAGCAACTTGTTGCCGGCCATCATATGAGCCGGCAACTGCTCTGGCGACTTTTAGTAGCTCAAATGCGTGACGGGGCATTGCAGTAAATGTAGCCTATTAGCCGTGGGCGATTAGTGGCGCAAAGTTGCGCCGCTAGTTGCCAGTGGATTTAAGTACAGGGCGATCAGTGGCGCAACTTGTGAATACTTGCTCGGTTCATACCGAGGAATAGTCAGTTGAGAGAATGGCGTCCTACGAAGAACTTCTTCTTCTTCTTGCTCTCCTATTAAAAAGGAAAAACCGAAGGGTTAGGAAGGTGCGGAAACATCCTATACTTGTTTCTCGGCTGACTAGAGGGTTATATTATACATTGTTTGACGATCTAAATGAGGATAACAGTAAATTTTTCAATTACCTGCGCATGTCAAAGTCGTCAGTTTGTGAACTGCTTGGCCACATACAAGAAGAAATAATGGGAAACGACATAGGACTGAACAAGTGTTTTCCAGTTGAGCTGTAATTCACTACTATAGCCATACAATGGATCAATGGTACTTGTAAATCTAAACGATTATATAATTTATATGGGCATTACATACTGTATTTCCAGATAAGAGTAGTAAACTTTTTATAAAACTCACACACCGGGCGAGTTGGCTGTACGGTTAGGAGCGCGCAGCTGTGAGCTTGCATCCGGGAGATAGTGGGTTCGAGTAACACTATCCGTGGTTTCCTATTTTCACACAGGCAAATTCTGGGGCTGTACCTTAATAAAGGCCACGGCCGCTTCCTTCCAACTCTTGACCCTTTCCTATCACCTCGTCTCCATAAGACCTATCTGTGTAGGTGCGACGTAAAGCCACTAGCAAAAAATTATAATACTCTTATAATACTCACCTAGAGTATTCTTCTCGCCTACGGGTTTTGCTTCGAATTCTGTAATAAAGTTCTTTAAAATGCTGTTCCAAGAATTCAGTGCTTTTATTTTGTCAGTGTAAGCTTCAGTTCTGGAATCCCAAGTGACCAGTTTTCATTCTACCTCAAAAATTGTCTTCAATATTTAATTGACTTTCAAATAATTTTGCCGTCTCCTTCATTTGCTGTTGTACTTTATTTGATGTCTCCACGTTCAATAAATAAACCATCACTATAAGTAAAATATTCACTCTACCACAGCACGAGACCAAACAAGGTAATGAGGAAAGATAATGGTTAGGTGGATCGCTGACTCAATTGCGTTCCATCGTCCGCATTACGTCAATCTGGTGTTTGAACACGAATTTGAATGACGTTTCCGTATGCGCGGGGAGGTACATCGGGCGACTAGTTGCGCCACTAGTCGCCCGCGGCTAATAGGCTACATTTACTGCAATGCCCCGTCACGCAGTTGAGCAACTAAAAGTCGCCAGAGCAGTTGCCGGCTCAGATGACGGCCGGCAACTAGTTGCTCAAGTGCGCCACTAGTCGCCCGCGGCTAATAGGCTCCATTTGATCCAATGGTCCGTGACCCGCCAGAGTAACTGGTAGCGCCACTAGTCGCCCACGGCTAATAGCGGCCTAACAGCGCATTGCGCAACATCGTACTCCTAAAAGACTCCCAGTGAGGAGAGAAGACCCACATGAGTACTTCGTTACGATACGCTATAACATTAATTTTAAAAATGTTAAGAAAGTGGGCGCAGTGTTTATCATGAATGGTTTGACACTTGTTAATAATATTAATCAATTCGTAAAATAAACAGTGTGATTTGGCAGAAACTAATCATGTTCTTTCAAGAACGAAATATGTCATTCAATATTTAAACAAGTTGTTTTTCTTCTAGGTATAATCTGTTGTTAAATGTTTTCTTTTTTGGGTATTTTCTAAATGGTACTTATTCATAAATTAGTTTCGAGGGACTGAAGGACCCAATAGTAATAGACTCGTGGATTATGTACAATTTCAACTTGTCGAGAATAAGCCTATGCTCATACCGCGAGGTGAAGAACTCTATTGATAGCGAAAGTGACAAAGCTGCAGGAAGTCACCTTCGGTACGGAAGTGGGATAATGGGTGACTATGTAACAGCAGTAATTGAACATTAGTGCCGCTTTCACCATTTCTGCAATTTTCTTCCTTAGGGCCTTTATACTGGGATTGCCCAAGCACATGTTCGGTTCACTGGTTCTCTAGCGGAATTATTCCGCACACGCAAAGAGGCTGAACTACACATTCGCAAGGTGAGGGTGGTTTCTGTGGGCGTAAGTGTAATTTTATGGCCTAGAAATGGGAAGGAAGTGGCCGTGGCCTTGTGAACCGAGCCATCCTGCATATGTTTGGAGTTAAAATCGAAAATAATTTCGAAAGTGGGTGACGGGGGATTCGAGCCTATCCGTCTCCGAAGTACTGTCCTAGAAACCATAACTGGCCATACTGGAACGCACTGAGCTAACCTGTCCGGTATTTCTTCGTTTAACTGAGTGAGTGTGAACGATTTGTGTTGAAGCTGTGTTACGCTATGAACGTTTGCTGTAGGCCTATTGCCAAATCTTGATGCTTCGAGTACACTATCTCTTCGCAAAAAACAAGGCATTTTACAGCATATAAGGATCATGAATTCAGATTCATTACCTCGACTCTGTTAGTGGGATGGAAAGTGAATTCTTTAACATAATTAAAAATATTTTGAACCTAACTACGGAATATCGAATCACCAGAGAGCATGATAAGGTGCGGCAAGTGTCAAATAGAAACTGCATTATACTTATTGTATATTACAGGGAAATTATCACGTATACCCCTGACCAGCACAAGGATTCCAACAAATAAACATGCAAACCATCATGACTGAGGGATATGTACGAAGAGACGTCAGGAATATTTTGAGACGATCAACATAGAGAAGGAGTGAAATCCTATCCATCTGAAAAGTATGACCCAGTCTTTAAATCGTTGAGCCAGTCATGGCGCATCTCTCTCTCTAAGATACGGTGCATGCGGTGTATATTCTAAGTCGCGTTTCCCAGCATGTAAAGGATACGTTGCACCCGCTCAAATATAGTAAAAGGAGAAGCTTAAAATCCAACAGAGTGTTATATTGTAGGAGGTCGGCCCCGTGGTCTACTGGGTTAACAAGTCTGATACTTACACAGAGGTTCCGGTTCGATTTCCGGTCAAGACAGTGTTTTTCTGATGGTTCTGGAACAGGTTCGAACTCCATTCGGCCTACATGAGGACAGTTGAGGATGTACCGGACGGTGAGACGGTGGTCGCAGAGTAGAAGTCATAGAGTAGAATCATAATTAAGTCACGCTTCCTAGCAGGTAAATTATATGTCACACCCACTCAACTACAGTAAAAGGAGAAACTTAAAATCCAATATAGTATTACATCGTAGGTGGTCGGCCGCGTGGTCTACGGGATTAACAACTCTGATGCTTACACAGAGGTCCCGGTTCGATTTCCGGTCAATTAAGAGTTGTAAGAATTCGTCGCGGTGACCGCATGTCAAGTCGTAATTCACTGAGTTTTGAGCTGAGCAGCGGTTGCTTCGTAGTGCAAGGCCCGTCTGGGCTGCGGTGTTGTAGGCATTGTTTCTTTTTCCTTTTTGGTGCACGTTTCATTGAAACTTTCCTCTTCCAATCCCAATTCACAGATTCCTCAGTAGTTGTCTGATTCCTCGCACTAAAGAAGCGATTATTGATGCATTCATCTCCAGAGTCACAAGTAGCAGAAAATATTTAAATCATTACAGAACCGCAAGGAGGAAATCCTTGCGTGTTTTAAAACTTCTTCCTTTGAAATTCTGCGTCATGACCAGGAAATGACCCGGCTCGGTCTTCAGTATGATGATAAGAGCTACAGCCTTGACTACTTCCGTTTGAGATTGTACTCTAGGTTAATCTAAGCTTGGATTAGCGTACTGATAACTGATAAAAAGCGTGCATGGCTGCTCTTATCGCGTCTAGCGGAAGAAATCGGCAGCTTCCGGGTCATCTAGTCAGTCCTGGAGGTCCAGCTAAGGAAATAGAATTGTGATAGTATGCCTACATTCAATAAACTATTTTGTGCATTGTATTGCAACAATGTTAAAAAATGACATATGGAAATGGACTAGCATTTCATACATTTCCTTGGTTGTCCACAATGGGAGAAGTACAGAAGATGAAGTGTTATAAACTCAGAGTATGGCAAGTGTGCAAATTCATATTGAATGTTGCATACAGAGAGTGAACATTTTTCTAAATATTGAAACATGTTCCTAAAGATCTGTTCCCGTATATCAACGAGATTTCTTATATAGCTTGTGTACCAGCGAAATTCTTGCCACCAGTAATATAGAACAAAGAAATGCTGTGATCTTATAATACACTCAGATAAATATAGCTTCTTAGAAATTCACTTTGCAATATGATGAAAGAGTCATCCGCTTATTCCAACTGATTGAATTCCTGTTTATACGCATACCAGATATTGCCTGTCAAAAGCACAATCAATTCCAGCGGAAATCTCAATCGTAAAATTTAAGTTTCACATGTGTTGCTTACTTAAATAGTTTTGAGGTTGTTTCAATGGTGATTAATTTCGCCCTGTGACAACAGTATAAGGCATAAAAGTGTATTTTTGTGTGCCGAATACTTTCTGGAACCCAAGTTACATTTAAAAGCATACACAGCATTTTTAACATGGTAGTGGGTCTACAGCGGGGACATGCTGACACTTAAGACAATTTACAAGAGATCAACTCATTTACATTACACTCGTAATTTCCTGTTTAATAATGGAGTAGTACTAGTTTCGTTGTTACCATAATATTCGACGTATAACAATCGTCACTTAAACATACTCTATGCATGCGTTATGATGTAGCAACTCGTTCATTAGTTTACTAAAATTTGTTCCTACGCCGATACTGACACTATCTTTTCAGAACGCACCGCATAAACATTTAGCTACTGATTGAGACTCTATTTTAAGCTCCTCTCTAATCTTTTCAGTCTACGGCGAATTATTAAATCAGATTTTCCTAGTTCATCGATGCTAACAACAACACCCTTGTAAATTCTCACCCTCTTCTTCGGAAATAGATCTTCAGCCTTCCTCACTTTCGCAAATTTTGCTGACACTTATTGCATAATTAACAGTGATAATATTACATACTTGCTGTTTTCAAATTGGTTTCCTCCATTCTTGTAGCAAATTTGTCGTAACTAAATTCTGAATCAGAATTCCAGTATTGTACAATGGTATATAAATATTAACAGTGCCCTCCGGCACCAGCCTTTGAATCAATACACT
This sequence comes from Anabrus simplex, assembly GCF_040414725.1. Lineage (NCBI taxonomy): Eukaryota > Metazoa > Arthropoda > Insecta > Orthoptera > Tettigoniidae > Anabrus > Anabrus simplex. The sequence goes on from NC_090266.1 coordinate 569,614,811, forward strand.
TTCGTGAATTGTCAAGATGAAAATAGAAATTCGAAGTACTTACACTTCAATAGCGCAAAATTAAAATTTAAAATATACTGTGTTTAACGATAACGAGTCCACACTGACACTCGTCTAGTGGCGAAGCCAGTAAATGTATATCTTGAAACAGTTCGTCTTTCTTCAACTAGTAACACGTGGTCATTCTCGACTAAATTGCATGCTTTACTGACCGTCGACCTGTGACTATTTTGGTAGTGTATGTAAATCAAACCCATATTTTATTACAACGTCCATACTTCTGCTTCGTATCTTGATGGCATGATGCAATGATATTTTTCTTTGTTTTTAACTTTCCTCAGGAATTGGGGACTACGTTGTAAAATCAAATCTGTCCCAGTCGTAATGTATGCATAATGTGCACGTTTATGATATTTAATTCCTGAGTTTTCATTAACTTTTTGGGAGAGATTTATGCAGAATGAAGCTGACGTACATGATTGTGTAAGAATTTATATCCATTGGTGGTCTACGACATACAGTAAATCCACCCAAGTAATTCAAGACTCCGTGGCCACTAGCTCCTTGTATACTATTCGTGAGATGCTCTTGCCATTCCAGACTATCAGTTTTTGTCTTTAAGTATTTGCTTAAATCTGTTAATAGAATTAACTTGACTAGCTGAAATTATCACTAGGTATCTAAAACAATGCCTTCTCCCAGCACAGCACAGTACTCCTTTTTGGGGGTGAAGATTGAATAACAAGAAAATAAAAAGTTTTAAGTGTAGTGGCGAAGGATGAAGGTTTGGAGACGATGCTGAAAGTATGAAATCTTATAAAGTACTCCCATGTTTACTCGATAAAGGAAGAATATAGCCTATACTAGAAAACTTGCAAACGCAAACATCATCTTAGGGTTATGTTATAAGAAACGAGAAGTTTATAACAAACTCGTTTGACGACGAAACTCTTGACGAGAATACGTGAGGTAGGACCAGGAAGTGGCACCTGGAAGATGTGTTCAGTATCTCGTAACTGGGAAACTATGAAGGAATTTTCCGAACAGGTAAGAGACAGACTTGATTGCAGTAAACGGACATTGATTCTTTGAGATAAGTAGACAGTACATCGTAAAACAGAGGCAGCATTCGTTAATAGAAGTACTGAAAGTAAATGTATGTTAATAAAACTATGTAACTGTAAATATAAATTTATAGACATTAATTTTGCCTTTTGGAGGACTGAGAATTTTATTATTACTATGGGGGACCACTAAAGTATTTATGTGCAGGTGGCATATTTTCCATCAGGAAAGGATACATATGAATTAGTAAAATCAATTTATCGGTTCTAATTTCTTTAAATAATTAAAATTTAATGTAAGTTACGTAAGATCGCTATGTACTGAAGCAGTATTATTCATTATATCTCATCCTTTAGATGTCCACAGATTGTATGTTTTTTACTTACTCATTTTTGCTAGTGGTTTAAGGTCGCACTAACCGCTAGAATGTTTACGGTGACGCGGGGATGGGGAAGGGCTAACATTTAAAAGGTAGAGGTCGTGGCCTTTATTAATGTACATCCCCAGGTTGTTTCTGGTGTGAAAATGGGAAAACATGGAAGCACATCTAAAGGACTTCCGACGGTAGGATTCGAACACACTATCTCACGAATGCAAGCTCACAGCAATGTAAACCTAAACGCACGGTCAGCTCACTCGGTGAAATGCTTACAATGTTCTTACTTATTTCACATATATATTACAGGATGTGTAATTTAAACCATGTTAATAATTATTCTTGACAATGTGAATGTACAGCTTCCATTGATGATTAAAAAGAAACAGACGTGATTCAACAAGCTCTAACTGAACATTAACCTATTAGGTGTAGGCCTACTTACACCTTTATTTGAGTTACATTTACCAACGTATTTCAAATGCCGGGCTGGGTAGCTCATGCGGTAGAGCACTTGTCTCCTGGCTCACTCAAGTTGCATCTGAAGGCGCTCAAATACGTTAGCCTTGAGACTGTAGATTTACCAGAAATTTAAGGAACTCCAGCGAGACAAAATTCCAGCACGTCAACGTCTCCGAAAACCATGAAACTGATTGGAGGGACGTAAAAATATTATTATTATTATTATTATTATTATTATTATTATTATTATTATTATTATTATTATTATTATTATTATTATTACTACAAGTATGTGTACATTCAGTCTTCAGCCCTAAGGCTGGTTGGATCCTCAACAGCTCTGCCATCAGCTGTCATAGATGCCTAGGCATCACTGAAGAGGCATAGTAAGGAAATGAGGAGTGAGGTAATTTCCCGTTGCTTTCCTCACCGATCCAGAAGTTTCTATTACATATCAGTCTGCCAAGCCCACTGAAATGCATGCACCAACCGACCCTACGAGCAACGTTTTCACACCATTCGTAGCAGGGACTGGCTGCACAAGGAATGGCATTACTAGCATTGCTCATACCTCAGTCACTTTCATATTGTTAAAGCCAAGGATAAGACAGAGACAGATCAATGAAAGTAACAAAATTGCTCTAGCCTATACCAGAAGACATAGTGCGCTGTAAACACTACGTCCTGCCAGCAAAGGCATTATTATTACATATTTGAATGTTAATGTTATGTAAAAAATTTAAATCAGCGTAATCTTCAAAGACAGGGGTCGTGCATGTATGGGTGCTGTAGATTCTGTTTAAAGCAACAGGGTTGAGCTAAGGGACAAAATTTGACAGACTCCCGTAATCCATCCTTACAACCACAGTATACGAAAAAAAACCTTTTCCGTATTCTCTTCCTGTTTTTCTAGGGGGATAATTTCTCATATTGTTGATTTAAATAGCAATAGGAAGTGACTCTCCTGAAAAGAAATCAATCCTCTACACGCTAAAACGTCAGTAGGGGACTATAAGTTCCTTCTCACTCTTAAGTACCAGCATGTCTTAAATATTAAACAGGCATTACTCAGTCGGTATGCATTTCCTTTCACTGATATATATCAGTGTCACTCCTGGCATTGACGATTTGAATATGACCGAGGTATGAACGATGCTAGTAATACCATTCCTTATGCAGCCAGTCCCTGCTATGAATGATCTGAAAATGTCACTCATAGGGTCGGTTAGTGCAAGCATTTCAGTGTGGTTGGCAGACTGATATCTGATGTGCAAAACATAATGACGAGATAGGTAAAGTAACATAACATATCAACTACTAGGTAGAAATGAAAGAATGTGAGGGTAACATGTTGCCAGAGGTTTTCCACAAGTGTGTAGAAACCTAGCGTGAGGTCAGCGTGACTAGAGCGCCAAATGGGTCTGGCCGAACAAGACGAGTCCGTTGACGGAACGGGACAAGACAGTGTGAGTCAATCAGCGAGCTGTTACGGTGCATGTGGTAGTGTTACTCATTACATCATGGCCTGCAGACAACATTTAGATGACTTCACACGGGCAAGAATCATTGGGAAATTGGAAGAAGTTCAAAGTGTGACTAGTGTAACCTAGGAGTTTGGTATTGCTCACAGAATTGTTTCACGCGAATGGAGAGCGTTCCCGAAGGAGAAGGAGGGGTTCGACCACGGTCAACTACATCAGCAGATGACCGCTACATTGTGCAACAGGCGAGAGGAGACTCACGTTAAACAGCGGGTGCAATTGCAATCATATTTAACAGGACTGAAAGGCACCCAATCTCACGATCCACAGTGGGTGGCACAGTGACTGCATGGGGGTGGTCCGTTCCCTACTACCATTACGTTATGCTGTGGGAGGCATAATGTTGCATGGGCGTACCGATCTCCAAATCTTTGAACGGGATACACTCACCGGTCAACGTTATTGTGACAGTGTACTCCTTCCCCATGTACGTTTTCTAAAGGATGCATTTGGCCCTGATTTAATTCTAATGGATGACAATGTACGACCGCATTGAACAGCGCAGGTGGAAGAGCTCTTGGAAAGAGAGGTTATTCGGCGAATGAACTGGCCTGCCCAGTCCCTCGACTCACATCCTATCGGAGACGTGTGGGACATGTTGGAAACACGTACCGCAGCACGTCCACGAGCCCCAGTTTCAACCGCACTTGTTGAGGAATGGAACGCCCTACCACAAAAACTCCTTAGAAATCTTGTTTTCAGCATGGGAACACCTTGCAGATCATGCTTCGCTGTCCGTGGTGATCACACACCTTTTTAAGAACCATGTCCCTTCTTTTGTGATGTCCAGGAGACCATCAAGAATCGCAGTGAGTCTCTGTATAACAGTGTCATTTCTGTTCGTCTCATCGATATTCCCTTCAGTTGCCTACAGTACCATACTGTAGCATTCCTTCATGCTTATGGTTCAAGTTTCATCGAGATATGTTGCTTGGTAGTGACACATAATGCGAAAGTTGCTTCCGTCCTTGAGTTTTGCACAGCAGTGTACAATAGCGACTTCTGGCTCTCTGAGGAAAGGAATGGGAAGCTACCTCACTCCTCACTTTCCTAGTAAGTCTCTTCTGCAATGCCTAGGTCATCAATGACAGCTGATGGGAAAGCTTTAGTAGATCACCAGACATCTGGCTGAGTACTCAACAATTCAATCGATGATTCTTTCACAACGCTGTGCTTTTAATCGTCCCTCTCTTACCCCTTAGTTATGCAACATGCTAATGTTGTCTTTCGTACTGAATTCCCTCAAAGTGTTCTTCCATAATTTTCAAAAGAATGTGTACATCATGTATATTTATTGTTTGCTACGGATATCCGTGGCGTAAAATTGTTCTGGACGATCGTCGCAGCACGGACGTCGACTGCAAAGCGACGTCAATGTGAGTGTCATCCAAAAATTTCCCCACGTACATACATATCAATGATTGTTAATTACTCAAATAAAGCACACTGACATATACAAGTAAGCTCGCACTCATAGTGAAAAATATAGAATATTGACCATAATAATAGCTGATGTAGAGAATATTTGAGGCTTTAATAGAGATTTCTCCAAGGACATGTTCCTCCCCTACGGCTCCGTTTCATCAATGCAATGCACTTATAATTCTGGACGTCAGAGGTAAACAACCGTAAGTGACACTTCACTGACTTTTCAGAAGAACAGAAGGAAGCTGCTGATGCTCACATTTGGGTACCTTTAATGCAAGTCGAATCGACAGTTCAGAAGAACCTTACTGTTTATTACATTTTCAGCTAGCTTTTGTGTAATGATACGTGCCGGGGGACACATACGATATTTTACCTCTCGGAAATGTATTTTTGAACACGCCGTCATAAGTCAAGGGGTTTAACAATAGCTCGTGTTCAATTTATTTTTCCTTGTTTTAAGTTTATTTAAGTCGTTACATTTATTACATACGATTATTCCATGAGAGATATGAAAATGGACGTCAAAAGTGAAGTTCAACGTAGTAAATAAAGTGTAAATTATACAAGATGTAGAATTCGCATATTAGATAATATCTACCGGTTCGTTCTGAGCAAGTCTCGACACTGTCTGTGGGATTCTCTGCTACAAAGATGTGAAAGCATTGAGGAGTTTTGCAAGCCTCTATGTTTTGTGGAGCTATGGGACTGACGATGTTTCGTATAGCAGGTAGTCCTTCATGACATGCTGCCCTCTCGTCCGCCGTTGTATATCAGTCTCCCAATATTCATCGTCAAGTGAAGTTTTATAGGACAGGCAACATGAATTCTCGGTCCGTGCTTGAAAATATAGGCCAACAACTTCACAAAATCCGAAATTACTCTCATGGCAAACATATGGTTGTTCGGTTAACAAAAGGTGTTGATGGCCCTTTGAAAATACCTCCAAAATCTTTGAATTTGATATTTGCATGTCGTGCACTTCCATTAGTTCCTTAAAACGGCACTGGCGAATAAATAATTGTCAATCCCTAAATGTCGCAATGGTGATATTTGAGCCCAATTGTTTGGCTCGTTCAATAAGAGCATGGGTACCCTCCACCTCCATATGAGTGTGTCCCTTCAATAAGAATTTCTGGTTGATCAATTTGGGACTAGAAGAAACACCTATGTATTCAAACGTAGAACACAATCATCGACAAGTTGGGATTGTGACCTCTGAAGTTATCACTCCATATCGTAATTACCTCAGTTCGAGTTTCAGACAAATGAACTATAATCCACCTCTATGAATAAGACGACACTTCTTTACATCCACGATCACCTACTGTTTCATCTCACATGCAACTGTAAGCTTTCTCTTCTCCAGCATCAAGGATTTTCAGATTATATGTCCAGGAGTTTTAAAACACACTGGAAACAGTACGGAGTGGTGTAGGCAGGCATTTCTGAAAATGAAATGAAATTGGAGTGCCGGAAGTGTCCAAGGACATGTTCGGCTCGCCAGGTGAATGTCTTTTGATTTGACACCCGTATGCGACCTGCGCGTCGTGATGAGGATGAAATGATGATGAAAAAGCCCTCGTGCCAGCGAAATTAACCAATGGAGGTTAAAAATACCAACCCTACCAGGAATCGAACCCGGGACCCCTCTGACCAAAGGCCTGCACGCTAACCATTTAGCCATGGAGCCGGACGGCATTTCTGAAAATCGAACGTGACAATTTTTCTGGACCCATGTTTTTTGTTTTTTATCAAAGCTCTTTTTTTTATATCTCATATCTGCATTGACAAGTGAGCATCGTAGTCTGGTATAATTATGATACTTTCTGAACCTCTTATAATACTATTTTTTAGTTTTGCCTGAAATTCCTCGCCGTTATCACAGTTACACTATCTGATCAAAAGTATCCGGAGACCACTGCATACTAGCAAACAACAAGAAATAACGCATCGTAAGAGTGTAAAAGGAGGCAGGGAGGTTTTTATTGCTCAGCGTGACAATGAAAAGCAACATGGTTAGGTCAGGTGAGCTTAGTGACTTTACACGCGAGGTAATCATTGGTTGGCACGTAAGCAAGAAATTTGGAAAGGACATGTCTAACCTTACGAATGTACCCAAAATGACTTTCAGTGATACTAGAGTGGGAACAAGTATGTTCAACCACAGTAGAACCTCGATCTGTTCGGCCACATTTACTGACACCCAGGGTTCAATGGATATTAATGAGGGTGGTACGAGAAAATTGTCTGTTGTCTCTAGAAAGAATCACCGGGGAATCCTAAAGTGTTATCATGTAAAGGTAGGCCTATGACTGTGCATCGTGGATTAAGTAGAATAGGGTTCCACGGACGAGCAGCTGCCTATTAATCAAACATTTCCTCCCTTAATGAAATACGCCACCCGGTGTGGTGAAAAGAGCCGTTGAACCTTGAAGTAATGGCAACAGTTAATTTTGAGTGATGGATTCTGTTATAAATTGTGGAAATCTGATGGGAGGCCTTGGGTATGTAGAATTCCCGTGGTAAGGTACCTGCCATAATGTGAAGTTTGGAGGAGAATGCATTATAGTGCAAGGATGTTCCTCATTGCATGGACTCGGCCCTCTAGCAGGACTTCAGCACTGTAAACGCAGAAGCATGACAGTACATTCGGAATGATTTCGTACTGCCTAGAGTCGAAAATCAGTTCAGTGATGACCATTGTTTATACCAACATAATAACACTCCGGGACAAAAACCGGGCTCTGTAAACCAATGGTTTAAGGAAAATAATATCTTGCAACTGTACCAGGCCGCCCATACTTGAGGTCTAAACCCAAGAGATCGCCCGTGGGATGAAATATAACGGCATCTTTTTTCCGGACCCCACCCTCCAACATCAACACATTCTGTGGCTACGCCTCTTTAGGACGCCAATCCCATGGGAACGTTCCGACACATGGTGGAAAGTCTCTCCAACAGTGTTAAATGCAAAAGGCGGATCAACATCACATTTTTACCAGCAAACTGTCTTCAGTTTGAAGTAGGTCCCATAAAACCTAAGTTGTATTAAAAATGCTTTGCTCTTAACTCTTCTTCCATTTGGTTACTCTTTTAGTGCTCTAACTACAAATATGTGTTTGATATATTAGGATGGCTACTAAGATACACTTTATCTGATTTCTCTCGGCCATAGTGGCTCTCATTTTTGGGGAATGTTCTGATGTGCTTTCTGATCACATTCCTTATTTCTTCGCCCAAATTGTTTTGTGGAACGTTCGTTCTTCTGTGATCTGATTCAACAATTACTCCAGTAGTTTTTACGTACATTTTAAAAGTACTCAGTATATTCAAGAAATATGTTTTGCAATCATGAAGTCTTTGTCCACGATCTTCAAAGAAGTACTGAAGTGTCATGTATCGCCTAAGCTCCCGCTCTTGTACCACACTTCTACTCACGTTTTTAGCAATTGCGTGCGAGGCTACGTATAATCTCTTAATATCATTGTCCATTTCCTTTCTCCAGAAAATGTTAAAATACAGTAGACTGCCTGTCTTCAGACTTAATGTGTTCTGAATATTCCGTTTTAAAAGAAGGTTTACAGGCAGGTGTAACTTGCTTTGCCGAAACTATTCTGCCTGTTTTTTATTTATACTCGGTCTCTGCTTCTCCGCGTCTTTTTCCTTACATTAAACTTCCACTCACTGTGGTGACTCACTCGTTTCCTGCATCCTGAGAATAGATTTGCTTGTGTGTTGTCAATGTTAATGCTCTGCATGCCGTTAGATACAGATAAAGCATTTACTAAATCAATCGCAACTTCATTATTCGTATTATTAGACATGCGATGCGATTGTCCAACCATATCTTTACTAATAAAACACCTATTTTATCACTCCAAGTGTCCGACTCGTTGGCTGAACGGTCAGCGTACTGGCCTTCGGTTCAGAGGGTCCCGGGTTCGATTCCCGGCCTGGTCGGGGATTTTAACCTTAATTGGTTAATTCCAATGGCACGGGGGCTGGGTGTACGTGTTGTCTTCATCATCATTTCATCTTCATCTTGAGGCGCAGGTCGCCTACGGGCGTCAAATAGAAATACCTGCACCTGGCGAGCTGAACCCGTTCTGGGATATCCCGGCACTTAAAGCCATACGCCATTTTATTTTTCATCACTCCAAGTTATTTCAGAATAATCCAATAAACGCCCACACACATATATAGACACATAATTCTATCTAACCATGAGTGACTACACTCACTAATTGCTGCCCATTTAGAAGTCTCTCACAGCAAGACCCCAGCAGGACAGCATTTGCCTAAAGGAGGCTAAAATTCTGATTGACAGGACTTTCACTGGAGCTCTCCAGTCCAGTCAACCCACGCAGAGAGCTATGTTTGAACACAGGGCTACTCGTCACACAAAAAACGATGACTGTTCTTGGGTTCGACTTGAGAGAAATTTAAGTAATTCACACAGTCAAACACAGTGAAATACTAAACACTGACAACCATAGAACAACATCTCAACAGTAATAACAAGCATAACAATACTCCTCACAACAATGCCTATTAACACTGTTCCAATTACACTCTCGACAGCTGCTCCAATCGCTGAACCTGCGGCTGTCATCAGTCCACAGAAATGCACACACAGTACTTCGTCGCGTACCCGACGATGCCCTTACTCCAATAGGACAATGACGGCAACCAACAGCCGTCTTCAGTCCAGCTACTCACACCATTGCCGATGTCATTTTGCAGTTGTTCACAATATTTTAATGTATTCATTGCTCTATACTGTGACCGTGAGGCCACAGCTGAATAGACAGGTGTTGGTATGGCTTGTGTTCGCTTGTCGGCGAGATGGGGTGTGCGCGACCTTGAGGACGAGAACGAGTTTTTTTTACGTGAAGAGGGCGGCCGGCTGGCTAACAGAATAAAAATTAAAAAAATGAAGGTTGGCGAGAGAAAGAGAGATACGAGCGCGTGTCACCTGTAATTGCGAGGAACGATATGAATGAAATACTTATAATATCTTTGGTGGCGACGTGCATAATTACGGAAGGCTCAAGGAATAAATTAAAATAAACTGGATAAAAAATAGCACATTTAGAGGATATAAATTAAAAACTGAAATTTTGAAATAATTTACACGGCCTTGTGGCTAAAATGGTAATACAGTTGCATATTCGTACAGTAGAAGAATTTAGTATCTAAATTGACTCTACTTCCGTGCATGTGCACCAGACACGATATTTAAGTCATGTGATAAGAATACTCACTCTCACACTCACTGGCGTGTTCCTGGACTATCATCGTCAGTCGCCCAGCGTGGAACGTCGTGAATACTGTCGTCAAGAATTGTGGCTTCACTCCTGTGCTCTACACCTCTGATAATTGTATACAACTTAGAACAGTGCTGTGATCAGACGTCGAATGTGCAGATATTAATCCCTTAAGTACGTGTCATTTCCAAGATACAGTTACGTGTGTGTTTGGAGTTTATGCTAAAGCACCTTGTGTAAGTTTCAGCTTTCTCACGAGTGGACGCGGAAGACGTGGACGTGATCATTTCCAGAAGAGGACGGAACTTCGCATTACGGATTACCAGTGCTTCACCATGAAGTTCTAAACTATCGACCACCGTTGGCGGCATCGGAATGCAGATTCTTTCATCCTAGCATGGCTGATTGAGAACCCAGACTTCCAGACATGAAGATTTCTCCTTAAGTCGATTACGTCTCATTTATATCTGTTCTATGTAGTTTTGTTCTATTCTTTCTTTCTTCTTAGTAAGCTATTTTGACACATTTTATGGTTGTATATTTGCTCGAATATGTCGTAAAACTGACACATGCGATTGCTTAATGACCATGTGGCCATGAATTTGACAGCGAGGGTTCTGATAGAGTTATCCATGTGTTATCGACACCATCTTTGCTTATTGAGTGAATTTCGTCACGAATATGAATTAATTTATGTCCGATGGATTTAATGGTAGGATATTTCGTCCATATTTTTAATATGTTTCTTGTAATGGAACTTCTACTTGTACCTCGTGTTTGAGATAACGTGTCATCGGGATATTGAGTCTGAATTCTATGTACGAATTTAATGTGAATATGTGCATTGGGGGCATGTGATAATTAGTTAGAGTAATTAATCATCGAGACACATTTAAGTGGATATTATGTATTTGTAGGACGATGGTAGGTCCTGATATTTCGTGGCTACACATATTTGAGATTAGGATGCGACAAATTAGAGTCGTCATGGTAGTACACTGTACGTGTAGAGTATATGGAATAATTGTGCATGACATGAATCTTCGTGAAACTGAGCTTTTCACATGTTAATGGATTATTCGCGATGAATGCAGTGTAGCCTAATATTAGTGTCTTCAGATGAAGAAAATGAATGTCCATGTTAGTCGATGTACTTCTTAATAACAATTTTGACATGACCGAATATACACAAGTATAGTAATGGTTCTACTACATTAGCGGCAGCGGGCGCAGTGGAAACGAGTCCATAATGTTCAATATCAATAGGGTCTTCCACTCTGAAAACAGGACATACTCTGTTTTAAAAATACTCGGGTACACGGGGAAGTTTGGTTTTCCTGTATATGATTGTACCGAAGCAGGAGAGGTACCCTTAACAATTCAGGACCACTAGATCCTTTTGTTTTCAAGTCTCGTATTGCTTCTTTGTATTCGTCTTCGCGAATATGACATAATATTGGAGGATAATTTACTAGCAAATCTGACGTTTCTAATATTTCATATGAAGAGAAGTTGGAGTATAAACTCAGTTAAAATACTGTGCAAAAATATTCAAATACTCGGAGAATTATCCAACAAACTGTTATTAAATTCCATCACATCAGAAGAGCTGCTTTTGCTGTTTATATTACTTTAGATATAACTTCAGAATGATTTGCTATCGTTTGAAATTTTTCCTCAGTCCGAGATAAATACTCCTTCTGAATGAACGCCTTTATGGGAATTTTTGTAGATTTATTGGAATTCACCCAGTGAGTCCTGCGCTTTTTGCAACGATCTTTCATCTTCAGGCTTTCAATTTTTTCCGTACTGAATCAAGGTGGACACTTTCGCTTTAATCAATCCTTATTTTGTGTATTGTGCTATCAAGTACTAAATTAATTATTTTATAGAATTACTCAGTGGCCTCTTATACTGTACGTTTGTTATGTATTTCAATTCAGTCCAGACCATCCCCTGCATGCTTCTGTATAGATTTAGGAAGTCCGCATTACGAAAATGATATGTTGCTGTTTGCTGAACGATATTACAGCATATAATTAGATCGTATGGATATACAACTGCTTAAATTTTGAAGTAATCTAAAGTAATCCGCGTATTAATGTGGTTCTTCGCAGTGTGGGAATACCAGCCAGTTTAGTTCGATCTTTATGATCTCTGTGATTTATATTTTCCGCTGTTAATTCTGGTAGAATCGCACTCTGCTTCGAATATTTATTTGATTATTACTATTATCTATATCGTTATTTGTATACATTTTATTTGCGTACAATTTATATCGTACATTTTAGACTTCGTTTTGGCAGTCATCAATCGGCTGTATTTGAGTTACTGGTACTTATTATTTCTTAGTATTGATTTAGGTAACAAATTAATTGGAATATGGATGTTATTGTAATAACACGTGAAACCAACATAAGTTACTCAAAATAACGAGTTAAATGATAGAAAAAACTCGATATGTGAAGCCGTACGCATGAACCACCCTCAGTGGTGGTGTCATGTGAGGCGAGTGGACGAGGATAGGTTACCTATGAGAATAAAATTCGCTTGATCATCAAGGTTAAGAGAAGTCAAAGGGAGGAAAATATTTTGGATTTAATATTTTATTATTATTATTATTATTATTATTATTATTATTATTATTATTATTATTATTATTATTATTGTAATCGTGTGATGTCCCCAATAGTTTTCACCTGTCTTGTGAGCTGCGAGTCCCAGATACTGGGATGCCTCGAGGCTTTCTTCCTATTCATGGTCACCCTTCGTTGTCCGGCGAAATACATTGGGTAAGAGGCCTGTGTCTCACCACAAGAGCTACGGCGATGGCTATAGTTATGTGTTGTTGCAAGGATTAAGGCATGTATGTTTCTGTTCTCTTCAAATTAAGGAAGAACCATAGAGTTACTTAAATCAGTTATGCCTCCTTTGACCGTATCATTTTACTTGGATGACTGTGCCAATTTGCAATCTAATGCATGCAAGCAGAGTTCTGACCAGATTCAGAAGGGTCACCTTTCCTACATCGACACTGATGGACCGACACGTCCAGTCCGTTTGCCTCAATGATTCTGAAAACTTTTGGGCTGACAATACGGTCATTGTAACCAGCAACGCGTTCTTCATGAATCTGCATCATCAAATTGTGATGTTAGGTTTTGATATGCAGTTTCAAAAAACTGCTTATAGTACTGATTCTAAATTCTAGAAACAATAAAACTACTGGTACCCCAGAGAGAACAGTTACAACAGTTGCTAAGATTATCAGAGAAGTTTCACACACACTAAGAAAATATTCTTACACATTCTCATAACGACCTTCCAAATACGTAACTCAGTGCAACAGAAAAAATATATTTAAAAATATTATCAGTACATTACTTACTAATTGTGCAATGCTCGTCATTGTAACGGATGAAAGCTTCTATGGAACAATGAACTGAACCCGGGAGAACTATCAGTTTCAAGACGCTGTTTAGACAAGGGATCCACAAGGAAGACTGCCGATAACTCATAGTGACTGGTCCTGTAATGAACGTTATCTCGCTGTGGTTTGACGCAGAGGAAATGGAGGAGATAGCACTGGACTTCGTAGGTGAGCGAAAAGAAATCTATGAATGGTAAAGTAATTCCCGCGGAATTGTGAAGTGAGGGGCACAACCTGCTGTGCAGTGAAATATTGGCTCTAATTATAGAAAGCGGGGATATTTCTATTTGGTATTACCACAATTCTATTATAGTAATGTTAAGTGATGTTTTAAATAGAGTGTGTATATGTATGTAGCCTACGTACGGTTCCCATGCAGTTCTGAGAAAGAGTGTTACAGTATACGGTTACTACTACGCACACAGACATCTAGAGGCAAATACAGAAGATAACTGCATATGAGAGATGTCATTTCTGATCTACCACAGAGTACGGCAACTATGAGTTGGACTTTCAGAGAAAATAACAATGCCAGCGGGAAAAGAATGACATGCCTCTTTTGAAGTATGAGGAGACCATTATCACCCTAGTTCGTTCAGCCTGTCTGCTAGTGGAGATCGTGTTTGGCGATATAACCAACTATTACAGTAACGCCGTGAACTACGATGCTCGTAGATATGGACAAATAACCATACAGTGGAAAACAAGTTTTGCATTCATATATAACTTTTTTAATTGGACATATTAAAAAGTAAATCAATAAATGAACAGCTTTCGACACGATATGTGGCCGAAGGTCTCCATACAGCCGTTGTCGTGCGTTCCAAAAACGCCAACCATGTGACTAGCAGTGCGTAGTACTTCCTGTTGCTACTATTACAGAGTGCAATCTTCACGGAAGGCTTTTCACAAAGTTGTGATACACTGAAGGGGGGATTTGTTTCTATTCTTCGTGAAAAATGGTGTACAGTTGTTGCTGTATTTTAGAGCAAATTATTCAGGCATGCCATAAACGCTCTAGTTCATCCCAAAAATATTCCATAGAGTTCAGGTTGGGGCTATGAGCTGGCCGGTACAGCACATGCACATGGTTTTCTTCGGAATAAAATGTAATGGTTTTAGCTTTGTGGACACCAGCATGTTCATGCCGATACGGAACAGCTCCTATTCCAAACTATTGATATAGTATGGGAAGAATTATATTGTTGAAAATATTTTCACAAACTTCCTTGCGAATTGAGCCATCGACTAAAACTAATGGTCCGAGCCTTAACCATCAAAATACGCCCCAGAACACCACACCCCTACCACCAAATGAATCGGTCGCCACAACGCGCTCAGATAAACACCGCTCGCCAAGCATCCGCCGGGTATACACACGCCCATCCGAGTGCCACATCAATATACCGTGGAGGAGATTGCACTGGGCTTCGAGGTGATTGAAAAGAAAGCTATGAATGGTAAAGTAATTCCCGCAGAATTGTGAAGTGAGGAGCACAACCTGCTGTCCAGTGAAATAATGGATCTAATTATAGAAACATGAAAACGAAAATGCTCATCTCCACAAAACCTTATTTCACTATTCCACAGAGCAATGACGGCTTTGTTTCCACATCTCTAGGCAACGTCACACAATAGTTCATGTGATCAATGGCTTCCAGGAAGCAGCAGTAAGCCTACGACCCAGAAAAAAATTCCTACCACCTTCAACGGATCGTCTTGTTACTGAACTCTGTCTCCGACCAAATTCCAAAGAAAGTCCTCTAACATACTTGACAATGATCTTTGACGACTGGTTCGGGCAGTACGTTTTCGAGTTTCGTTTCCTATCAGTTAATTTCTTAGGGCTACCAGAGCTAGGATTGAGTCAAGTGCTTTCCTGATGTTTCCACTTCACAATAACATCGCTAACGGTGGACCTTGGCACTTTAAACTCCTGTGAAATCTCTCTGATAGAATGCTCGAACTTGTTGGCCCGTGCAATCACGTCTTGTTCGAACTCATTCAAATATCTAAGTTGACTCATTTTAACAGAAAATTCATCCATGGCGTTGACACATTGTGCACGCAATCGTATACCCTCAGATGCATAGCCTGATGTGACACAGAGCGCGTTCAATAGGATGACCGTAAATGTTTGGCTGCATAGTGTATTTCTAGCGGGAATATATCTATATATATATAAAATAAGAGTTTTGTCTGTACATTGCTCAGAATTGGAAAAGAATTGTATTTCTGTATCGATCACGCCCACTGTAACAAGAAAATGAAGTTTTAATTTTCCGTAATTTCTGTCTGTCTATCTGTATGTATGTATGTAAGTACACGCATCACGAGAAACCGGCCGAAGAGAATTTAATAAAAATTGGTATGTAGAGTCGGGGGGTGAGCCGCTACAATCTAGGCTATAAATTATTTTATTCACGCTGAGTGAAATGGTAGTTTAGGGGGAGGCCTAAAATTCAATTCTCAAATATTTTTACTATTAGTGGTCATATTGATAAATACTACGTAACTAAAGTTATATAGAATTAAATTTCTGATCATTTACGTCTTACGCATTTTTACCGTACCAGCTATGACAACACAGATATTCATGGAATTGGATTTTTGTTGCTAAGTCCATATCAACGCCGAGCCCCGACAAAATGGGTAAACAGAATTTAATGAAAATCGGTATATAGAGTCGGAGAATAAGAAACTACAGTTTAAGCTATAAACAATGTTATTCACCGTGGGTGATATGGTAGTTTAGGGGAAGGCACCTAAAATTTAATTTTTAAATACCTATGTTCTTGGACTTTGGTAAAGTGCTACACAACAAAAGTTATAGAGAATATAATTTCCGATCATTTATGCTTTATTCAGTTTTACCGTACCGACTATGATAAGACTGGTATTTCAGAACCGGAAGACAATTAATAATGTGAAGGCCTAAAATACTGGAAGTGCGTAACGTAGATCAACAATAACATTACACTGACCGTTGTTTGTTGTAATGTTCTTTGTCTCTTATGCTGACATTCAACTCCGATAGATGGGATTACTGCTGCGTACTGAGTATAAAAGCCTAACTGAATATTGGCGGGAAATAGCTGAGGAGTTAGATAACTTTCTTCTTTAGCATGCCAATCCTCTGGTTCACACATTTTCTGAAACTGCTGGTACGTAACACACTGGTTCATCATAGTATGCCAGCTATTCGATACCTACTCTGACGCGCTGTTTTGAATGAGCAGTGTGCGCACATAAGTCAGAGGCTCAGTTAGTAGTAGTACGAGTAATAGTATGAACTGGTCTGGAATTTAGCCCTATTCCAAATTATAGTACCACAATTCACTAAATAACTCAAAATTCAACCCTGAAAAGAGCCGTTTCTTAGGAAAAGCTTCTTCCTCTTCACTTTCATTAAAACTACATTAATTTTAATCCAAATTAGCAGCGAAGATGTGGTTTCTTCTCCTTTTGCTTGGAGAAAAATTTGCCTCCACGTCAGACGGTTCTTTCCCCCGCCAGTGTACTAAATTGAGATTTTCCGACTCATCGTGTACTCCCAGGAAACAGATAAGTAAACGGGCATAGTTTAAACATCGTTTTTGCCCTGGGAATATCCACTATTTGAAACCCACATCCCCCCGCCGAAAAAGGACGAAGATTTTTTACGGATCACGGATGTCTGCGTCTTGGTCATTCCCGCTCTGTAGCTTTGGACTGTTAGTTCGGCAGCGCAATACTGTTCGTTAAAAGTGACAAAATGTGTGGTTTTTCATTTGATCGAGTATTTCATATGAAGGCTTTGCTTTTAATCGCGCCATTCCTACTGACGTCCTTGTAATGTCCCATGTTCTTTTCAGTTGGGAAGACCACTAAGAGAGTCTTTCTGAGAATCTATAAAGGCAGGCGGAGAGTGAGTGTCTGTCATTAAAATGAAAACTCCCCAACCTGATTGTGACTGACGGTAGGCAAGCTGGCCTACAATTACAATGAAAATTCCCTAACCCAGTCTTCATATGAGAAAAGACGTTGGTGACTTGCCCGTCGTGCTTCTAGGGCAACTTTAAGAGCTTTGCAACTTAACACAATCTTGCTCACAACGTTTACACTACCTAACCCAGAATTCTGTATAAAATTTAGAATTCCGTAGCGAAACACGGGTACATCAGCTAGTATATATATAAATTAGTATCAGTTTATTTATTACTAGCTACGGAATTCTACGGAATTCCAATTTCATGAATATCTGTGTTGTCATAGCCGGTACGGTAAAAATGCATAAGAAAAAATGATCAGAAATTTAATTCTATATAACTTTAGTTATGTAGTATTTATCGATATGACCACTAATAATAAAAATATTTGAGAATTGAATTTTCCGCCTTCCCCTAAACTACCATTTCACTCAGCGTGAATAAAATAATTTATACCCTAGATTGTAGGGGCTCACTCCCCGACTCTACATACCAATTTTTATTAAATTCTCTTCAGCCGTTTTCTCGTGATGCGTGTACAGACAGACAGACAGACAGACAGACAGACAGACAGACAGACAGACAGACAGACAGACAGACAGACAGACAGACAGACAGACAGACAGACAGACAGAAATTACGGAAAAGTAAAAACTGCATTTTCTTGTTACTGAGGACGTGATCGATACAGAAATACAATTATTTTCGTATTCTGAACAATGTACAGACAAAACTCTTATATTATAAATATATAGATTTACATGGATACAACCAATTTTAGACCACAGTTGCACAAACTACCCGCTCTTCTTTATCAGTCTTACACCATTTTATTTACATTGTAACCAAAGGTTTTTGAAATTCACGCTCCTGTTCAGCCGGTCTTCCGCCGAGTTGAATGAAATAAATACGTTCTAATGATTGTCAAAATTAACAGGATATAGACCTTGTGATATTCTAATATTTTTTTTCTTCCTGTCATTGATGGAATGTATTAAATGCTAATTTAAATAAGATAAATCCTAATGAAGAATGCCCCTTCCGTAGCAGAAGTTTTGTACGTTTATCCATTTATATCGCACATACTCATAAACGCAGAGCGGCAGAAGATGCTGAAATGGACACTGATCCTGAACGGACAACAGGAGATTTCGTTCCAGGACCGTCACACTCCAATTCTCTGCCAATAACAATGCCTACTAACAATGCCCATCAGGAAGCAAAATTTTATATAATGACTCTTCAGATTTTGATAATGCATTCTTGCGACCAGAATGGGTTAAACTACGTAATGAAACTTCACATACAGGGACACTTAAAGCAGTTGCGTTTGACTGCTCTGTATGCAACAATAAATTTACGTCTCTCAAAGATCTTCAAAGAGTATATTTTGGTAAAAGACACCCAGTAGAGATGGATCTTAAACCTATCAATAATATTACAGTGATAACGTTTTGCAATCAGATTTTAAAATTTCTCAAACCTCTAAAGAATCAATATTAGTATCAGAGTTATAGAGACTTCAGTGAAACGCTTGATAAGGATTTGAACCAGGAGCTGTTTGAAAAGTTTATTAATAATTGATAAGTTTGCCTATATAAAGCTAACCAAAAACACGTAATACGAAAGAATTCTACAATCAGACACGCTTGAGGAAAAAATGGGGCTATGAAATCTAAAAGCTCAAACTATAAACGAAGTGATAAGCAGATTCGATTGTGAAGGTGTGAACATGATAATTACGGGTTGGCACACTTTAATTATTACGACAGAGAGAACAAAGTTATTCGTGGAATGATTACCGTCATATAGGTCTAATCATCCACATGCTGAAGATATTTTTGCGTATTATACATGCACGCATAAGATCAAATTGCGAAATTGACATGGACTACAACCAAATCCCGTTCAGAAATGGCTATGGTACCCGAGGGGCATTGTTCAGTGTCAACGCCTAAAATAACGCAAAAATATATTTGCATGTTTGGTTGATTATGAGAAAACATTCGTCAGAGTCAAACATGAAAAACTGATCGAAATTCTGTAGCACAAACAGTCAGACATAAGCGATATCTGCAACACACAAAAGCTTTACTGGAACCAGCGACGCACAGTCAAGATTGGACGAACAAGAACTTCGGAGATAAGTATCAATAAAGGAGCAAGCCAAGGTTGCATAATTTTTCCGCTCATATTCAACCTCAGTGCCGATTACAACTTCAACGAAGCCTTGCATGATACTGAGCAAGGTGTGAAAGTAATTGGAGTCGTTATATACAGTATTAGATGTGCAAATGACACCCTGATTATATGTGACACCATTGAAGGTCTTCAAGGACTGCTCAGTAGAATTCATCTCCGTTGATTAAGATATGGTCTAAACATCAATACCACAAAAACTAAATTCAAAGTACTGTAATTAGCAGAAGCAACCACGAAGGTCTCTCCATTTCATTAAATGAACATAGCTTTGAACGAATAAGTCAGTTCACATAGCTGGGAGCACCATAATAGATAATCTGCACCCTGAAAAAGAGATCAGAGGCCGTATTGTACCCTTGCTTTCCGATAGTCAACATCTGACCCTGGCTCTTGCTAATGTAGGGCTCTTCAGTCATTTGCTAACATAAGGCGGGTAGCATAGGGAAATCTAATTACTACTTGAAATAAAATTTAAGAAGTGGGCTAAAATGGATTCATTATAAGAGAAAATATTTACATTTCGTAGATCTGAAGCATCGAATACCAAAGAACGTTTGTTAATTTCACAAAATAACTGACATAGCTTTGAAGCAAATAAAAAAATATGAAGACCTCAGAAATACTTTATTAATTAATTATTTAGAATTATACAGAATTGTGTTCCTCTACCGCAATATTTATGAAGTATAATTAGAAGCTTGACTTTACACTTAAGTTAACACACAAATAACATTCAAGTTAAGTTAGTTTAGAACCAAGTAATTTAAATTGAATAAAAGAGTAAGCACCCTTTACTAAAAATTAATCTTATTACTTCAGTGAATAATAATTAAATTAATTTAATCCGATCGTCTATGAACGGTACCAACAAATTAAACTGAAAAGATTAACGTCAATAGACGTTGGTGTGATAATCATAGTAATAATAGTTCCTTTCGTTGAAAATACTTTTACCATCAGAATGTTGGCCGGAAGGGTAGGAGAGATGGTGGTATATAGTTTCTAATCACTAGATTCCGTGGCGAAAGTCTGAATTAAATTCGAAACATCTCAGGAGTGGTCATACAAGGTGAGGGCATATAATGCTGTTGATGGTGACTTGACCGTCGTATAAATCCATATTTTCTTGCCGGTAAGCCTTTAGCCACTTCCCCATACTAAACTACTGTGCAATTTATTTTTGGTGCCAGCAAGATATAAATAGCCAAACCAAGTTCAATATTCTTCCTTAAAATAAAATGAGTTCTTAATGCTTTTCTACATAATTTGTATGTTCATTCCGAAATTCCATTCACCATCCTCACTGGTCACTAAGTCACATTCTAATTTACACAGGTAGATCAAAAGTCTACTATTGAACAATTTCATACTCACGGTGCTTATCGCAATGGTACACTGCGGCTGGCATTCAAGGTATTAACATATCACTATTGAGGAAATTAAGATTATATAATATCTTAATCAACTATTTAGCAGAGAGGACACTGTTCTTGATGGATCACACAGTTAACAATAAAACTCTTAAAATGATGACCTGTTAGAAGATTTAACTATATCAAGCTTTCTATCAAGAAAAACGTATTCAGAATATACAAAAATTAAATAAATTTGACTTAATACTATATCTAATATCGTGGTTCTCTTCTAGACCGTTATACAAATAGATACATACGGTACATTGAAGTTATATAACCTTTAGGTGTTCACGAAACTGAAAATAATACGACGTAAAGTTAATCTCAAGACAGACTTGAGTTAAACTGAGCATTCTCTCGTCTCTCCATAAACATTCTCTAGTATTTCTGTGGAGTTCGTATTAAAATTTCATTGACAGTAAAAATCCAGTTAACCAGAGAATAAAACGATTTCATAGAGTAATATGATTAGCAATTAGCATGAAATGAGTAAGGTAGCGTTGGTTGTTCGAAAGCGGTAATACAGAATCTCATTGCAAGGGTACAGGAAGGATTGCAACCGCTATCAAGGTATTGCATTGATCGGTACACCCGGCAGGATGTTCACATATATTCTGGAGTATGATAAACTGAGGAGAGTAAGTTGGATAAATACCAGTGTTGTTTCAGAATACAGAGGGTCTATCAGGATCAGAGCTTCAGTGTGCGTAAATTAACGAGAGGAAGAGACAGATATGTGTATAGATGTAGAGTAAGCATTATACAGAACACCAAGGGTAAATATCATCAACATCATGTAAAACCAACGAATGGGAAATTCCTAACAGTTCAGGGGAGCAAAAGCAATTTGAGTACAATATTATAAGTCTGCCTTACTCAGCCGTATTTTTCGTTAATTTTTCTCGGCTCTCCTTGCCTTACATTTTACGTGTTCAACGTTGTCATAGTAGAACGCAGTATGAAATATGATTATTTTTATACTGCATACACATTAATATTAGTTATTAAAGATGAAGTGGAAAACTCGAGAACATATTATTTTCGATTTCTAAATTTCCTCCAGTCGCATTCGCTATGGTATTCTCCCTGTAATACTACAGGTATGCACTGGTAAATCATGACCTCAGTCACAAGACTTTCAGAGGCTTTAATTTATTTAGTGGTATTTTAGAAAATATTGCAGAATATATACCACTCTCTCAACTTTGCCACATTTACTGCACCGTAATATGTAGGCAAATTTCAGCCTATACTACGATACTCTTCCGAGGTATAACACAGTATATTAGATCAGATATTTGAATAAGTATTCAATATTTGGTCTATACTTTCGCTCTTTAAATAGACCTCCATCATAATCTGCCTGATGTGGGCAGATGCAAATGTCCAGTTTTTTCCATTTGAATGAAACGTATTTATGAGTTTGACTCCTTCAGTATGAATTATTCATCAATATCTCCAAATAATTTCCAGTGAACAATCCGGTGAATATTCATTGTGGAAATTTCGATAACAATACTCACTGACAGGTATAATTTCTAAGAAATTGAAAGACACTTTGGCTAATTTTGCGACGGGATCAGCTGGTTAACTAAACTCATTATCACCATTATCACAAGAATCGAATGTTGTATGTTGATGAATTTCAGCATGATCCTGGTAATCAGAAGCAAAATAACTATGGAAAATACGTGAATCTGGTGTATTTCTTGATTGTCACACCCAATAAGTCAATAGAAGAATAAAAATAGTAAATAGCAATTGTGCGGAATTCATTCTGATTTCGCCCATAAATACTATTAACTCCATTTAGCTTATTTGTAAGGTCGAGGCTTCAGTACAGCACAATAATTTCGAACCCGAATACCACAATGAACATCTTTCTTATCGAGAGTGCTGAAATAATGTCTCTAAAATTCATGACTTAAACCATCACAGGCTATTATCCAATATTCAGAAATTATTCAGGTAAACTCAAGGAATATAGAGTAACTTGCACCACTGACGAAATTAGAAAACATTGAATTTATTGTATAATATTATTAAACATAAAATTGATGATTCAAATGCATTGCTCTTTCTATACACTATAGAAATTAAATAGTCCGATAAATTCCTTCATTCTTTCAAAGGCTAAGATTGAAACTCACAAGAACTGCCTTATTACTCCATACGGTGTCATTTTTAGTATGACAGAAACTACGTTCTCTTCTTTATGTAATACTGTGCTTCTCAACATACTCTAATCTTATAGATATGAAGAAGTTATAAATAACTAGTGTAAACCTTGTGCATTATATTAAATCATTTTTTCATATCCCAAGGCAAATATCCTGTTCTTAATGATTGTTTAAAATATTAAATTACATCTTAACTTGTATTGTAACATTAGTTATGTTGTGCATTACGTACTTCTTAATCTGAGCTGAGTGTCACTGGAAAGTAGTTTAAAGAACATTTATTTAAATTTGTACATGTAAGTAACATTTCGAAGGCCTAGAATGAAAACCTCGTATCTCACAAAGTTCTTGCTATCCATTATTTCCCTTAAGACTGGTCACGCCTTCCAGCCACACATGAATATGCAGTCCATCAGAACAATGTTCGTTGTGTTATTTATTCTATGCCGACGTGTGAAGGAAAATGAACCTTACCGTACCCTACTATAGGAAAGTATGTCTGCGTGACGTATTTACTAACTCCTAGAGATAATGTTTATGAGGTTCATTTTCCTTTACGCGTCAGCATAGGAAAATAAACCCAACGAACATTGTTCTGATAGACTGCATATCAAAATGTGGCTGGGAGGCGTGACCGGTCTTAAGGGAAATAATGGATAGGAAGAACTTTTTGAGATACGAGGTATTCATTCTAGGCCATCGATTTGTCGTGAGCGTTGCAATAGGGACACATGCCTTGTTATGCTGAGAAATAAATAAATAAATAAATAAATAAATAAATAAATAAATAAATAAATAAATAAATAATGATATGAATATGAAACATTCGTTAATTAACCCGGACAGTTCATAAAATGCAATATTCTTTCGAGTTATAAGGTTCACTGCAGTCCTCCATTAACAGCTATGGTTTCGATAATTTGCCGTGACATGCGGGACCAACAACAGCATTCGAAAATATCAAAATTGAGAAATGGCTCACAGTACATTCCTTAGTTTAACATTGTGTCGATGACAAGATAGCCGTACTGAGATATTATGGGATTAAGGTTGGGTTATTACCCGCAATGAAAGTCATCTTAAGTTGACAATCGGGCATGAGAATTGAAGGTGGAATGATTCTTCATTCTAAGTAGTTACGGGGTCAAGACGAGGCTGTAATCTTACACATTTACTGTTCATAGCATGTATGGATCACGTCGGTCTCCTTGTCTAAAAATCAGCGTCCCAGCTTTAGGTTCAAAGGGCTGCGGGTTCGATTCTCTGCGGGCGGAGGATTTTAAGTGCATAAGATTAATTGCATTGGTCTGGGGCCTGCGGGTAAGTCTTAATGCACATCTCTTAATCTAAACACAACTACCACAGAAACGCATAATCCCACACCGCAGGGTTGCGTCAGGGGAGGCCAGAGGCCTGAGGATTTCTTGTTTGTAAGGTGGACGTTACGTACATCAAAGTAACGAGAATGATTGTTGCATTAGGGTACTCAGTTTTGGAAAAAAAAAGGGCCAAATCCACACCCAGTGGAAAAATAACAGGAAGAAAAGAAATATACATGGATCAATTACTGAGAGTAATGAAGTGGCAAGGACGGATTCATTTGTGGTGAAATGTAAGAAGCAATTTAGTCCACGCCGAAGAATAAGTCTTAATGGCAGACAGTGCTGAAAGCCTGCAATCTTATAAATTGTAGCTTGGAAAGAAGTGTAAAGCGTGTGGTGTTAAAATTACTATTTCCCGGAAGAAAGTGATGTCACTATGGAAGCACACCAAAAGGATTCAATGTCAGCTTGGGATATAACACTGGAGCAATGGATTATTTCAAGTAACATGTTGTGCATTCTTCCAGGGAGGGCGACGACGATTCCCGATTTTTGGGATCCCGACCGCTTTTCAATCCCGAAATTTTCGGCATACAGTTTTCGTGATTCCGGGATATTCGGTATTGACATCACTTTTAAAAATGTTGGAAGGTAGACTGCTTGAAGCGAAACGCTCAGTGCCTTTTAGGCCCTAACTGTCAATGTGTCAGCCATCTCATCTTATCATTCACTAGCTGATGTACCCGTGCTTCGATACGGGATTCTAAGAAAGACTGTGGTTTTCCTAACTATAGTTAGTTAACCTAGGCCATTACAAAAACGTCAGTAGGAATGTAGGGATTAAAATCAATGTTATCATATAAAATACTCGCTCAAATTAAAAACCGCACATTTGCTCACTTTTAACGAACAGTACTACGATGCCGATCTAACAGTCCCAAGTTCAAGTGCTGGTATGACCAGGTCACAGACAGTCGTGAACACTCCTCTGCCACTGTTCCGTTAAATATACACACTGATCATTCCAATCAGTGCCTCAGGATAGGGACTGAATATCTCGAATGCTATGATGAACCAGTTTGTAACGTACCAGTAGTATCAGAAAATGCATGAACCAGAGGAATGGCACGCTTAAGAAGAAAGTTATCTAACTCCCCAGCTATTTCCCGCCAATATTCAGGCAGGCTGTTATACTCGGTACGACCGGGCGAGTTAGCGCGGTTAGGGGTGCGCAGCTGTGAGTTTAAATTCGGGAGGTAGTGGGTTCGAAAACCACTGTCGCCAGTCCTGAAGGTGGTTTTCCATGGCCTCCCATTTTCACACCATGCAATACTGGGGCAGTACCGTAATTAACTCCAGGGCAGATTCCTTTCCACTCCTACCGTTTCTCTATCCCATCGTCACCATAATAACTATCTGTGTCGGTGCGACGTAAAGCAAATTTTAAAAAACTCGGTATACAGCAGTAATCCTATCTATCGGACATGACTGGCAACAGAAGACACAAAGCACATCACAACAAACAATGGTCAGTGTAATGTTATTGTTGTTCCATTTTATGAGCTTACTGTATTGTAGGCCTTCACATTTAGTTTTCTTTCGACTCTGTGATATTAGGGGGTCTTACGATATTATTTATAGTGTAGATTGTAGTTCCTTATTCTCCGACTTTACATAACGATTTTCATTATATTCTGTCCACCCATTTTCTCGTGACTTGGCGTTGATATGGACTCGGCAACAAAAATCCACATTAATGAATATCTCTGTTATGATAGCCGGTACGGTAAAAATGTATAAGTTATAAATGATCGGAAATTTAATACTATATAAACTTAGTAATATAGTATTTGTCGATAAGACCACTAACAACACAAATACTTGAGAATTAAATTTTAGACCTTCCCCTAAATTACCAGTCCACTCAGTGTAAATAAAATTATTTTTAGCCTAGATTGTAACGACTTATGTCTCGACATTGCATACCGATTTTTATTAAGATAGGATCACTAATAACATAAAAATGTGAGAATTTAAATTTAGGCCTTCCCCTAAACTACCATTTCTTTCAGCGTAAATAAGATTATTTATGGCCTAGATTGTAGCGACTTATTTATCGACTTTTAATACTGATTTTCATTAAGAGAGGACTAATAATAACGAATATTTGAAAATTAAATTTTATGCCTTCCCATAAACTACCATTTCTCTCAGGGTGAATAAGATTACTTATGGCCAAGATTGTAGCGACTTATTCTCCGACTTTACATACCGATTTTCATTAAATTCTCTTCCGCCGTTTTCTCGTGATGCGTGTACAGACAGACAGACAGACAGACAGACAGACAGACAGACAGACAGACAGACAGACAGACAGACAGAAATTACGGAAAATTAAAAAGTGCATTTCCTTGCTACTATGAACACGATCGATACAGAAATTCCATCCTTTTTAAATTCTGAGCAATGTACTGACAAAACTCTTATTTTATATATATAGATTTTGTCACTGACATGAGCCATCTTGTCTTGCCAGTTGATTTTAATAGCGGTTGTTTTATCAGACTCAGAGTGTTTTTGTGAAAAATTGCGCTTCTTGTTGCGTGAGTTGAGTAGCATCGTTTATTGGTATTAAATTGATTTGTAATTTGTTGGTTCTTGAATTCATGGATATCAGTAACAAACTAATATAATTCCTGCAGTTCTGAGAAGTTATATTTATACTAGCTGATGTACCCGTGCTTCGCTACGGAATTCTAAATTTTATACAGGATCCTGGGTTAGATAGTGTAAACGTTGTGAGCAAGATTGTGTTAAGTTGCAAAGCTCTTAAAGTTGCCCTAGAAGCACGACGGGCAAGTCACCAACGTATTATCTCATATGAAGACTGAGTTACGGAATTTTCATTGTAATGGTAGGCCAGCTTGCCTACCGTCAGTCACAATCAGGTTGGGGAGTTTTCATAATAATGACAGACACTCACTCTCCGCCTGCCTTTATAGATTCTCAGAAAGACTCTCTTAGTGGTCTTCCCAACTGAAAAGAACATGGGACATTACAAGGACGTCAGTAGGAATGGCGCGATTAAAAGCAAAGCCTTCATATGAAATACTCGATCAAATGAAAAACCACACATTTTTTCACTTTTAACGAACAGTATTGCGCTGCCAAACGAACAGTCCAAAGCTACAGAGCGGGAATGACCAAGACGCAGACATCCGTGATCCGTGAAAAATCTTCGTCCTTTTTCGGCGGGGGGGATGTGGGTTTCAAATAGTGGATATTCCCAGGGCAAAAACGATGTTTAAACTATGCCCGTTTACTTATCTGTTTCCTGGGAGTACCCAATGAAATCTCAATTCAGTTCGCTGGCGGGGGAAAGAACCCTCTTACGTGGAGGCTGTTTTTCCTCCAAGCTAGAGGAGAAGAAACCACATCTTCGCTGCTAATTTGGAATAAAATTAATGTAGCTTTAATGAAAGTGAAGAGGAAGAAGCCTTTCCTAGGAAAGGTTCTTTTCAGGGTTGAATTTTGAGTTATTTAGTGAATTGTGGTACTATAATTTGGAATAGGGCTAAATTCCAGACCAGTTCATACTATTACTCGTACTACTACTAACTGAGCCTCTGACTTATGTGCGCACACTGCTCATTCAAAACAGCGCGTCAGAGTAGGTATCGAATAGCTGGCATACTATGATGAACCAGTGTGTTACGTACCAGCAGTTTCAGAAAATGTGTGAACCAGAGGATGTGCATGCTAAAGAAGAAAGTTATCTAACTCCTCAGCTATTTCCCGTCAATATTCAGTTAGGCTGTTATACTCGGAACGCAGCGGTAATCCCATCTCTCGGAGTTGAATATCAGTATAAGAGACAAAGAACATTACAACAAACAACGGTCGGTGTAATGTTATTGTTGATCTATGTTACGCGCTTTCGATATTGTAGGCCTTCACATTATTAATTGTCTTCCGGTTCTGAAATACCAGTCTTATCATAGTCGGTACGGTAAAACTGAATAAAACATAAATGATCGGAAATTATATTCTCTATAACTTTTGTTATGTAGTACTTTACCATAGGACCAAGAACATGGGTATTTAAAAATTAAATTTTAGGTGCCTTCCCCTAAACTACCGTTTCACCCAGGGTGAATAACATTGTTTACAGCTTAAACTGTAGTTTCTTATTCCCCGACTCTATATACCAATTTTCATTAAATTCTGTTTACCCATTTTGTCGGGGCTCGGCGTTGATATGGACTTAGCAACAAAAATTCAATTTCATGAATATCTGTGTTGTCATAGCCGGTACGGTAAAAATGCATACGACGTAAATGATCAGAAATTTAATTCTATATAACTTTAGTTACGTAGTAGTTATCGATATGACCACTAATAATATAAATATTTGAGATTTGAATTTTAGGCCTCCCCCTAAACTACCATTTCACTCAGCGTGTATAAAATAATTTATAGCCTAGATTGTAGCGGCTCACCCCCCGACTCTACATACCGATTTTTATTAAATTCTCTTCAGCCGTTTTCTCGTGATGCGTGTACAGACAGACAGACAGACAGACAGACAGATAGACAGACAGACAGACAGAAATTACGGAAAAGTAAAAACTGCATTTTCTTGTTACTGTGAACATGATCGATACAGAAATACAATTATTTTCAAATTCTGAGCAATGTACAGACAAAACTCTTATTTTATATACATATAGATTGCACTAATGTAGTTTTTCATTTTAAAGGTATTTATGACAGTTTATAGTGATTATGTCTCTCTATAAAGAAAGATTTTTTGTCAAAAATAAAAAAAAATACGCAGATATAACGTCGGTTTGGAGGCATTATTTGGTCGCTAAGGATGGCAAAACAGCGCAGTGTAAATACTCTCCGGCTATATTAGAAACCTTAGGAGGGTCAACCACGGAACTATACATTCACCTTCCAACAAAACATGGCAAAAATATTATTACTGCATGACCGTCCTCATCATCTAGGAAAAATGGTGAAATCCACCACCGTTGAACTAAAAAAAATTGCCTACTTGGGGACTTTTTTCTTTAAAATGATACTTTAAGCCCCGAGTGTAAGCCTTAGATTGCCTTCCTAAGTGTCTCTAACATCAAAAGATATCAGAGCGTTGTTATTATCAAAAGTGTATTCGGATTTATCGAAAGCTGCTTCAACAGCTCGTAACCGTGTCGCCAATTAAAGCTACAAATTTAGAAAGCATATTGAATCAGAATTAACTGCTTTAGAATATGAAGGTCGGTACTTTAGTTTGAGCTCTGATGAATGGCCATCGAATTCTAACAAAAGATACATGAACGTAAATATTCGGAGAAAGGGTTTTGGAGTTTAGGCCTTATTCGTATTGATGTATCTTTGAAGGCTGAGACATGTTTTGATGTTCTAAAAGAGCGGCCTTCTCAATTCGATATATCACTGGACAGAGGAATCGTGTAAATCGTAACCGAAGTTCCAGATGTCATGCTCAAAGTCGGATAACTTGTCAATGCAGAGCACCATGTCATTCGCTTAGCCGTTTGCGAAGTACTTTATAAAGGAAATATACCATGTACACCCTGCGTCCGTTGAGCTCCACGATGCAGTCTAAAATGATGATGATGATGATGATGATGATGAAGACCTTGCATCAGGATTAGCCTTTGAAGAAAGAGAAAATTACCCGGATTTTATGAATGACCAGAACATCAAAGATGCAATAAAAAGTTCGAAAAATAGTTCTTATTTTCAAAAGAGCGGCGTTGGAGAATGATACCATGAAGAATGAGCATGGCAAATAGCTAAGTTTGCTGCTTGATTGCAAAACCAGATGGAGGAGTCTGTACGCTTTGCTCGAGCGTTTTTTTCTTTTCGAAAGTTAGTATCAAAAAGGCGCTTACAGATTTGAAAAATCCAGTGCAATTGGAACAGTATGATTTCGAACTCTTCGAAGAATTCATTAAAGTCTGGACTCCAGTCAAATTAACTGTAGAAGCACTCTGTCGCTTTGATGCTAATTTATGCAGAGCTGATGCTGCCCTCGTGTTTCTTTCTAAGCACGTAAATGCCAGTAGCTCCGATTTGGCTTCTAAATTCAAGATTCATTTACAAAAGTGCATGAAAGTTCGCAGAAGGAATGAGTTGCGTGGCGTATTATGTTACATACGAAATTGCCATGGTGACAATGTGGTACTGGCATTCGATTATGAAATAAGGACAACATTTTCAAAGCCCGAGCAATGTCCTGTTAATAAACCAGACTATTTCTTTAATTGAGAGATTAAGTCGTAAAGAAAATGACGAAGAGGAAGAAAAAATATGCAAGTCTAGTCTACAAATATAGAAGAAAAGCTTCAGTTGGAAACAGAAAACAGTACTGAAATGATGTCTCCTGAAGCATTAAATGAAAATAGTTTTTTCCAAAAATGTTAGGAAGGAACTGAACCTATATAAGTCTTCCAATACTACTCGCAGCTATAACCTAGAGTGGGCTTATAAGTATTTACTAACGATTCGTTCAACTTTCATTGATCCTGAAGGCGCTTTCTCACCAGCTGCATATATGCGCAACAAATTGAGAATCAGGCTTAGTGATTAGGCAAGGGACGCGTTGTTATTTCTCAGATCATATCCGAGATTCAAGTTAGAATATTCCCATTAGATTCGTTTTCTTTATATTTAATTGGAATGTGACTGTTTAACATTATTTTTGAATACGTTTTTCTAAGAAACTACCTACTAACTATGTTGTTACATGGAAGTCGTATATGTAGTCGATGTTGAGAGAGATTTTTATTATCGAAGTATATTTGCGTAGTCTGTTACATGAAGGTTTTTAAAATTTATGTAAGTTTAAATAAATTTGAATGATTCATGAAATATAATAACTTTAACGTGAAGACTGAGTGACTTTACGTCGGGTTAGTCTGACTCTAAGTCTCATAAGTTAGAGTGATTAATTTAGCTAGGTGTATGCCTTAAAATACGTTGAATTTTGTCCAATTTTCGATTTGTTAATAAAGGAACTGATATCTGTACGGTTTTCTAATGCTTTTATTTGTAACTCTCAATATCGCAATAATCCCGCTATCCCGGGACTGACTGAGTATAATCCCGAAATTCCGGGATTAGGAATAAGGACCGGGATCAAATTCTGTAATGGCGAGTGAAATTTAATGATGATGCAAGAAAACTAATGAAGTGAGTTCACAGTTGTGATCCAGCGTATTTTATAAGAAGGAATTGAACTCTCCGACGGAAATCCCTTTACAATGAACTGCTTTCAGAATTACTTTCCTGTTCGGTAGTGAAAGCCGGGTGGATCAGGGTATCTCGTTCATAACTTGGAAGTAACGTTCGAGAAAGTAGCCAGAATGTTTGATCGTGCAAGCAAATGGGAGCAATAAGTTAGTCGGAATGAGAGATTCAAGGCTACGCTAGGAATGTTCCAGAAGGATGATGCTGAACTTACAACCAGCTTCGGTGGAGATGTCAAGTGAGGCAAATGGAAGAGAATAGTGGACTCCTTCATGAAGGGATAATAGAAGTACTGAGAGTCAAAGGAGATGAAGGTTAGACTCAATTATTTATTTTAAGTTTTGTGTAAATGGATGAGGTCACAGAGCTAGTTGCAAGTAGAGGAATTTGGAGGCAATAACTAATTCATTGAAGGCTGCAGATTTAACACTATGTAATGAATACGCTTACATTTATAATTACAATGATTGTATGGCCACACAGGTCGCGTGCGAGCACTTTGATTTCATGCAATTTAATCGGCCCGCTTGTCATTTTCGATGGTACTATTAGCTCTACAAGATGACAGAGAAATCGTAACTTTACTTCCGATACTACCTATTGTAAAGTTTTAATTGCATTTATTGGCCAATTAACAAATATGTCATCAAAGTGCTTTAAAATACCAGCATGCTACAGTGGGACGGGAGACGAAAAATATATGTACATCCATCAGATATGTGACTCCCTCTCCTGGATTCAAATCGGCGATGTTGAGATCTGGAGATCCATACTATGTAAGTCTGGAAGAAAGACCTATAATAATAATAATAATAATAATAATAATAATAATAATAATAATAATAGTAATAATGGTTGTACGTCCCGCTAACTACATCAAATGTAGTAAATTGTGCGCACATCCGATACGCGTTGCGGCTGGACTTTTGCCTCATACAAATTATTTAAGTCTACTGACACAAGGCTGGATTATTTGTGCAGTTTCAAATTCCACCGGACTGTATCGGGACTGAACCTGCCAGCTTATCGTCTGAGCCACTAAGTTCGAAAACCGAAATGTAGCCAGAAAATGAAAATGCCCATGAGAAGGAATATGACATCCAAAGAAGGAAATCCCTGGATATAAAAATAGCATAAATGGAGGAAAGGATTGTGGTCATTAAAGATTTCCACATTCTCAAGTGACGCTGAGGAAGTGGATTAGATAGTTAACTGTCTATTCAGACAAAAGGACGACACACATATAAACAAGGAAAATTGTATTCTGGAGTGAACGAACCCTATTCACACACTGGAGCTTTTATTAGTAACGAGGGGCATCCTAATTGTCTCACTGCTCACTCATTAAGCTAAATGTGGCGAGCGCGTACATGCTGCTGGTACTGTACTAGTAAACATCATACAATCATGTGACCGGGAGTCACGTTTTAAACAAAGTCAAGTGATCTAAACTTGCATGGATCTTAACTATTATACAAACATAATTTTCAATGTAACAACGTACTTTATACATCGTTTTACCGAAGTGCCTTCCAGAAAAAAGTATTGCGTTTAAAACATTCCAAGATGTTCAGGTTTAATATTAAAATGGAGAACTTTAACATGTGTACAATTTCAAACCTTGTTGTTATGGAAATGCCTGAAATGGTGATTATTTTTTAAATAGTAAACTTTATTTTTCCTATGCCTCAGTTATCAGATTTTTGGCATAAAACGAATTTGATCAAGTATCCTTACAGACTCCTCCGAATGCGTTGTCCCAGAAGTCACCAACTCTCAATGCATGTGTGGCAAGCAAAATAATAAATGATGTTTACCTGTAGAGCAATCATATTCATTAAATAAATGTTGGAAACCCTCTCCATTATAATATAATTACCATAGTGGATTAAGGTAATATTTTTGCTACATTGTGTACGTTTGCAATGCTTCATTTCCGAATCTGTTGTGATTTTTGTCATTGTTACCCAAAGTCGTGGCTCCGTCTTTACTCAGAAAATGAACGCAGCATACGAATTACCTAATTTATTGTGACATTATCAAAATCGTTATCAACTGTAACTGGAGACCTAGAATTAGTTTGGTTCCGATTGACTTGAAAAAATACATTGTACCATCATTGGCCAGGAGCGAATATTGACTGATATGGACGGAATAAAAACATAGGGACTGATTCAGAATATTCTCATCCAGATATAAATACGTCACTCTTGATTTCAGACGTATTCGCAAAGTGAATACCTTCCGCTATATTTTGTGGTCACGTTGTTGCGATAAGTACAATACGTGAATGGAAATATCTATCAAAATAATAGGTCTAGTACAGGTTTATTTTAGCATGACAGATTCCATTTAAGGGACCCTACGAAGGCTACTGGCAAGACAAAACAGTGATTGAATAGGGGGCTCAATTTATAGAAAGTAATACTCAGAGAATTATCCGATCTTGACATAATTAAGTGGTGGTGGGGGTTTTACAAGGTACTTTTATATATTATGTGAGTAAAAACTGGAATCACACATATGTTTTTGCAGATAATGTTATTACACAGTAGAGTGATACATAAATTAAAAGATTTTGAGTGACTGCAAAGAAACATTGACAATGTTGTGAGATGGAAAGCAGACCACGATATAACCGTAAATTGGGGAAAGCGGGGCTGAAAAGCCCTTAGTTTTTGTTGCTATGTTCATTGGGTGAAAGTACCCACGTGCCTTATATAGCTCATCCAGCACAAAGAATTAGCTAAAATAGTTTCCATCGCCAAAATTCGAATATTTTCATTTTGAATATTAAAATTGAGCACGTTATCATTTGAAGGACTTCAAACCTTGTGATTATGGAAATAAAAGTACATCAGTGTTAATGTAAAGGTAGATAATCCTTAAGGTAATCACGCAAATGGGATTTTAAATAAAGGTTACAGATGACTTAATATGGTTATAAGGGTGTTTAGGGATTATGGTAAGGATGTAAAGGACTGGACGTGTATATCACTGCAAGAACTCAATTAGACTATGGTTCTGTTGTATAGGACTCTCTACAGGATTACGTGGTTCGGCAACACTGTAAAAGATCGAAAGGAAAGCACCATATTTTTTGGGGTTCTTCCCGAGCAAAGAGGAGTTATACGAAAATATTTTAAACTTTAGGCTGGAAGGATTTGTAACTAAGGAGGCGAACAGATCGAGTAAGCGGTACACTTCTAGCTGGCAACGAAAGGATGGCCTGGAGTGATATTGGTAGATAATTACGCCTGAATGGAATTTTTTGAATTTTGTAAAGATCATCATTTGAAGATAAATTTTGAATTCTTGAACACAAATACGGGCAAATATACGTTTATAGAAAGAAGATTTGGGGACCAAAATTATTACCAAGTTCGACATTTGATAAATATCGAACTTCCTCGGAATCATTTAAGAAAATGCTAGACAAAACACTGATAGAGTATCTGATATCTGGGCGACAGCCCTAAGTGCAGATATGTGGTGATACTGATAATGCACCATTAATTAATCTCCGAACTCCAAAAGTGACTGACGTGTGATTAACTATCTAAATTATTATAGCAAAAGATATCTTAACAATTGGAATCTTCCCTGAATTTAACCTTTTCAACTGATTACATTTTATCCTTAAGTATAACTATAAGATTAATTAGAATTTCAGAAATAATTTTTCCTTGACCAATTTCTAGTACCAATACATGAAGATCGCCCAGATATTATATGAATAACTTTTACATCAAACCGACAGAGGCCAGTTTTATGACATCAATTGGATAGCATAAATCTAGAATTGGGAAGAAAGCGACTGTTGTTTTAGTGAGGGCGGATCATTTGCCTGTTGTGTAAATGTGAAACTGCGGAAAGCTATCTTGATTGATGGTAAAAGGGGGGGTGGGGTGAACCAACCTTCTCCCGAATTTAAGCTTATGGATACGTCACTCAAAACTGCTAGCCAAGTCGCTCGTGTTTGTATAGATGTTACGCAGATGTACACATAGCATAGTCACAAGGGTTATTAGTAATTCTGCCCTTAAGACCAGAATGACGATCACATGCTTCTCAAAAGAGACCCAAAACTGAAAAATGATTTCACTGTAGCATATTCACCAATTTGATATGAATAATTTGATTGTAAACCTAGTGAATTACTCGCAATACATGTTGAAAATATACAATGTGTATCCTCGCCATTGACGATAACAGGACTTCAGTGTCATGGGCCTACACTCATGAAGTCTTCTTTTCTCAGGGGAGGGGGGTGCTATTCGTTGTAGTCACATTGTCTTCTGGTTGTCAAGGCATAGAGAAAGATATTAACTACTTGAAATGAAAGAAAGAGTTCCCTGAGCTGAGATTAGATTTTTTTCAAAATAAAAATAAAATTAGAAGGATGAATAAGTAATCAAAAGAAATTATGTCATGACGACGAAGAAAAATGAAAATATCAGAGTAAACTCTGTGAAATTAAACTTTACCAATACATTGGTCTAGCCTAGGTAATGGATTTATAATTTTGAAGGTTATTTAACGATACATTTTGAAAATAAGAAGGAAGCACGAATTTTAAAACTGTGTTGGATTTCAAGTTAATCGTAGGCTAAGTTGTCTGCGTGTGGAGATTCAGTTTCTCGAATACTCGATTGTCAAACTTCGTCTTAGTAAGGATGCCCAATGATTAACATCGCCAACATGTACCAGGTAATCATCCAATGAACCCTAACTCTTTCGACCTAACCTCTAATCTAACTAGAATCATCGCTAATATCTTAATTAACATTTGATTAACTGAAATGTATTGATTGTAGCTACAATGTTCCAAAGTTCATTCCTAGTAACTGACGATCAAGATGGCGCAAGAGTGAAATAGAATTGCATCATTATCAACAAGTGCTAAGACTTGTGTAAATGATAAAAAATTACGTTCCTGCAGGCAAGCATTCATGGACCTTGCATTATTTTGGATTTCATAACGCCGGTCATCCCCTTGGTGAGCAATCCAGACACATAGAGGATTTTTAGTGTTCATCTGTCCCAAGTAGAATCAGCATAAATCGAAGTTTAGTATAGGCCACCAAGTTATGGCACTGCGAATGTAATTCTATTTCTTTCCTTACCAGCGTACAATTTTAAGGAAGGAAGAGAAGGTCTTCTGTCCCTGTTAATTGTGAAAAGTGTACAGTATAATGTAATTACTTTTACTTTGTTATCTTTTGTTCTAACCATCCCTTCAGTAAAATATTTTCCTCTTTCCGTTCCCGACTGCCATTACCTTGCCCCTGCCTCCAAGCCTGAGCCTGGATTCAACATACTCGTCCTTGATGCCGCCCGCTTTAACTGCACCACCAACCAAGTACCAAACTCTCTCCATAAAAACAGTCACTGTTGCCCAGGAAATTATTGTTGCAGTGCCCTAATGTCATAACAACTGCAGAGAGACGCTGGCGCGGGGTAAGGGCCCACCTCACTCTGATCCAGTCTCCTTCAATACGGAAAACTAGAGCACAATAATTAGTGGCAATGGCTGGGATGCATTTCTACAACCGCCCACTTCATCTTTGGTCAGAACTTCAGAATTAGGTCCGTAGCAACCTTCACCATGACTACCCCTCTCATGGTAGCAAGAGAGACGTATCTGAGGGTACTTGGGGTGCATGGCGGTGGCGGCCGCTCTTGCCATCAACATTGAGCATAACTATCCTGACTTAGACATCTTCATAAATCACATCAAGAAGTGTTTTCTTCAAAATCTGATAACGCCGGTCATCCTCTTGGTGAGAAATTTATTGACTTTAATCTATAAATTTCAAATTTTGTTTCATATGTTAAATTTCAAAACTGTGTCAACCGTGGAGGAACTTCGGGGGTGGATGTGTATTCGGGGGAATACACCAACTCCGTTCACTTAAAGTGAGCGCCTTTTAGAAGGCCATCTGTATCGTGTACTTCAAACTGTGTATTGGAAGAAGTTTGAAAGTTTATCGTCAGATGTCTCTACTGCATATTAGGTGCCCCCTCTGGTGGGAAGATGTACAATTAATTTTCAAATAAATTTTGTAATTTCGAGGTTTCCAGAATAGAAATGTTATAAATTATTTTTGTGTTTTGTGTTTTGTGTGGAAGCAGATAACCAACATTGTGTGATCCAGTAATTCCAGATCATCGGCAGAGATCCAGTTCCATATTACATTTAAGTACCTTTTTCTAATGTTTTATCTGTTCATCTTTGTAGAAATAATGCTTACTTATTCATTAGTGTAGTATTTCTTTTAGATTTGCAGAAGTAGTTACTATTTTCATCCTTCTTTCACGTGGGAAATGGTAGTGTTGTCACGATGTGTGTGATTATTTGATTCTATTAGAGTAGCTAGAATGTTCCCGTGTCTTCTATGATCACTCCAAAGGTACCATTTAGTAGTCCAGTGTTATTTAAAAATCATTGTCCTCAGCGGTAAAAAATAATTTAATTTTGAAAACATTTTCAATGTGGAAGCCATGTGGGAGAGATTTACGGCATGTTTGTTACGCCGGATTTCTATGTAAATTTTCTTCTTGTTGGATATAACGCGTGTTAGTGCCATCTGGCTTATTGTCGAACTCTGGCTTACGTAAATTTAATATCTAGCACATATAATAGTAATAATAATAATAATAATAATAATAATAATAATAATAATAATAATTCCACCTCGGGTGAAATGAATGAGTAAGGGTCATGAGCTTAAATATTGCTTGATCTTGTTGTAAGATGTTAATGTGTGCTCAGTTAGGATGAATGTTAGCCTGGAATGTGGCAGGATCCCGACGGATCGTTTACTGTGTTTATTGAATTACTGAATTCATTTATTGA
The DNA here is from genome assembly GCF_040414725.1 of Anabrus simplex. NCBI lineage: Eukaryota > Metazoa > Arthropoda > Insecta > Orthoptera > Tettigoniidae > Anabrus > Anabrus simplex. The sequence continues at coordinate 569,653,604 of NC_090266.1, forward strand.
ATTTTATTTGAAGAGTACGTGTGTGGTAAAACGTAATTTCTTCAAATGTGGAGCACGCGTTGATTGATAGATGTAGAGTTAAGTAATAATAATGTCGTGACTCATGAACCATGAATGCGAGTGCTAATGTTTGACCTGTACTATGTGCGTATCTGCAGACGACAACTCTTCCAGATATCAACCGCTGATGTTATTATGACCAACGTTGTGAAATTTTCATCATCCTTGACTAAGTGATCACTCAGATTTCTTCACATTTCTGAGAATTGTAAATGGATTTTTTAACCGATACCATCATTGTGATATTTCACGTGCCTAGGGTAAAAATCAAAATATAAAATTCAAAGTCTAGAATTCGTTGTAAATAACGTAAATAATTATCGTGTGTCTTTGTGTGAATGCTGTGTGTGTGCTGTAACAATTTCAGTGACTTGTGATGTTGTTTTGAAATGTGGTTTTGACCCGGGCACGTGTTCATCATGTTGGACCCAGGTTATCAGCACCGTTGTTTGAGTTGATCTGACTTACTGAAAGTTAAATATTTAGTAAATTTTATTTTAAAATTAAGTTGAGAAAAGGTCAAAATATCAGACACCAATGAATAAGAAGGGATTACTTCATGCGCCTGGACAAAGTTCACTGTTATTGTAAAGCTTGCAATGTTAATTTTTCTCAAGGCGTCATATGTTAAACGTTAACTTCACGTGTTGTTCAGTCAAATATTAAAGGAAATTTCGTGGAAATAATTATTGTACGAGTACAATTTGATGGAAATAAATCTTAAGAGACATCTTTAAGTAATGGTTTCCGAATAATTTTATTTGTCCAGTTCAATGGATCTCACGTTTGATGAATGAGACGATGTAATGTAAGATTATCTACAAGTAAAACAACGTAATTAATATTGTTTTGTTGTAAAATCTTGACGCCATAACTTTTTTCAGTTACTCAAAAAATTTAATTTTCATTTGAATTAATGGATATTGACATAAATGGATCTGATAATTTAAATGCTTAAGACCAGTTATGAGTCAGACAGCTCATTGAGATTTGTTTTGTTTTAAACTTGTAAACAATTACGGCATTACTAAGAGGAGGTTCTCCCCATACAAATTTTTTTGGTTCGTTGAGCCAGAAGTAGGCTAATATAAATCTGTAGGCTATACTTGCAGCATATTTTGACTTCCAAGGGGTCGGAGGAATTAAATGCTGTATCTAAGGGAACTGGCTGAGAAGAATTTAATTTTGAATTACCATCAAGATTTATGTAATGTTAATTTGTTAATTGCTATTAAGTGCTAGTGTTAATAAATATCAAAAACCTATAGTTTAAATCTTTTTGTATTATTGCCGCTAGTCCTCGTCTCTTTCCCTGCCTTGAAAAATAAGCGAAGCCAGACAGCGAACGGTCCACCCTTGAGACTCTCGGTCTCCAGCTGAGCATGCCAGGAATAAAGTGGGCAGTATGTTTATTTTTTCTACGTCTCAATTAACTTTGTTATAGGAGCTGAAGGGCTACCCTTCTGTTTATATAACTGTTATTTGTTATTGTTTAACAAAGTTTAAAATCTGAAACTAAAATATTGGAAGAATTAAAATTTCCAATTTTAGAAGTTGAAATTCAGACTTGATATTTTGGGTGCATCCATTTATGCATGCGCCTTCTTACACCTCTGCGTTCCACAGAAACCCCGGAACAATTAAGGAAATGAAAATGGCACTATCCAGCCTCAGATAAAACTAATATGACGGAACATTATTACTTACAATATATACATTTTACTAACGTTTCTATGTACTGTAGTTTCCCCTATGGCTCTGCCAGCAACCCCGTTAGGATTTATTTCTGCAAGTTATCTAAATGAAAAGATACGTTTAATACACTGATTTTCGGCTCCTTAATGAAAAATACACGATTTTTTCCTTCCAGTAACAATTTCTACAGGTTTACTTTTTAACACAGAACGAAAAGAGACACTTTCTCATACACACGGATTAGCGGAAATTCGGGACACGGATTATATTGCCGTTTATATCGTACGCCCCTAACTGCCCAGAACCTACCCACATCGCCCCTGAATTCGGACAGTCCGCATAAAGTTATCTAAACCTGGAGTTTTCTATCCAACCCCCCATCTACTCCCAGAAAAAAAAAATGTTACCGTATGAGATACGGTGTGTCTGGCTGCACGTTTAAATTTTACCTCCACAGTCTTGAATACCTTGAAATTTACATTATCTACATTATGAAGTTAGTTTGAGATCACAGAGCTGGTAATTAAAATTTTCGACTCTACATACTAATGTTGCAGATTTGCACTTTATAGTAGATCACAAAATCTCTAATTCCGAATTCCGACGCAGACCATCGTAGACTGTATTCATGAGACAGCGGCGGAATGGCGGAAGCAATACTTGGTTATCACATTCGCAAGTTTATGTAACCTAGAACATTGGTGCCACAGTTCCCGCGTAGTTCTGTGGCTCAAGTTTCCTTTTCGGAATCTGTATAATTTCTTCACTTTAAATTAGCTGCTTTTGCTTCAAAAAATTCAAGCGATCGCACTGATGTTAGACACACAATTTTTCCTTCGCAGGTTTTGGTAATTTCCCTTGCGCGTGGGTAGATATACTTCTTCCTCCGGGAGTTCACGGGTTTTGTTTCTTACAGGCGCTCTGTCGCTAGCCTTGAATAAACCTGGGCTGCCACGTGCGAACCTTAATTTTGCGCAGGTCTCATACTGTATCTTACTGCCTCCCTGGATTATTCATCCGTCTGCTCATCGTCAGAATTCGCCTTCATTTCTTCTGTTCTGTTCCCCCTCGCAAAATATGGTCAAATACAAGTTTTTCGAAGACGGTAGGTACCTTATTTCTCTTGTGCTATTGTGAACTTCCTAGTCTGAATAGATATGAAAACTTTCGTTCCTAAGAGTTCATTAAATATGTGAATAGATAAGCAAGGCTCGCTCTACAAATTTTCCTTAGAACTAGGGATACAAATTCATAAACACTCGTCGAGGACCGTAAATTTTTCTCCCAAAATATTCACAAGATCTACTATTGGCCCGATTTCCAATATGCAAATGAATGAGTTCAGAAACTCACATCCCCTATGTAAGCATACGGGCTTATTTTCCTTATAACAAAGACACTACTATGACAACAATTATCAAAACAAAACCCTCCAAAGGAATATACACGTTAATTACTGCACCTGTAAAAACACATAAATGAAAATGCACTTGTTTTCACGCGTTATTAATATCTGGGGCACCAAATTAATCCCCAGAGAAAGGTCATAGACCTCAGTGAGCCAACCGAAAAGCAAGGCCGTTGGGTGATGGTCGGCATTCAAAACACGGCCCTTTAACTGGCTGTAAATACTACACAAACTCCAAATTCCTAAGAACTGCGAGGGTTCTACACAGCTGGCGCCCGTATGTTATCAAGTCTATGGTCCCTTTCTTCGCTCGTGAAACAAGAGCACTCATCATACCTGGGCGAACCATTCCTTCCTTTCACCGGGGGAGAACTTCACAATCTTGGCAGTCATAGCCTCTCAAATAACTCTCAAAATATCATCATATTGATAAGTTATAATTATCTCCAGACTCGCAAATCACATCAGATAGGACACGATGCATATTCTAACATCGGACTATCTAGAATATATTCAATATTTCCCTATTTCCTATTCATAAGGTCCCTCTTCGAGCCTCTCGCACAGCTGTGAATTACACTGCCGAAAATTCCTTGAAAACTCTCACTAATCAACGATGGCGACACCTTGTCCACAGACTTATCTGGATCTCTGAAATATCTTGCATATCATTATCTACCGTGCTCATCCTACTAATTATATTGGCTAGCCCTCTCAAGAATCTTCTCTCAGTTCAATACAATTACTATAATACCCTTTCGCACTTAGCCTCTAGATGATCTTTGCCAACAAATTGCCGTAACTTTAGACAAGACAAGAATAACATTACATAATATTGCAGTGAATCAAGCCACTCTAACGCGTATCCCGTGTATAAATAACTACAAACCAAACAAAGCTATGTACAATAAAATTACACATGCAACGGTCCTGAAATATGTAAACTAACACATGGTTTGCTCCGGGCAGATAAAAGATTTATTCACATTAGAAATTAATGAACCTCGCTATTCTATCCCATGCTTATACCTGTTCAGACTTAACCTCGGTTCCATCTTCAAGGATCACAGGTTGATTTAATGCCCCATAGCTACCTGCTGGTCATGAGGTGTATTCTCTTGATTCGGTAGCTTACAACGGTCCATCGTAGTTTCGTTCACCGGGTCCTCCTGGATTACAGTTGGAAGGTCTCGTTTCATCTATTGGATCGGTAGTCGTTCGTTCACCGGGTTCACATCCGCTTGTCGTCGCTGCAATCATCCTGGGTAGTGTGCTAGTTATCTGTGCAATTGCGTACTGGCGTGGAGTTAAGCATGAAATAACAGATTAAACTTTTTCATTACTTCCGCCTTCATCTAGTTTTCCCTTCGCGCTTAATTTGCTAGCTGTCCTATAGCGTCCTTTGCTGTCTAGTCACACGCCCTATCCTAGCATTTAGCCTCGTATTTTCAATTTTGACCTCAATTAAATACTCTTCTCCCCTACTTCATTCAGTGAACATATTGGATAACTGCCATTACGACTATACTGCCGTGGTACGGTTCTCAATTTCTACTGTTCTATTGACTCGCACTACGTCATACGTACAAACTTCTTCGTCGAGTTGTGGATCGCCCTTCACCCTTTTATCATATCTGTGGGATGAGGCCACACTGGGGGAATCACAAACAGAACCAGGCTTATTCTTTGTGTTGAATGGGCTTCGGTTCCCACGATAAGTTATGTAATGACTAAATTTGAATATTGAACATAACATAGTAGATATAATCAACTAGAGAAAGTAGATAAATCCAATCAATACTCCCTGTCGTTCCAAATTTCCGTCACATGGCTCCTAGGCGAAATTACCTGTTAATCTCGCAAGCATTCAACTACTGTTTCTTTCCGCCTTTTTATACTTGCAGTTGGCATTTAGTTGACTCGGTTAGCAGAGTTGGAGGTTAATCTGTGAATCCCGCTCGCGTTCTCCCTTTGCTGTTTACACGTCCCTGGCCTATTTCAGGTGCTATTTCCTACGTTCGAATCCCCGCGCTGGTTTTGATATATGAAGTATTCAATAAATGAAAACACCACGCAAATGTGGTACGGTACAGTACCTTGTGTACTTGTTTTTCTGTCCCAAGAAAATCAATGATAATTCTACTGTTATGGCGTTCTAATTACACCTCTAAATAAACTCTAATTTCTTCAAATTTGATCGGAAATTGTTCACCAAAAGTATGAACATCACAGATAATATGTACCCGAGCCTCGTCGGAGATAACTCTCGTGGAGAAAATGGCATTACCTGTGAGATTGGATACTCGGGTCTCTCGCCTTTCGAAGCATTAAACACATGATCATGGAGGAAAACATGGAGAAATGGTTACGCCATTGACATAACTCCAAATTACGACACTCTACGCATGTTCTACCGTCTTATGAAACAATGGGGTTAGGGAAGCAGTTTCTTCTTTCTATTTATGGAAGTATTACGAAAATTTTCAATTATGAAAGACAAGCCCTCGTAGGCTACATTCAGTAAAGTTGATAGATCCAGAAGGTGATAAGTCAGAATTTTAAAATTTTGGTTTTAAGAAAGCGAAAATTTCAAGAATAAGATGGGAATGCATTTTTTAAATTTCCATCACGTCTTTCTGTATGTATTGTACCGTTTACCATTTGTCCTGAGCGCCCATGACTAACTCGCTGAGGGAAGTGGACCGTTCATAAGTTGTCTTCGAATCTCTCCTATCTAACTTAATCTAAATGGACTGCAACTGGAGGTACATTTATTTACAAATGAGAACTAAACTATTTGGTAGCACTGGATTTATTATCATTAAGGCAGAAGAAAGTGAAACTACATGAAAAGTTAAATCATAGAAAACGCACAAATTTGTCAAACACTTTGGGCTCTCGTGCCCTATCTCACTGGAATTTCCATGTTTATAATAACGTGAGGAACGTTACTTCGTGATACTGGGTCAATACATAAGCTCTGTTATTTCCTCGGACCTTATACTCATATCTTCATTACTATTATGCAAGACGTAGATAAGCATCACACCAAAGAAAATTAATCTTACCCTGGCATAGAACGGGTTTCACAAACATAACTAACACAGAAAAATGCATAGACAGTGCAAAAAGCACTGATATTTAAGCTACAGACGCGGCCGTAGTAACTTAGATAGGTTTGTACCTAAGACCGTAGACATATATGATGCCCACAGAGGATCAAAGAAAAGCAACTTATCACAACGAACATACATATGAAATAAACACAACCTGGGCATCGCGCAAATGACATAAGTTCCCAACACTGGAGACCTGAAAAAATATTAAAAAACATGGCACTAGAGCCCTGAAGTGCCTTGGCCTACCAAGCGACCGCTGCTCAGACCGAAGGCCTGCAAATAATGAGGTGTCGTGTGGTCAGCACGACGTATCCTCTCGGCCGTTATTCTTGGATTTCTAGACCGGGTGAATAAAAGTAAAAATTCACATGTGCTAACATTCCTTCCTACGAGCTGGCTAAGGGTTTTTAAAACTCCCTAATCCATTTCCTTGTTTAGAACATCTGTGAATATTCTTAGGCCTCAGTCTAGGTTCGGACTGACCCAGTGGCAAAATTCTTCTCATCGCTTAGCTCTGGAGGCAGGGAAGGTGGTGTGGTGCTTTATTTGCAGGCCCATAAATTATGTTGGCTATCTACCTACCTTGTGACGAACATCCATTAATTAACACAGTTCACCTTCACTTCCTTATTTCTTCCTTGTTTCATTACATCTTTCTACAAGTACGGCCCATCCTTGCCTCATTACTTTCATATCCTCAGACCCCATGGGTCTTTGGATCACGAGCTTCTTCGGACCCCCGATTACTCACGATTAATGTCACTAGCTCTTCCCGCCCTTCTGCATTATTTTAAGAAGGCTCTAACTACTGTAATAACCCTATGGGTTATAGGTAGGAATCTGCACACTGGGACTCTCAGTGCCACTTATATAGATGACCACGAAACACAAATGCAAAAATGCGCACAATTTATGACAAGCTAAACACATGTGATACTTATATTTACACTACCTTAACTATTCATCTCCTCCTGTAGGCAATCCGAACAAATAAAACAACACCGCATGCCTTACTTCGACTTCACTCCAGCCATTAAGGCAAAGAAATCGCCATGATGCAACGTTACCATAATTATACTACATTACTTATCGTCTTACAAAACGAAATATGATCAAACCTTATTTGTTGCCAATGACTGACGGAATACGGCCCGGCGGGGCTCACATAGATGGCTTAACACATAATGGCAGTAGCGGTGACTTGAGGAAAAATTCTGCTTTCCATTGGGATGGCGGTCAGCATATTGACTGTGAAGTCTGCTTGGTTAGGCTGGATTCGGCGTAGCTGTGGCAGGAAACACCCGTTCAGTTATTATTTACGTCTGCATCACTGTTCGTACTCAAGTTCCACCCGAATATAAGTGTTCTGTTAAGCGTCAGGCTTGCTTACGTCTGAGAGAATTAAATCTGTTCACTCCAAACGGATAGAAATTCTGCTGCCTAGAGACGGCCGTAACTATTCTCCAAACATAATGTTGATTTATTTCAAGCTACCACTATTCCAGGTTGATCCGGAATATCTACGTACAGTTCATTAATCCTGTCTAAGTTCACAGGACCGTTTTAACATCACTGTGTTTATATTAAATTATAGAAATATTTCCTTCAAACTGCCCTAATGTTCATAAACAGAACACGCACACATACACACTTCACACCACTAATTTTGATACAAGACAAGGGAAGCGTACCTCTTAAAGTTTTTAAGGACTCTACCCGCACTCTTCATTCAGGTCCTTCCCCGAGTAACATTTGCTGGTCTTTTGTGTGGTGACCCACTTAGTTCCCAAGGTCATTTGATATATCGCACATTGCTTTCGCACCTTTGATTATTGTATTTTATGGTCTGATAATACTTTATAAACTGCATCTTAATTTCCCCATTTTTTAGGTTAGCTGAAGTTGGCCAAATAAGCGAGATATCACAAGGTTTGTAATTTTGCGACTTCCCCTATTTCTTGTCAAATTGCCTATATCTCCAGGTGCCAGTCTAAGCCAGATGTGACCGAGCTCGATAGCTGCAGTTGCTTAAGTGCGCCCAGTATCCAGTAATCGGGAGATAGTGGGTTCGAGCCCCACTGTCAGCAGCCCGGAAGATGGTTTTCTGTGGTTTCCCATTTTCACACCAGGCAAATGCCGGGGATGTACCTTAATTAAGGACACGGCCACTTCCTTCCAGGTGCTAGGCTTTTCCGTTCCCATCGTCGCCATAAGACATATCTGTGTCGGTGCGACGTAAAGCAACTAGCATAATATAATAATAAACACGATGTGATGATGCTGTCAGCTGGTCGCCGCAAGCATCCTAGTGTTCACACTAGGAAGTGGACAAGCCCAACGGATGGCAAGTTCAAATCATGACGAGCTCGAAGATGTTGGGCTACGTTAGTGAAGAATCCAGTACGTCCGTGTTCAGTTCAGTGCCGCTAGATGCTCATAAACATTAATATTCTGAGTGAAGTCGGCAGTGAAATTTTTTGAAAACGTACGCATTAAAAGAAAATAGTGCTGGAAAGAGTGAAGTATTTCAACGCTTTTATATTGTTATTGATGACAGGGGCAGCAAACAGAATTTGTGCAATGCAAAATAGGACAACGCACCTAAGGAAACTCAATCCCCGTTACATTAGCAAAGAAAAATTGGACTCGTTCTTCTTTGATTCAGGAGAGTGGTTCACGATTTCCTGTTATTCCTAGCTCAACAAAACTGAAATTAACGGAGGCATGTGTAGAAATCTGTGACATAGACCTATGTTCTTTCAATATTATGAAAGGTACAGCGTTTCAACTGGTAGCCAAAGGATTAATTAATGTAACAAACGACTTTTGTAAAGTAAATGCGTCTGAGGTGTTACTGCACTGAACAACTGTTTCCCGGCAATATCAAGACGTGGCCGATGGTGTTAATCACTCTATAATACCGGAAGTTTATGACAGAATCGAACGTCATTATTCTGCGGTAACTACAGACATGTCTACAGAATATTATGAAAATAATTACTTTATTTGTCTCATGGTTCACAACATTAATGAGTGGGTAATTAAAATAATATTTTAACCTTCCTAGTTCCCCATTCACCGAAGCCTGATGAATACATTATGAAAAAATAGCCGATAGTGTGCTCCGTTAGGAATTTATCTGCCGCATTCACAGACGGTTATGTTTGTGCGCAACAGATAAAGGAGCGATTGTTAAGGATGCCTTAACGGTTCAGAAAGTCTTTACGCATTGTTCAAATAGAGTTTTGTGGTACACATTCCCAGATGATTTTCATAATTGCCAGGCGCATGACTTACAATATATAATTAAGGAAACATAGAAAGTTGTGGCCTATTTGAAGTGTACAGGTTTAATTAGTCGTGTCGATAATTGTCTGTATCAGGATGCAGAAACCAAATGGAATACTAAGTTGATCATCTGATCATGCTAAAATATGTAATACGCTATAATGATTTGGGGCCTATCGGTTGCAATTGTAGGCAACAAAGAGAAAGTAGGAAAAGTGAGACTTAAACCCGAAGCAATCAATAAGGAACTCATGAGTGACTTGAGTTACTTCCTATAACCTCTCAAAGAAGCCACGGATTATTTAGAAGACAGCAGTCCAACAATAAAAAATGTGCTCCTTTGGTTTCATCGCCTTGTTATTCATTGTGAGCAGGCATGTAATGTTAAAGCACTATTGAAGGAAATTAAACCAAAAAGTAAGTGGAGATCCATTTATGTCACAAAATGATGATGATGATGATGCTTGTTGTTTTAAGGGGCCCAACATCGAAGGTCATGGGCCCCCTCACAACATGGCAACGTTTCTATATCAGTGGTTTTGCCAGTTAATGATGCTGCCTTCACTGAGTAAAAGGAAGTTCTAAGCTTTAGAGTGAAGGTAAGAATGCCGCCCTAGGACGGTGGAAATGTGTTATCAAAAGAGCCAACGAAACGTCTGAATCTAGTATTGTCGCTGTTACTTTTCCCTGTTGAATAGAAAAACGCGAAGAAATGGAAGAGAAAGAGGGACTTTTATTAGTTATAGCAAAGAACCGCCCTAAAATAAGGGTGACTTTCCAGCGATGGAAAACTTACTTGCAAGAAAAGCCCAAGGATGAAATCCTTCTCTAGATGGCTACTGCTCAGAAAGGATCCGAAGACGAGAATGACCTTTTAGGATGGTGGAAAATGCATGAGCAGAATTTTTTCCAGACTTTCTAAAGTGGTGAAAATATATTTTGTGTTCCAGCAACAAGTGCAGCTAGTGAGCGCAACTTCAGCCACGCAGGCTTTGTTGCAAACGAGAGGTAAACGCCTGTAGATCCCTAGCACGTCAACAACCTGCTATTCATAATTAACAATATGAATACGGAACAGGTAAATTTACTTCACTGAAATATTGTATTGTTGTCCTGTCAGAACAAAAATACAGCAAGAGGAAGCAATGTTCAAGCACTTGAACATATGGAAATTAAACCACTATAACTTGTGGGTTTTTCTCTTTTAGAAAGAGAAAATGATACCTGGTTCTGACGTTGGGAGCCGGAAGAGGCGATACGGTTGGTGGAGAACATTCGTAAGACTCACCCATTTGTAGTCGATTTGACTGGCCACTGATACATATGTACTCAGTGTACCGCTTATCTCTTCGGGTTTTTTTTGCTAGGGGCTTTACGTCGCACCGACACAGACAGGTCTTATGGCGACGATGGGATAGGAATGGCCTAGGAGTTGGAAGGAAGCGGCCGTGGCCTTAATTAAGGTACAGCCCCAGCATTTGCCTGGTGTGAAAATGGGAAACCACGGAAAACCATCTTCAGGGCTGCCGACAGTGGGATTCGAACCCCCTATCTCGTCAGTAGTTTATTATTTTGAAGAAATAGAATCGATAACCATTTGGGCGAAGATACCTAACTCCTGCACAATATTCTTACAATCTAGTCCGTAACATTTTCAGGTAAATAGTTATAATCAAGCAGTAAGAATTTTATTCATACAGAATCCTTCTACCTTAGGGGGGGTTAAAGAGTTATAGAATTAAAAAAATCACCGAACTCCCTCCATTATTACAACAGAAATGTGACTGGTACTTGAGATGGCAGAGTAATTGGGATCCTACTCTAGAGAGATTGATCTTAGTTATACTTATAGCGTCCTAGACGGCTGCTGATTTTCTGCTCGAGACCCATAGATGAAGGTGCGTCACAGCGCTTCCCTCAGCGGCATTTCATGGTTTCCTGATCGGTGCCGGTACTCACTGTAGCTCTCCAACTGTCCTCATGACACTGGGTCAACGCACTTCCAGATCTCCTGTATTTTCTAAATTACATGCCAGTACCGGGAATTTAAAATGGGCGAGGACGAGGAGCTTGAACGTTATCCTGAGACTAAGACGGCGGTACATCTAGATTGTTACAACTACATTATTTACAAAACAATACCGAATACCTCTTTACTTTAACTGAGAAGAAAAATGAGCAAATTCTAGTGAACGCAGCTCGCCAATAATCGGCCGCTCAGTCAGCCCGGCTGGTACGCCAGCCCTATAAAGCCCAGCCTACAAAGGCAACCAAGCCCTGCTAGCCTAGCTGCCTTGATGTGGCGCTCGTGATGTAAGAAGCCCAGCTTCGCTCTGAAATGCTCTAGCAAGGTCAGCTCAGCTAACAGAAACACATACGAGCACAGCCGAGCCTGAGACCGCTTACTGCCCATATCTAACATACACACATCACAAGGAAATGCGGAACAGTAATTAATGCCGGGGCGATATTAATTTCATTCACTCCTATTGAAATAGTAGCCTAGGTGAAGGTCAAGCAAATAATTCTAAAATGTCTCCGTTAATACTAGTTATGTCGAAAAATGGTGCTAAATGAAAGTTGAGAAAATTACATTTCTGTTCTTTTTTGCAGCAAAAACTGATCTCGGAACAAAAAATAACTAAACCAATCATTATTTCATTATTTATTTCCTGCTTCCTACCATTGTTAATGTTTTTCCAGCGGAGTACTGTTCGTAAAAAGTAAGAAACTTTGTCGCCTTCATTTCATGGAGTGCTTAACTTGATAACATTCCTTTTAACGTCAACATCCGTCGTAGTTAAACATATTCGGACCAGAATAATAAAGTCATTGTCTTTTGATACCTACCACCAGACTCCAGCCACGAATCAGATTGCACTTCTCCACTTACCTGAACCACCTACATAGCCGACCAGTCAAGGATAGGTACGATAACTAGCGTAAAGTATGCAGCTCAGAAAAGAGAAGATAAGCTTTCGAAATGTGGTGTTACAGACGAATGCTGAGCGCGCAGCGATTAGATCGGATCAGGAATGAAGATATACTTAATCGAGTTAGTGAGAAAGGTTTCATGATATTAGACCATACAAAGAGACATATGTTTGGACACATCTTCAGACACTCACAAATTGTTCAGTTTGTTCTAGAGAGAAGCGTAGGAGGTAATAAAAGTAAACGTAGACCAAGACACGAATATAGCAAACAGTTTAAGGTAGATATACTTTAAACTAGTTACCTAGAAATGATAAAGTTTTCAAAGGATAGGGTGGCAGTTTCATCAAAGCTGTCTAGAGACCCATAACCAGGGCTAAGTTTTCTATTTAAATACATGTTGGTTTTTATATTACTTAAATCTGAAATGCCATTACATGCCTAATTAGGGTATTTGGAGTAGTTTAAAACACATTTCATTTTCCATAGTTGTCCCCATTTCGGGGTGTTGTACACATTTTTACTTATTTTAGAAAATATTGCATACGTTTACATAATTGAAGGTTTTATTTTAAATATATATATGGCTTCAAACTTATTCCTCTCAGATAAAATTTTAACATTTATTTCACTATCATCGGTATTTCAAAGCTGTAATCTTGAATTTCAATGGAATGTTGGAAACGAATTGTGTGGTATGCACATTTTGTTTGTTGCTTGGCCTCGGCGTCGGCCTTGTCGGTGAACCCCCGTGAAAATAGAATTCATTGTACCGGGTCTGGTCTGGTCCAGGCAATTAATAGAGCATTAGCGCCGATTAGGTTAACCCGTTCCATCTAGTACTTTGAGAAACATCAAAAGTCCTGTATGAGCTTTGAGTTCATCTTCAGTGTGGTTTATATATTTGCACAGTCGGTGAATTAAATAGTTAAAATGCTAATAGGTGGTAAGTGTGAGTAATTGAGTTTCCTAACGGAGGACTATCAATATCTAATTCTCTGTGATTTCTAGTGTAACAGCGCATTTAAACAGAAAAACCCAAGCCTATCAGTAAGCGTAAAATGAAGGAAGATAATATATTCCTGTTAGGTGTGTAACTGAATGTGAATAGCGAATTTACTAAGGAATTTCGGTGCGTTATCGGCACTGATACACTACTCTACAAGTTAAACAACCTGTGCTTCAAAAAGTTCCTGGGAAAAATGCATAGTGCAGAGTATCCTAGATTTGACAACATTAAGTAAGATCAATGCACCGATGGTCTGTGAAGAAACGATGGGAGCAATAAGGAAATATGTGCAAGACACTCCAATATGGGTATGACATGATGAGACGACAGACAGCGCAGCGAAAGATTGGGAACCATGTCATAGGCTTGATGAATGGGTGAGCCTTGTAAATCTGTTCTTTTAGCATGCCAAATCTTGGATACCTGTAACAACAAGAGCATAGCCAAAATGTTGAATGATGTCATGATAATTCTATGGCGAAATTTTACTATCATCGGTATTTCAAGATTACAGCTTTGAAATACCGATGGTCCAGGCAATTAATAGAGCATTAGCGCCGATTAGGTTAACCTGTTCCATCTAGTACTTTGAGAAACATCAAAAGTCCTGTATGAGCTTTGAGTTCATCTTCAGTGTGGTTTATATATAGATATGAAAATGTGCTCATGTTTATGAGTGATGCTCAGAAAGATGGTGAAGGAAAAAGGGGCTCCAGTATGGTTGAAACTTACTAAATTTATCATATCTTTGCTGATTATCGACCTTTGGAATGTCCTCTTTAATTTGGTGAGTAACACATAGATTATTGCAACCTATACATTCTTTAAATAAATGATTTAAGAGAAATCAGTGAGAGCGTGGCAGTCTTTACAGCATCGCTTCTACTGATTCCGCACCAATCCACGGACTCTGCCCCAAATGAACTGATACATGCTGTGAGTAAAACAAAACACAGGCAGTGGGGCAAATATTTGCACACAAGTATAGTTTAACATACGCTGTCATACAGGAACTTAGGCCTATTTCCAGAAACCTATCTGATGTACAGTTACTGAAAAACTGTTTACATGGTCGTACCCAAGATCAGAATGAGGGCAGCAACAGTGTTATTTGCACAATATTTCCAAAAATATTTCTTGTGTCAATTAATGCTCTTATTTCAGTGTTTATGATGATATAATGACTTTTAACAATGGCAACTTGTCAAGATGTGAGACATTGAAGATACTAAGTATTAGCGTAGAGTACCGCACAATACCAGCCATGTACAAGCTTGACAAATACAGGGTTAGGCCTTCAGATAAAGCATTGAGGGAAGTGGATAATAAGGCACGAGAAAAGAGAAGGAAACCAAAGGGAAGATTGGAATAAACCTATCACGACGATCCAGATGTCCCATGTTATAGTTGTGGAACGCAATGCAACTTTGACCGCAGTTTCCCGCAAGTTTATTTTTTGAAAGATTTAGTGTGACTTTTCTCGGAAACTACCTGCATGAACTTCCTGAAACTTTTACAGCCTCAAAAGTATCTTTCATTGACTATTTTTACGCAGGTGAATTGCATCATACCTCATCGTGTGTGAATTGTTGACTGTTAAGCACCTCCAAAAGTGCAAAATATTGGAGTATTAAAAATATTTCTGGCAAACAAGACGCTACTTTTGAAAATTCTGTGTTGAAGTATTGTAAAACCATAATATGCACACCTTATTGTTTTCAGTCTTGTATCTTAGTTGGTTGTTGAGAAAAGGTGCAGTCCGCCTCTGTGGTGTAGTGGTTAGTGTGATCAGCTGCCACCCCCAGAGGCCCGGGTTCGATTCCCGGCTCGGCCACGAAATTTGAAATGTGGTACGAGGGCTGTAACGGGGTACACTCAGCCTCGGAAGGTCAACTGAGTAGAGATAGGTTAGATTTCCACCTCAGCCATCCTGGAAGTGGTCATCCTTCCCAGTTGTATCCCCCGACCCATAGTCTCAAGCTCCAGGACACTGCCCTTAAGGCGGTAGAGGTGGGATCCCTCGCTGGGTCCGAGGAAAAAATCGACCCTAGAGGGTAAACAGACAAAGAAGAAGGAGAAGAAGAAGAGAAAAGGTACAATGAAATGTGTTAAAAATACATGGGAAAGATACCCCCAAAATGAATATACAGTGTGATTCAGCAGCTCCTTCCAATATAGTTTGCTGCAGCCCAACTAACGTGCACATTTTTATAGGGGTACTATTCCCTTGCAGGCGTACTGTATGGTACTAATGTCCAGTGAGCACATTTTTCACAAGATTCTGAACCCTAGCGAAATCTTACATCATCCGTTCGCAAAACATCACGCCTTGAAATCTTGTAGCAACGTCCTTTTACCATGTAATTATGTTAATGTGTCGTGCCTCGTGACCAGGTGTAACGAAGAGGGGAATCAATGCATAAAAATAGGTAACAGTTCAGCAATTAATGTCTTAAACGCCAAACGGTGTGGCTTATGTACGCTGCTTTCGTCGTACTACCAACATGCTGCCATCACTGTAACGTAGCGGATGTGGTTAGGCGTTCGCCTGCCAATCGACGGAATGCGGCAGCTTCGGTTCGAATCTTGCCTAGTTCGAATATTCTTCCATCGGTATGATGTTTGAATACGTAAATACAGACCAACGTTTTCCATATTCAAACAGTAGAATGACGCTGTTATTCATCTTGTGCCCCGCGCATACTCAGCGGGTTAGGGCCTGAATGTACCGTAATCTCTGCTGTTATTTGGCGTGTTTTCCACAGAGGAATACATTGATATGCTCCTCATTTATGAGGAAACAAGACAAAACGCGTGTGAGGCAGAGTCTGTACCAGTAACGGTATCCCGACAGGCGACACCGACTGCTAGGACATTCCGCGGTGTTGGAAGACGCCTAAGGCCAAGAGGTGGGATTTCCAACCAGCCACCAGTCCAGGATAGGCCTGTTACATCGGGTGAAACATAAGAGGCCGTTCTGGAGGCAGCCCGTAATAATCCACACATCAGTACAAGGGTGATAACACGGCAGGTGAACTCCAGCCAGTCGTCCATCTGGCGAATATTACATGAATATAAATTTCACACATACCATTTTGATCTGCGCTAAGAGCTCCATGGGCGGGATTTCGAAGCTCGAATTGAGCTTTGTCGGTGGCTAATAGGCAGACTGGACAATGATGCAGCATTCTTATCGCCTGTTTCTTTCACGGACGAATCGCGGTGCCACAATAATGGGAACGTCAATCGCCACAACGTGCACTATTGGAGTCCGGACAATCCTCACTGAGTGCGACAGGCGGCCCATCAAGTACGATGGGGAGTGAATGTTTGGTGTGGAGTCTTGGGGAATCGCCTGTTCGGACCTTGTTCCTTTGAGGACAATTGGACTGGCCCACGCTACCTGCACTTTCTGCGCCAGGAACTCCCACTGCTGCTGGAGGATGTACCCTTGGACGATTCGTTTGACAATATGATTGCAACAGGATGGAACTCCTCCACATTCGACTTTGCCCGTTCATAACCACCTGAACGAGGAACTGCGAGGGGAATGGATAGGACAAGGAGGCCTTGTTTCTTGGCCCGTCAGATCACCGGATTTAACGCCGTTAGACTTCTTCCAGCGGAGATACGTTAAGAACGTCGTCTAAACTCAAGCGCCAGAAAACCCCGACGAGCTCCGGCAACTCATCAAGGACGCCTGCCGAGCAATTACACCTGGAATGCTTCAGCGCCGAAGACGACCTATTGGACACCGGGCCCGAATGTGCATAAACAAAAACGGTCATCATATCGAGCACTTGCTGCGTGAAAATGTTCTCAGGGCAGTTGTGTTCCTATTAATTCCGGTCTGTACGTGTCCGGCCTGCTAAGAAATTGGCCCATTTTACGGCCACATACACATTGACTCACACACAATTTGCATGAAAGCGGCTATTGAAATTACATTGCGTGCGGTACGTATTAAACAAATATTTCAAAAACTTGTAATCTTTGCCCCAGACTCGAACTTGTAACGTGATATGCAAACCCGCTACCCTATGCCTTTACCAACTACACTACGGTTCCCTACCGCGCATCGCACTGCTTATAGCAAGTATTAGATTTACTGCGGCACAATATCAATTAAGCGTTTCACCGGCGTGTCAGGTTCATATGATCTAGAAGGCACACGCAAGTCTTGCTGTGTTTAATGCGAGTATAACATTACTGCGTCCAATCATGACGAGGCGTTAAATTCCAAGATATCCGGTTGTCTTATCTAAGCATAACGGCAGGGCAGATGTTTTTAGGACGGAATGAATATTGTGCGTTGAATAAAACTACATTGGAATGTATGTCAAGACATATCATTTTACTTGTGCAGCCCATGCACTTCATCGCTGTGTAAAACTTATTCGATCTAGCTACCCGAAAGTACCTCTTAATATCATCAATGAACACAGTGTTGTCCGCCTCTGTGATGTAGTGGTTAGCGTGATTAGCTGCCAAGCTCGGAGGCCCGGGTTCGATTCCCGGCTCTGCCAAGAAATTAGAAAAGTGGTACGAGGACTGGAACGGGTCCACTCAGGCTCGGGAGGTCAACTCAGTAGAGGTGGGTTCGATTCCTACCTGAGCCATCCTGGAAGTGATTGTCCGTGCTTTCACCCTTCTCCTCCAGGCAAATGCCGGAATGGAACCTAACTTAAGGCCACGGCCGCTTCCTTCTCTTTTCCTTGTCTATCCCTTCCAATCTTCCCAACCCCCTACATCCCAGGTGAGGCCACCTGGGCGAAGTACTTTTCCTCCTCCAGAGCTGAATCCCGCCACCCGATATCTGACGCTACAGGACACTGCCTTTGAGGCGGTAGAGGTTGGATCCCTGGCTGAGTCCGAGGGTAAAACCAACCCTGGAGGGTAAACCGATTAAGACAGGAAGAAAGAAGTATGTGTTCCGGATTCTGAGGGATTTCTCCCTTATATGTCACTGCTACATCAATAAGGAAAGTGTTCCTAAAAGTTCCTTGCTGGATTTAGATTCTGAGGGACATTTCCCCTGATATGTCACTGCTACATCAATGAAGAAAGTGTTCCTGAAGGCTCCTTGCAGGCTTTAGATTCTGAGGGACATTTGCCTTGATATGTCACTGCTACGTCAATGAAGAAAGTGTTCCTGAAAGCTCCTTGCACGATTTAGATTCTGATGGACATTTCCCCTGATATGTCACTGCTACGTCAATGAAGAAAGCGTTCCTGAAAGCTCCTTGCAGGATTTAGATTCTGATGGACATTTACCCTGATATGTCACTGCTACATCAGTGAAGAAAGTGTTCCTTAAGGCTCCTTGTAGGATTTAGATTCTGTGGGACATTTTCCCTGATATGTCACTGCTACATCAATGAAGACAGTGTTCCTGAAGTTTCCTTGCAGAACTTTGATTCTGAGGGACATTTCCCCTCATATGTCACTGCTACATCAATGAAGAAAGTGTTCCTGAAGGCTCCTTCCAGTATTTTGATTCTGAGAGACATGTCCCCTGATATGTCACTGCTACCCAAACGAATCATAGTTCATTGGAAAACGTGGTTACGGACAGCTATATACTTGCAGTTAACAATGAGGCCATCGGAAATGTGCTAAGTGGTTTACACTCTCACAACACTGCTTCAATTGAATCCGTAAATTTAGTTGTTGGTGGAAAAACAATGAAATCTGACAGCTTATATTCAGGAAAATTTTCCATGCACCAGAACAGAATTAAATCTGATCCAAAAGCAAGAAACAATTCTGCCCAACAGCCTTGTCATAAAGGAAAGTGGAAGAACATCTCTGTCCGTCTCTGTGTTGAGTGGTTAGTGTGATTAGCTGCCACCCCCGGAGGCCCGGGTTCTCTTCCCGGTTCTGCCACGAAATTTGAGAAGTGGTACGAGGGCTGTAACGTGCTCCACTCTGCCTCGGGATGTCAACTGAGTAGAGGTGGGTTCGAATGCCACCTCAGCCATTCTGGAAGTGACTTTCAGTGGTTTCCCACTTCTCCTCCAGGCAAATACCGGGATAGTACCTAACTTGACGCCAAGGCCGCTTCGTTCCCTACTGGGTGAGTTGGCCGTTCGGTCAGGGGCGCACGACTGTGAGCTTGCACTCGGTAGATAGTGGGTTCGTATCCCACTGTCGGCAGCCCTGAAGATGGTTTCCTATGGTATCCCATTTTCACAACAGGCAAATACTGGGGCTGTACCTTAATAAAGACCACGGCCGCTTCCTTCCAACTCCTAGCCCTTTCCTATCCCATCGTCGCCATATAAACTACCTGTGTCGGTGCCACGTAAAGCTACTAGCAAAGAAAAGCTTCCTTCCTTATTCCTAGTCCATCTCTTCCAATTTTCCCATCCCCCGCAAGGGTTAAGAGATAAAGAAGAAGAAGATAGAGCACCTCAAGTGCTGCAGTTAAATGATTGGAGAAGTCACGAAAGTGAATTTATACACTGTGCTAACCAAGTGTCCATCATAGGGCACATGTGCACAATCAGTGCATTTTAAGTGGAAAAATGTGGAACTTGACAGAGATTTGCCTCCTGAAGAGATATCAAGGTTAGGAGTGGTGTCCATAAACTCTTATGAAATTGGGCAGAGTTTCAGTTCGTACAAAAGTATTTTAGAGAATATTAGATTCAGTTTCTTCTTCTACTTCATCTGTTTACTCTCCAGGGTCGATTTCTCCCTCGGAATCGGCGAGGGATCTCACCTCCTCCACCTCAAAAGCGGTATCCTGAAGCTTCAGACTCTGGCTCGAGGGATACAACTGGAGAGGATGACCAGTACCTCACCCAGGCGGCCTCATCTGCTATGCTGAACAGGGGCCTTGTGGGGGATGGGAAGATTGGAAGGAATAGACAAGGAAGAGGGAATGAAGCGGCCGTGGCCTTAAGTTAGGTACCATCCCGGCATTTGCCTGGGGGAGAAGTGACAAACTACGGAAAACCACTTCCAGGATGGCTGAGGTGGAAATCGAACCCACCTCTTCTCAGGTGGAGGCTGAGTGGACCCCGTTCCAGCCCACTTACCACTTTTCAAATTCCGTGGCAGAGCCTGAAATCGAACCCGGGCCTCCTAGAGTGGCAGCTAATCACACTAACCACTACACCACAGAGACTGACAAATAGGCATTTCTAATTGAAATATTAAGAAGACCCTCCCCGCAGAAACAAATTGTAGCAACAACTGAAAATACATTCCCAATTATATATGTAAGATTATTAAGCTTATATTTTTTACTTTCGTGTACATTGTTGTGTGGCTTGAAGGTAGTCCATATTTTACTGCATATTTTCAAAATGTCTAGCCCAAATGTCTGTACGTATTTTGCCATTTTGCTTTCTTTCTTAATCTGTTTACCTTCCAGTGTTGGCTTTTTCCTCGAACTCAGGGAGGGATCCCACCTCTACCGCCTCAAGGGCAGTGTCCTGGAGCGTCGGACATCGGGTCGGGGGAAGCAACTGGGGAAAATGACCAGTACCTCGCCCAGGCGGCCTCACCTGCTATGCTGAACAGGGGCCTCGGCTGGGGGATGGGAAGAGAGGAAGGGATAGACAAGGAAGAGGGAAGGAAGTTGCCGTGGCCTTAAGTTAGGTAGCATCTCGACAATTGCCTGGAGGGGAAGTATGAAACCATGGAAAAACACTTCGAGGATGGCTGAGGTGGGAATCGAACTCACCTCTACTCATTTGACCTCCAGAGACTGAGTGGACCCCGTTCCAGCCCTCGTTACACTTTTCAAATTTCGTGGCCGAGCTGGGAATCGAACCGGGCCTTCGGAGGTGGCAGTTAATCACACTAACCACTACACCACAGACGCGGACTTTAGTCATTTTGATTACATATAAATTCTCGCCCTGCTCATGACCTGATCCACTAAATGAGAAAACATATCGCATACATGTTTAATACTGAATAGAAGGACCCGCAAGCTGAGAACTATCAATCCACTCACTCTGTAAAACATTATATTTAACATTACGACTGCACACTTACGTAGCCTATGAGCTATCTAAATGTTGAGAATTTGGCTCTATGAAGTACCTAAGAAATAACTACTTACGATCTACAATGTTCTAGGGTAAGATTAGTATGGTATTCCACATATCTCAGTCTGACCTTTAAATTTTAAAAATTGTGTGTGTTAGAAATGTGTAATGATCTTAACATCGTTCCTCCTGCAATCAGTTCATGTTATGATAGCCATGGGCGTATGGCTTGTAGGGTAAGAAAGTTCAGATGGTGCAGATTAGCAGGCTTAGTAGACAGATATCCACGATCGAGATGGCGGCAGTGAAGAAGTGCGTGTGAGAGAGCTCCGTAAACCACCTAGCAAATCAGTAAGTTTAACTACAATTCGTGTGTACTAGACGAAGTTACATAACTAAATAGCACTCAGTGATTACATACATTCATTCACAATGTCTCTAAAGTCATTCAACAAGCGGATTTCTTCATTCGAAGAAAAGCTAAATGACATCCAAGCTCGCTTTGAGAAGGCAACGCGCGCCGCCAACAACAGTGATACCAACCCCGGCAATGTTTCCCTAGATGCACTCGCCTTTGAGTTCCAGTCTTTCATAGCTGCTGTCACCGAGGAGCTCAAGGAGGTGAAGTCTGAACTTACCGAAATGCATAACCGGATCTCCAAACAGGACGACCAAATCGACGAAGCAGAGCGGTACAGCAGGAGAAAATGCCTGTTACTCCACGGGGTGGCAGAAGCTCCGAACGAGGACGTCTATGATAAGGTGTTCGGTGTTGTGAAATCCCACATAGGGATAGACTTGACAATGGACAATTTTAATCGCTGTCACAGGATTGGTAAGCCAAGGAGAACTACAGCTGAGGTAGTGACGGGAGGGAAAAGGCCCATCATAATAAAGTTCACGCGATATCACGAACGTGACCGTATCTGGCTTGCAAAGAAATCGCTGAAGGAATCGGGTGTGCTGATAACAGAATCGCTAACAGCAACGAGAAATGACATACTAAACACCGCGCGTGGCCACTTCGGTCAGAAATCTGTATGGACTAAGGATGGACGTATCATTATTCTGAGCGCTGATGGGAAGAAAATTCAAGTGACCACACGAGCTGGCCTTAACAATGTTATTCAAGCAGCTAGGGAGTGAACCATTGTGAAGTAACGACAATGAGGATTAGTTTAAGTTTGTATTATAGTGTTTTATTATTGAGTGTGAATGTGATTGAGTGCATGAAAAGCCGGCGCGATATCAGAGGAAATACGCAGGTAAGAAGCATGTATTCTTCTTGGTATTCTGCTTTGTGTGATGAGTACTGTTATAACCACTGCCAGCTGTGGACCTGACTGTCCCCCTACCCCTAACCTCTCCTATCCGAGAACGGAGACACCCCGCTGCCAGAGCTCATTAGTGAAAGTACTTCAGGCCAACGCAAGTTCATTGAACTGCATTTATTTAAATTCTCAATCCCTACATGCTCACCATGAGGAGCTAACAGTTCTGCTTGAAAACAGCAATGTACACGTAGTTTGTATCAGTGAGAGCTGGTTACGCGCAACTATCCCTAGTAGTATGGTACACATAACGGGCTATAATATTTACAGACATGACCGAATAAATAAAAGAGGTGGAGGAGTAGCCTTGTTCTGTAGAGATGATATTAAATGTGAAATCGTATGCACATCTGCCCACTGTGCTGACCCGAGACCTGAGTTCGTTTTTGCCGAGATTACTGTGACAACAGTTAAAGCCCTAATAGGAGTTGTTACCGGGCGAGTTGGCCGTGCGCGTAGAGGCGCGCGGCTGTGAGCTTGCACCCGGGAGATAGTAGGTTCGAATCCCACTATCGGCAGCCCTGAAAATGGTTTTCCGTGGTTTCCCATTTTCACACCAGGCAAATGCTGGGGCTGTACCTTAATTAAGGCCACGGCCGTTTCCTTCCAACTCCTAGGCCTTTCCCATCCCATCGTCGCCATAAGACCTATCTGTGTCGGTGCGACGTAAAGCCCCTAGCAAAAAAAAAAAATAGGAGTTGTTTATCGGCCACCACGGGTAGGTCACCTCTCAGACAATGAAGACATCCTGCAGAGACTATCACCTGCTTATGAACATATTTTAATATTTGGAGACTTCAATACTAATTTACTGGAGCAGGCTGGAGATACAAAGCAACTCTTAAGTATTTTCCAGACGTGTGACATGACAATACTTCCACTAAAACCGACAAATCATACCTCATCTTCACATACACTAATTGACTTAATGGTCACTAACAACCCACAGAAAATAGTATCACATGGACAAATTCCTACCCCTAGCATATTGACACATGACTTAATGTACTTGTCTTTCTCGCTCAAAGTACCGAAGTATAAGTCCAGATCCATCACATACAGGGACATTAAACATATAAACTTAGATCATCTGAGAGTTGACACCTTGAATAGTCCTTGCGATGACGTAAAAAATATAAACGCTATCGATAAGAAAGTTGAAACTTTAAGTTCACTTATACTTGGTGTCCTTGATAAACATGCACCTAATCGTACGGCCAAAGTCTCCCGACCTCCTTCTCCGTGGCTGACTGATGACATTAAACAAATGATGCCACACCGTGACGCGTAACACCGGCTCTACAGACGCACACACTCTTCCAGTGCGCTTGAACAGTATCGGACACTTCGGAATAGAATTAAAGTAATAATTCGAAATAAGAAATTTTCTTTTTACAATCACCTGGCTGGAAATTTAAATGTGTCAAACGCTTGGAAACAACTTCGTTCCACTGGAATTGGGAAAGCTTTGCCCCAGCTATGTAATCCAGACATCTCTCTGGAGAAATTGAATGCTCATTTCTCTGAAATAAAATCTAAACCGGAAATACACACAATATCACAGAGTATAAAATCTCTTCTGTACCAGCCACCACCAAATAGGCCATTCTTTGAATTTCGTGAAGTCACAGAGATTGACGTGAAAAGCGAGGTATTATCAATCACATCATCTGCCGTAGGACCTGATGAAATAACCATACTCATAATAATACTGTACAACACATCATTGACATTATTATTGCCACCATTACTCATATATACAACACGTGCCTTACAAGTGGCCTCTTTCCAAAAATGTGGAAAAATGCCATTATAAATCCTGTTCCCGAAACTTCCTCGCCTGTACTTATAACCGTTTATCGACCTGTTTGCATACTTTCATCTCTCTCCAAGCCTCTTGAACGCATAGTACACGTGCAATTAACCGACTATTTGAATAAATACAAACTACTTGATCCTTTAAAATCGGGTTTCAAAAATGGACAGTACGGCCACTGCCCTGCTGAAAGTTACAGACGACATGAGACGTGCTATGGAAGAAAGGCAGGTGACGTTACTTACACTTCTTGATTTGAGCAGCGCTTTTGACACAGTAAATATAGACGTACTGGTTGCTAAATTGAAATCGCTTCACCTTGGACAGACAGCTCTATAATTCTTTCTCTCATATCTTACGGAACCAAAACAACGCGTAATTCTTCAGAATAGATCATCCGAATGGGTAATGAAATATTCAGGAGTACCAAAAGGCTCTGTACTTGGACCACTTCTCTTTGTTATCTATATTAACGATATATCGACTCGACTAAGACACTGTAAATACCACTTGTATGCTGACGATCTACAGATCTTTTATCATTCCAAAATTTCAGACATCAATCAAGCAATAGGTTGTATGAACTCTGACTTAAATAATATATGTGCATACGCTCATGAAAACTGTATTTTAATTAATCCATCAAAATCTAAAGCTATTATTGTCGGGCAGACGAAACAAATCAGTGCGGCAAAAAACAAAAACATTCCTCCACTAACTTTATCTGGTAAAATTATTCCGTACGTAAACTCGGTAAGAAATCTTGGTGTAATTATAAACGACAATCTTAACTGGGGAGAGCACATTACAAATATCTGTAGAAAAGTGTATGCGTCCCTTCACCCACTAAAATATCATAAGAATATGCTGCCACTAAACATGAGAATTAGGCTTATAAATACTATTATCATCCCTATATTTTCCTACTGTGACGTAGTACTAATTGATGCCACGAGAGAACAACTAAACCGATTACAACGTGCTATGAACTCATGTACTAGATTTATATTTTCCTTACGCTATGATGTTCATGTTAACCCTTATTATCGACAACTTTCCCTTCTAAAATCTGAACAATATAGAAACCTCCACGTGGCAGTATTAATATTTCGAGTATTAAAAGAGAATATCCCATACTACTTATCTTCGCAACTCAATTTCCTATCCTCTTTCCACCAGCATAACACACGCTCCGGCAGTACACTTGCTATCCCTCTCAGCAGGTCAGCAGCATTTAGCCGTTCCTTTGTTGCAAATGGACCTAGAATATGGAATTCTCTCCCCCACAACATTAGAGCCATAAAATCCTTAAATTCCTTCAAGTTGTCTTGCCGTGAGCATCTCCTCGATATGTGCCGCCAGGCTGAATGAATCCGGTAGAGTGAATGTGTGTATGAATGTACGTTTACTGTGCTTATGGTATTTTGTGTCATTCAACTTTTAATTTGTAACGATAGTTTTAAGACATGACTAAGAATATTTATAGAGTTTGTGTTATTTTGTTTCATAGTTTCTAATGGTAGTTTTAAGATAAGATTATGAATATTGCTCTCAGATGTACAATGTTAATGAAGTGTGGTTAAGTGTAAGAGAGGACCATGAGTCCTAACTTCGCCACTACAAATAAAGGCAAATATATAATAATATAATTGTAATTTCTGATTGTGTGATGAATGCATCGAGAAATACATCATTCCTTTTTACTCTAGAACACAACTTCCTTTATTTATTTGCTTTTTGTGACTGTATATTGTGGAACTATCAGTGATCCAAAATGTCTACGGAGTGAGAGCTCAAGGCACATGACTTTAAAACGTATATCCTCTAGGTGTCTTTCCAGTAAGAAGAAAGGTCAGACAAATCATTTTCTTGCGGTATCGGTTCACATATTAACGGGATAGAAAATCATGTTCGATTCATAAAGTGTAGTTTGAACGCTCGTACGTGGAAATGTGTGGTAATAGTTATGTGAATGAAGAGCTAAACAGAGTGTCAACTATTTGAGATAACGTGAAGGAAATAGATCACATAGCAGACAACCAAACCGTGCTTTCAAACGAGAAGTGTGAAGAAAGCTAGAAATGTTTTCCCGTTTTGCTGCCTGATGAAGGAACTAACTTTAGTTGCAGTAAGGGCCATATTATCACTGATATTGGCAGGAAAATGTTAAAAATGTCAAATCAAGAATCCAGTCCGTTGCTGTGGTGTAGTGGTTAGTGTGATTAACTGCCACCACCGGAGGCTCGGGTTCGATTCCCGGCCCGGCAACGAATTTTGAAAAGTGGTACGAGGGCTGGAACGGGGTCCACTCAGCATTGGGAGGTCAACTGAGTAGAAGTGGGTTCGATTTCCACCTCAGCCATCCTGGAAGTGATTTTCCGTGGTTTCCTACTTCTCCGCCAGGCAAATTCCGGGATAGTACCTAGCTTAAGGCCAGGGCCGCTTCCTTTTTCCTTCCTTGTCTATCCCTTCCACTCTTCCCATCCCCCTCTGAGACTCCTGTTCAGCATAGCAAGTGAGGCCGCCTGAGCGAGGCATTGGTCATCCTCCCCAGTTGTATCCCCCATCCAGAGTCTGAAGCTCCAAGACACTGCCCTTGAGGCGATAGAGGTGGGACCCCTTTGGTTTAGAGGGTCCCGGGTTCGATTCCGGGCCTGGTCGGGGAAAAGCCAGCCCTGGAGGGTAAACAAATTAAGAAGAAGAAATCAAGAACCCATATATTATGCCTTGACCAATTCGAATCAGTCTAAGTCGGTATTTCAGAGGACTTACTTCTACAGTAGTGTATCTGATGCAACGTCCGCCTCCGTAGTGTTATTACCCGCCGTCCTTGGGGTCCCGGGTTCGATTCCCTATACTGCAAGAAATTGATGAATAGCAGGAGGGCTGGTATGTGGTTGACATGGTACATGCAGCTCACCTCCATTGGGGGTGTGCCTGAAAAGAGCTGTACCAGCTCGGCATGTGAACACGAGTTTACTTGTTTATCTAAAGCAAGTATCACAAACGTTTCAACAAGATAAATTTAGTTGAAGGAGAAACAGAACTAAACAATAACAATCAGCGGGAACTTCATTGAAGATTATATTTCATATGTTAAAAAATATTAAGAGAAAGAATCTGTTTGTACACCACAGCAAATCTGGCTTCTTTAAATAACGCTGACGAGGAGACTTTTCTTTCCCCTTGAAACTATGGGTCTTATGTACTGTTCTTTTTTTCTGGTAATTTCATGTGCAGTTAAATATTCGTCAGGGCTACCTCCCTCCAGAGCCTTGCCCTATAACATCGAGTTATTTCAGAGCAGCGCTTTCTGTTCCTTCGAAGTTCATACACAGGATTGAGTAAAGAAGATATTATGACAGTTATCGGATGCTAGTTACATGGTTAACGGAACACAGTACCATTGCCAGTAAATGGGCACCAAAATATCCCTTGTAGGTGACGAAGGAAATGTGCCAATGATCATACCTTCAGCCTGTCTGCTGGTGAAGACTGAGTTCAGCGAAGCATCCACAATCAACGCTCGAATTGTGTCCTCATATTAATGGAATAATTACAAATGCAGTAGTTGTGTGATGACTCACTTGTTTGTCGGTTTGGTACGACTACCGTTATTGTTACGAAAGGAGTTTTACAACGGTGTAATAGAACTGATTCCGGATTATCTCAGATAAGAGGTCCATATTTCTAACACGGTATTTTAAAATTGAGGTGCTGCTTGTTTGTACATTTATTTATTTATTTATTTATTTATTTATTTATTTATTTATTTATTTATTTATTTATTTATTTTTTATTTATTTATTTACTAGCTGATGTACCCGTGCTTCGCTACGGAATTTTACATTGTATACAGAATTCTAGGTTAGGTAGTGTACACGTTGTGAGCTAGATTGTATTAAATTGCATAACACTTAACATTGCCCTAGAAACGCAACGGTTTAGTCACCAAGACACAATGAGGTTGGAGAGTTTTCTTTACAATGGCAGACATTCACTCTCCACCTGCCTTTTTACATCCTCAGATAGACTGTCTTAGTGGTTTTTCCAAGTGAAATGAACATAGGTAATTACTCATTACAATGACGTCAGTAGGAATGTCGCGATTAAAAGCAATGCTTTCATATTAAATACTCTATCAAATGGAAAACAACACATTTTCTCACTTTTAATGAAGAGTACTACACTGCCGATCCAAGAGTCCAAAGTTCCAGAGCTGAAATGACCAATCCGCAGAGAGCCGTGATCCATGAACGCACTTCGTCTTATTTCGGCCGGGTGGGGGTGTCGAATAGTGGAGATTCCCAGGCCAAAAACTATGCCCTTTTACTAATCTGTTTCCTAGGAGTACCCGATGAGTCGGAAAATCTCAGTTCACTACATAGGAAGCGGAAAAATCTATCTGGCTTGGAGGCAAATTTTCCCTCCAAGCCACAGAAGAAACTCCGTTTTCACTGCTAATCTGTATATATATAATAAGAGTTTTGTCTGTACATTGCTCAGAACTTGAAAAGGATATTTCTCTATCGGCCATGACCATAGTAACACGGAAATGCAATTTTTACTTTTTCGTAATTTCCGTCCGTCTGTCTGTCTGTCTGTCTGTCTGTCTGTCTGTCTGTCTGTCTGTCTGTCTGTCTGTCTGTCTGTCTGTCTGTCTGTCTGTCTGTCTGTCTGTCTGTCTGTCTGTCTGTCTGTCTGTCTGTCTGTCTGTACACGCATCACGAGAAAACGGCTGAAGAGAATTTAATAAAAATCAGTGTGTAATGCCGGGGGATGAGCCACTACAATCTAGGCTATAAATCATTTTACTCGCGCTGAGTGAAATGGTAGTTTAGGGGAAGGCCTGAAACATACTTCTCAAATATGTTTATAATTAGTAGTCCTATCGGTAAATACTACATAACGAAAGTTCCGATAATTTATGTCATACATTGTAACCGTACCGGCTTTGATAACACAGATATTCATGAATTTGTGTTTTTGTTAAGTCCTTATCAAGGCCGATCCACGAGAAAGTGAGTTAACAGAACTGCATGAAAGTTGGTATATCAGTCGGGGAATAAGAAACTACAGTCTTATTAACAATTGTATTCGATCTGGATGAAATTGTAGTTCAGGGTAAGGCGCCTAAAATTTAATTTTTAAATACCAATGTCTTGGTGCTATCGAAAATTACTACATAACAAAAGTTATACTGAATACAATTTCCGACCATTTATATTTTATTCAGTTTTACCGTACCGACTATGATAAGAGTGGTATTTCAGAGTTAGAAGAAAACTAAATGTGAAGGCCTGAAACATTGAAAGCACATAACATTGATCAACAATAGCATAACATTGACCATTGTTTGGTGTGATGTTCTTTGTCTCTTATGCTGCCGCTCAACTGCGATAGATGAGATTACTGCTACGTACCGAGTATATCAGCCTGACTGAATATTGGAGGGGAAAATAGCTGGAGAGTTAAAAAACTTTCTTCTTTAGCATGCCATTCCTCTGGTTCATACATTTTCTGAGACTGCCGGTACGTAAAAGATTGGTTATTCATAGTATTCCAGCTATTCGATCCCTATTCTGACGCGCTGTTTTGAATGAGCAGTGTGCAAACTTAAGGCAGAAGCTCACTTAGTAGTAGTATAGTAGTATGAACTGGTCTAGAATTAAAACTTACGACTATTCCAATTTTTTTTAATATTTGCTTTACGTCGCACCGACACAGGATAGGTCTTATGGCGACGATGGGACAGGAAAGGCCTAGGAGTAGGAAGGAAGCGGCCGTGGCTTTAATTAAGGTGTGAAAATGGGAAACCACATAAAACCATCTTCAGGTCTGCCGAATGTAGGATTCGAACCCACTATCTCCCGGATGCTCACAGCTGCGTGCTCCTAACCGCACGGCCAACTCGCCAGGTGCTATTCCAAATTATATCACCACAATCCACTAAATAACTCAATATTCAACCCTGAAAAGAGGCGTTTCTTAAGTAAAGCTTATTCCCCTATCATACCCGTTCTCATTCATTAGTTTTATATGTACGTATTTCCTGTCCACATACTTTTAGTATACGTTCGTAACTGGAGATTTTATTGCCCCATCCGGACGTTCCAAGCGCTTCTACCCTGATCTAGGCCGAATTTAAGACGGGATGTGGTACATATAATTGGCGTCGCAACGTGAAGGCAGTTTCGTTATGATGGGCAAAATTGTGAATATAAATTTAACGCCAAATCTTGAGCTGCAGTATTGTTATTGGCAGCAAATTTTATATCCACGTTAGCAGATATAAAGTTAGCTTCGAAACAGGTGGCAATATTGTTATTCGAGAGAATTTATGTCCACATTTTATCACATAACTTTACGCCCATTATTTAGTTATTTCTATAATAGCGTTATTGGTTCGAAGCCTGGGAGTGGCCATAGGTGTCAGACATTTGCAGTTGGTTGTTAGCAACGTGTCAGGCATTTTCGATCTTTGAAGTAGGCATAGGTAAATTCGAACCTGGCGCATTAGAAATGTCTAATTCTGGTCGCTTGTTCGATGCCCAGACAGAGTCACAAAATCTGGCAACCTATCGTGTTAGACAAAGTTATATATCTAGTAGCCCAGATTTCGATACCACATGAGTTTTGTGTGCGAATGTGAAAGGGCAAGGTTTCTATGGAAATCGAGTGTTTAGGAGAGATCAGTAAATCCTAAATACATGAGGTCACTTTGGGTATAGATCGGCAATTAAGTAACGTAACTTTTAGTGTAAGTTAGGAAATGGGGCGACCGGGTATGACAGATTTTTAGGCTAAACATATGAATAAAAAATTATTATATTTCATAACAATTGATCAAACAAAACGAAGAACCGACCATTAAATTGGTCAAAGGAAGGAATACGCACATTCACATTAATTTATATAATTAACAGTAATTTACAAATTAGAAACGGGTAAAGGTGTGTCCACACCAAGATGTTTTCGTTAACTTTGTTAATAAACATTGTTAATGAACAATGTTCATGAACATTTCTGTCTGTTAATAAATAAAATAGCGTGTTCATTAACTTTCCGAGCATGTTGATAAACAAAATCTCTTTAACTTTTGTGAATGAAACTTTTCATTAACATTTCGTGTTTTCGTTAACATTTCGGTTCGCACATGCGCAAAGACGCAATTAGAACACGCAAATTCGTAGCGCGGAATACAATTCTTTTATTAAATTTTCGAAATAGACTGTCGAATCGCAAGCAACTCATATACACCATACAAATACATAAGTGAAGTGTAGGAGTATTTCTCTTACACTCTTCCATGATCCTTGGTAGGAATCACCAGTCGCTAGGAATCTTCAAGTTATACTTAGTCTAACATTAATGCAGATGGCATTCCGACAAATTTGTATCATTTCTTGCAATTTCAGACTCACTTACTGTCAACAAGAACTGAAAGTCTTGTGGGGACATTCTCAGAAAGTTTTGAAAGCCTGCTGCATCATGAATTGAAAGTTCTGACATAGGCCTAAGTGTCCTCTCCAAACTTAATTTTAAACGCTTTTCCAATATTTTTCTTTGCCACACTTTGCGTCTGCATTTTTCTCTAATTGCACGCATTAAAATAGTGAAAGCTGCAGCTGTATTTTCTTCTCCCTGACCCTATCCATTGTAACCTCACAAACAGATATTTTGGTGTGGACACAATGTTAAAGAAGTTTGTTAACAAAAGTTTATTTGGTGGTGACACAATGTTAAAAAGGTTTGTTAACAAAAGTTTATTAACATCTTGAGAAATGTTTTCGTTAACATTGTTCATTAACTTTGTTTCGTTAACATTGTTTATTAACTTTGGTGTGGACTAACCATAACAAACCCAAGCAATATGAACCGTTTTACATGGAATATGTTACGTAACATTTTTTTTGCCCTTTACTTTACGTCGCATCGACACAGATATGTCTTACGGCGACGATGGGATAGGAAAAGCCTAGGAATTTGAATGAAGCGGCGGTGGCCTTAATTAAGGTATAGCCCCGGCATATGCCTGGTTTGAAAGTGGTAAACCATGGAAAACCATCTTCAGTGCTGCCGACATTGGGGCTCTTACGTTACTTCATTATGTGGTCTGCCTCGTGAAGTCGTCAGTTCTTTGACCGTAGACACAACCTAAAACCGTCCATGAGATTCGAAAATAATATCCGACACACTAGTAAATGGCCTAATTTACATATGTACATTCCGATAACTCGGACACAAATATATAAATCTCTTGTTCAGGACTGCGTCTAAATTACCCATCCAAAAGCACATGGGCCCGTACCCATGAGCAACGGATAAGGGCAGAACCTTGCTTTGCTGAAATTAGCCAACGGGCTAAGGTATCCACGTTGCTCAACATTGGACATCACAAGACAAAAACAATAAAGGCACTGAACAACAATAAACAAGGATAGATAAATATACATTTACACACCTGAAAAATAAAGCACACACAAATATGCACTGAAGTTGATAGAGACATCGGGACTCCATCGCAACATACTCAGGCTGCGAAGATTGCATGTCTCACGTTAACACAACATTTCAGCCTGACTTGAACCAACGGGGCACATCAGCTGGTTACCAACAAACATTTAACTAACTGGGGCTTGTGGTCGGCAGTTCATGGGAATAACGGTACCTGTTGAAAATACTTTCACTCATGCTGAGCTCGGCGCACAGCCTACAGCTGACTCGGGCTTTCTCTACCTGGGAGACAAATAACTGGTCGGAACTTCGCCGAATTCCTTGTTTCT
Organism: Anabrus simplex; assembly: GCF_040414725.1. Taxonomy (NCBI): domain Eukaryota; kingdom Metazoa; phylum Arthropoda; class Insecta; order Orthoptera; family Tettigoniidae; genus Anabrus; species Anabrus simplex. Next base: position 569,687,053 of record NC_090266.1, read on the forward strand.
GCACAATGGCACAAAATTCTCTCTGACAAACATAGCTCACAGCACACATATTCAGTTGCATAATCACAGACCTGTTTGTCAATGCACATACAAATCAGGGCTTCCAGTAATACACCATGGCTTTATAGCCATTCTCTTATCATTTCAGCCCCGTCAATATCTCACGGCAATTCTTTTTTTTTTTTTTTGCTAGGGGCTTTACGTCGCTCCGACACAGATAGGTCTTATGGCGACGATGGGATAGGAAAGGCCTAGGAGTTGGAAGGAAGCGGCCGTGGCCTTAATTAAGGTACAGCCCCAGCATTTGCCTGGTGTGAAAATGGGAAACCACGGAAAACCATCTTCAGGGCTGCCGATAGTGGGATTCGAACCTACTATCTCCCGGATGCAAGCTCACAGCCGCGCGCCTCAACGCGCACGGCCAACTCGCCCGGTCACGGCAATTCTAGCATTACACATAAAGCATCCTAGGTTCGATGACCGCTACATTCATGAACTTGCCTGCCACCACATTCGATGACCCTGTTCTGTATTCAACGGTGAATATAACTCTACCGTAACATCTCCTTGCAGCTAAAAATACATGCGTCATGCATAGAAAAAAACGTCCTGATCTAATGCTATCTCAAATATACTCCGTATGATATCGTGACGCTGACGGCACGCAGCCCATCAAGTATTACGAAGAATCTGCCCAACATCTCTATCAAAAATCTACTCAGACAGGAATAAATACTAATATATAATGCACACACCTATATCTAAACTATTCTGTCCCTTGTTCCCATCTAATTTTATACAACACTTAGCTAGGGACCTAAACATGCATACAGCCCTGCACGTATTTTATTTTGCTTAAACTGAGCAAAGCAAATGCCACACTGGCTTACATTTAACAATGAATTAAGTTATTTAAGAATGAACCAGTGCATCAAATATTACTTTACACGCTTATAGAACGAATTGACTTAGCAGCCATCTCTCCAACAGTGACGAATCACATGACCGCTATGTCATGTGTGCCTAGCCCATCATGACGGAACTCAGCACGGGGATGAAAGTCCTCGCCTCGAGTACAGGATACACCTTGGTAGTCGTCTGCTTGACCCTGGTCGCACCTGGAATTTGTTGAATTTCTTCAAAACATCTGCTTCACCGCTTAGCGTGATCTACACAAGATTTCAACCTAGTGTTAGACTACCATTGACTATAGCCTACGCGCAAATATTCGTTCCAATCTGTGCGGCACTAATTACGGAATCTAGCCCGGTTGAAATCAGTCCTTGACAGCGGTTGTATTTTATACGGCTCCCACAAGTTACTACAACAACACGCATACGAGCTATAAATGTTTATGCTACTACATATCGTCACTAGCTCTTGTGAGCTAACTTACTGCGATTGTACACTGACTGACAGAGCAAATGCAACACCAAGAAGGAGTGGTCAGAACTTTATTCCAATTGCAGGGTAGACTGACGTCACTGAGGTATGCTGATGATGTGAAATGCGCCGCTGTGCTGCGCACGTAGCGAAAGATAAATTGGACACGGCGTTGGCGAATGGCCCACTTCGTACCGTGATTTCTCAGCCGACAGTCATTGTAGAACGTGTTGTCGTGTGCCACAGGACACGTGTATAGCTAAGATTGCCAGGCCGCCGTCAACGGAGGCATTTCCAGCAGACAGACGACTTTACGAGGGGTATGGTGATCGGGCTGAGAAGGGCAGGTTGGTCGCTTCGTCAAATCGCAGCCGATACCCATAGGGATGTGTCCACGGTGCAGCGCATGTGGCGAAGATGGTTGGCGCAGGGACATGTGGCACGTGCGAGGGGTCCAGGCGCAGCCCGAGTGACGTCAGCACGCGAGGATCGGCGCATCCGCCGCCAAGCGGTGGCAGTCCCGCACGCCACGTCAACCGCCATTCTTCAGCATGTGCAAGACACCCTGGCTGTTCCAATATCGACCAGAACAATTTCCCGTCGATTGGTTGAAGGAGGCCTGCACTCCCGGCGTCCGCTCAGAAGACTACCATTGACTCCACGGCATACACGTGCACGCCTTTCATGATGCCGGGCTAGAGCGACTTGGAAGAGGGAATGGCGGAACGTCGTGTTCTCCGATGAGTCACGCTTCCGTTCTGTCAGTGATAGTCACCGCAGACGAGTGTGGCGTCGGCGTGGAGAAAGGTCAAATCCGGCAGTAACTGTGGAGCGCCCTACCGCTAGACAACGCGGCATCATGGTTTGGGGCGCTATTGCGTATGATTCCACGTCACTTCTAGTGCGTATTCAAGGCACGTTAAATGCCCACCGCTACGTGCAGCATGTGCTGCGGCCGGTGGCACTCCCGTACCTTCAGGGGCTGCCCAATGCTCTGTTTCAGCAGGATAATGCCCGCCCACACACTGCTCGCATCTCCCAACAGGCTCTACGAGGTGTACAGATGCTTCCGTGGCCAGCGTACTCTCCGGATCTCTCAGCAATCGAACACGTGTGGGATCTCATTGGACGCCGTTTGCAAACTCTGCCCCAGCCTCGTACGGACGACCAACTGTGGCAAATGGTTGACAGAGAATGGAGAACCATCCCTCAGGACACCATCCGCACTCTTATTGACTCTGTACCTCGACGTGTTTCTGCGTGCATCGCCGCTCGTGGTGGTCCTACATCCTACTGAGCCGATGCCGTGCGCATTGTGTAACCTGCATATCGGTTTGAAATAAACATCAATTATTCGTCCGTGCCGTCTCTGTTTTTTCCCCAACTTTCATCCCTTTCGAACCACTCCTTCTTGGTGTTGCATTTGCTCTGTCAGTCAGTGTATATCACTCTGACAACACACCGCACTTGGCCTTACAGAACAGCGAATGAATATCAACTGAGGTAAGACTATCATTTACGACTGACTATCACTGACGACTGAGAATCTCAGAGGACTGAGAATCAATGCGAGCGCTGAAATACGATTGAGAGTGCTCCCTCCCTTGAGGCAACCTTTTATAGCCTTAAGATGACGCCGGGCTCGATGTAATTCTGGGTCTAACACACCGTTCTCTTTTGAGACTGCCTACCAGATGTCAACAGCCACCCCTGTGAATACGCACTTCTCTCAATTCAGGAAAAGTAAATAATATTATCGACTCCTGGCATTCAATAATTCTGTTCTTAATTATGTTTTATGTCAGATCTGTGGAATTTAGCACAGTGGCAGACTTACTAATTTAAATTCAGATGATTCTAGCCCTGGGGAAGAGAAGTTTGCCAAATTGTAACAATTGTTCTGTAGATCCCCTCGTTCAAATCTCACCCCCTCCAGGTTGCTGCGCTTGCGGCTCAATTACAACTCGGGGAATTCGTTCTTTCTGGAGCAATACGGGGTTTTCATGGCCTAGAGCAGGGCCATCCGGGGTTTCTGCCTTCACTCCCAGCGACTCTATGATGCGTTAAATGAAATTATGCCACAGTGTTCTTATAAATAAATTGGAGCATATTACGACAGTGTACCATTCCATTGTCTTCAAATCATTTCGGCAGGATCGATTAACGCGCGATTACACGTAATGGAGTTAGATAAAACACATAAATTCTTGAAATGCCAAAGAAAACGGTATCGCGGATATAAGGAAACAGTTACGATCATGATGGCACTGCATATGAGAAGAAAGAAGTTCGAACTTTTTGAGACTAACACTGAATAAAAATACACAGATGAATGTATACTGATAGTTAACGGATGCAAATGCTATAGGAAGAAATATACGCGATTTAATATTACGACATATAAAGGAGAGGAGAAATGTTACTACAAGCCTTTATACGTTTCAAATACGTATTATATATCAACTAAATAATATAGTTGTGTCAAATGCGCAATAAATAAGAAGGGTTAAGTAAGCCATACATAGAGAAAAAGGCATTGAACAAGCCTTGGCTTAGAAAACGAGAAAACCATTTTAACGCAACATCTACAAATATTAATCCTACTAGCAATTAATAGCTATTAGAAGGAGATAAGACTACGGATGACATCTTGGGAATCTGTCCCATATTTAAAGAAGAAAAGCTGGTATTAAACCTGTCTACAGACAACATATTAATGCCAGCTGGCTTAGTATTTGTCGTAATGTCCCAGATTATGTCATATATCGTCCCTGTTCTGTCAAAAGGGCGAATGTGACATTGCACTTCCTATCCATTATTGCCCTTACGACTGGTCACTCCTTCCAGCCACATATGGATATGCATTCCATCACAACAATTTTCGTTGAGTTCATTTTCCTATGCAGGTGTGTAAAGGAAACTGAACCTTAAATACATCGCACTCTAGGAGTGGGTAAATGCCATGCAAACATGCATTCCTTCAGTATGGTACAGTAAAGTTCATTTTCCTTTACCCACGGATATAGGAAACTGAACTCAACGAAAATTGTTGTGATGGACCGCATATCAATATATGGCTTGAAGGCATGACCAGTCTTAAGGGAAATAATGCATAGGAAGTGCATTGTAACATTCGCCGTTTTGGCAGAACCGGGACGATATGTACTTGATTCTTTTCAGTGCGCAAGAAAAGCTAGTATGATTTTCTATTGTAAGTAGCAGAATGATGACTGTTTGGGGCCATGCCAACCGAGTTGACTGATGGAGAGAGCGATGTTCCCGTTAACGACTCTATGGAGCCAGGTGAAGAATGGAGCTTGACCACAGCCAACAGACGACCAAAACCAACATGTTCCCGACCGCTTGTGGGAAAGAAGTTAAGTGTCATATCACAATAAATATAACACCTAGGTAACTTGTAATGTAGTAGAGTTGCATTTTGTTGAATAGGGAATAGGTCGACTGAATCTTCAAAATAAACCAATGTAGGTTATGTTATCACGAGTGACTTGATAATATACGAATGTCGTGATGGAGTTAGGTACTCTTCAGAAGAATGTAGATAATCCAAACGATAGGAAAAGTGATTTAAGTAGATATCAGTGTTATTTCAATAATGTTGTATGATCATATTAGAAGTTGCCATGATATGAAGGCAATGACAAGGAATAGAATACAGTAATATTTTAAAAGAAATGAATGATGTGTTTGTAGTGTGTGAAGGTTATGTCGTCACACGTAATTGGTAGGAGGTTTGATATGGATATAAAAAAAATATAAAGACATGTTGATGTTGTAAGTGAAGTTCATGATCCGAAGATGCATTTAATTGAGAAAGTAGTTACTTATACGTTGATATAAGATATTTCAGATGAATATGTGATATACTTCGAAGAGATATGATATGAAATGTAAAGAGAGAGTTATGAAACGACGATATAAGAGAATGATAAAGTAGGAATGGAATGAATATGTTGCTACGATGATTTCGTGAAAGAATATAAAATATTTTAAGGAGGTTATGAAGAATATTAGCGTTAACTCGGATCAAATGTATTTTGGGGAGCAATAGTTGTATATTATTAATGGAGATTACATATCACATATTTAAGATAGCTTGATGTGACACTTATATGGTGATATCGCAGGAATGAATCATCAAAATGAATCCTGTTAGGGTAAAATAGTCACTTAATTCCATATTTTCAACCTGATAATCCTACAATAGAGTATTGTATTGCAAAATATCTGTTATGATAGATGTTGATAGTTACGATTAAACATTCGTACGTCTTTCCAGTTACTTATATTGGAAAATAGTCACTTGCAAACCTTGACAACGGTATTCGCTAATGTCTAGTTAAATCGTACAAGATTGTAGATCTAATTTCCATTGCAGTTATGAATTTCTGTGGTAATTTTTGATACATGTTAATCTTGATTTTAAGATTAAGTTGATGTTGAATGCAATCGTAGTTAATTTAGTAACTTAAATTAGTAGTAGCCAATGTTTGCTATAAAGATATATGAAACCTAACTTGCTTCTGTTGAGCACAATTTTATGAAACGACGAAGACGATTATGAGGAAAATCTAACTACCTCGAATAACTCGCGAACTTAATATGAAAGGGTATAGATCAAATACATAATAACGTGTAACATAAAGAGGAATTGTTTGATTTTTACTGAATTTCCCACCATTATCTGCAAGTAATCCACATTTTACTTTTATTGATGAGATGTAATATATTAGTTCATTTCTATAAAATATTGTACATAAGGAATGACATTGGTATATAGAATATTTAATTCCTCAAACTCAAAATACCAAAGCAATTTCATTATTCAACCAATACGTTTCACATTTTTCTATTTTATTAATTCAAACTTTTAATAAAAATGATAGCATTTAAGGCACGTTGATATATTATTTAGAGCTGCAAGCAATGATAGAATTTAGAATTAAGGAATAGCTTAATCTTTTACATCGAATTTTGAAGCGCTGAGTTATCCGTAGACATTCATATGCGATTATAAGAAGTTCGAGGAATATTTCGATTGTGTCACTGCATCTTCGGGAACTGACGTTAAAAGTATAATCTACAACTTTATCCTGGGAGAAGAGTTAAACGGAGTTTTCTTATGGATGTCGCAATATGGTTCAATATATTAAGAGTTTATATAAAACCCGTATCTATACAGGAAGGTGAGACACAAACGAACACTGTACTGACTGCTGAAATTGTGCTCGCTTCGCACTGATTCCAAAATATCACACGAGCTCCGCTGGAGGAGGAAGGTTTCCATAACTGCGGTAATGCCGGCAGTTACTTCGATTTGAGTAAACTACAAACTGCGTTCCTGGGCCCTGACCATCGCTAGATTAATGACTACGGTTTCATAGCCCCATGAACATAATTTTACGAAGGTAAATAAAAATGTTGATACACTTCCAAGTTATGGCAACTTATGAAACCACCTACACATAGGCAACACGGTTATTACAACATACAATGTAAGTTCAGTTTTCCACATAGTCCCAAGAGACTGTACACATTTCTCGGAACGGTCAACCAACTTTTCGATTCCGCAACCATAGGACTCACTTTTTTTTTGCCAGGGGCTTTACGTCACACCGACACAGATAGGTCTTATGGCGACGATGGGATAGGAAAGGTCTAGGAGTTGGAAGGAAGCGGCCGTGGCCTTAATTAAGGTACAGCCCCAGCATTTGCCTGGTGTGAAAATGGGAAACCACGTAGGAATCACTTCGTGAGCTATGTAACCACATGCAGGCAGCTGCTATCACCTCCTCATCGTTTCGGAATCGTCGTCTACCGAGATCACTTTGCTGGACTGTATGGGTGATTTTACCATACCTCCCACTAGTATCGCTGCACCAGTTCAGACGATTTTCAGGCCGTTGGAGGTGTTGCATGTTGTGGTGTCTAGACTTAGCGCCATGCGAGTGTCATGTGTTCGGTAAGCTGAAAAATGACCTCTCTCACACTCTCGTGAACAATTTTGGTAGTTACATCGCACAATATTGATGGCCTAACCACGTAATCCAAATCAACGAGAGATTCTAATATCAGTCATATATGTTATTGCTTTTGTAAATAATTTTATTCCCATTTTTTATCAACACTTACTGTTTAAGGAGACAAACTGGGGATATTGGCGTAAATGCATGGCTTAGAATCGCGTAGGTTGGATCAGGAAGTCACTCAATCTTCTAAAGTAATTGGTAGGAGTTTGTAACGTGCGCTGTTTTATTGGAGACGGGCTATGCGGTGTAAAACTTCACCGAGGTTCGAACTAATATCCACCATTTTAGATAGGCGCCTTCCCTAAAGATGAGCAGATTTTCCTTTGTCCCATATATGTATAGAAGCTGTTTGAGTAGAAGTAATGACAGGTTTAAAGTTAAGGAGATTTGTGTCCCTTGTGTGTGCCTGAGTTATGAAGTGTAGACTGTATTTGAGAATACTTGGTGGATGCGGCTTGGCTAACGGGATTGTACCCTTGTTAACCGTATGGGAGAGAGAAGACGTGATGTTTAATGTGACAGTGGAATCGGCACTGAAACTGTGTCCTCAGGAAATGAGATAATAGGAATAGAATACTCATTTCCGTGCGGAGAGATTATGTTTAAGAAAAGGGCCCGTGGAAAGAGAATCTCGACCAATAGCCTTGAGTGCGGACCGTGTCTGTTATGTATCAGTCATAGTTGTCAGTGTGAAATGAATGACCCTCTGACGTTTTAAACGAGGGGAGTCAAAAAATTTCGCCCGAATTTATATTTTAGTTTTCTAAAGAGAAATCTTAACAGTTTAAAATACCAGGAAATACTTGTGCCTTACGGGTAGGTACAGTAATTATTTAATTAGTTATAGGTGGAAGGAGACCTTCTTCATTAAAACACAGTATGTAGGGTTTCCTAGTTAGAGAACTGCCAAGTTGGTGAAGACCCCGTAAGCCTGAGTGGAATCACCGCGGGTTTGATTTTAGTGGCCATAAAGTTACATCCATCAAGTGCATTTGGTCATTTTTGTGGGTGTTGCACATTGTTCGTTGTGTTATATTCGCGTTTGTTTTTGAGAGAGTTTTGGCTCGCCATCATGTAAAGATCCTTGGTTCGTTGTTCCGGGGCCCAAGGATATAACTTTGCCGGTCGGATTAATGTGCATTCTTATTTTATTATTTTTCTTTAGATATTAACAGCAGTTGGGCTTTAACCATTCAAATAGCTTCAATTATTATTATAATTAATGTATGACACTGTTCCCATTCTCCATGGGAGGGTAATACTTAAGGTTCTCTAACGCGTTCATAGTCAGTATACCTTTCTAGTTTATTAATGGGAATGTACTCGTCTGAAAGTAACTCCAACTCATCTCGTGATTAAAATTTCACTCCGGAAGGTCATGTACTTCAAATAATGATCCAAATGACAAAATGAAAAATGCTTGTAATATTTTATTTTACACTGACTGACAGAGCAAATGCAACACCACGGAGGAGTGGTTCGAAAGGGATGAAAGTTGGGGAAAAAACAGAGTCGGCACGGAAGAATAATTGATGTTTATTTCAAACCGATATGCAGGTTACACAATCCGCACGGCATCGACTCAGTAGGATGTAGGACCACCGCGAGCGGCGATGCACGCAGAAACACGTCGAGGTACAGAGTCAATAAGAGTGCGGATGGTGTCCTGAGGGGATGGTTCTCCATTCTCTGTCAACCATTTGCCACAGTTGGTCGTCCGTACGAGGCTGGGGCAGAGTTTGCAAACGGCGTCCAATGAGATCCCACACGTGTTCGATTGGTGAGAGATCCGGAGAGTACGCTGGCCACGGAAGCATCTGTACACCTCGTAGAGCCTGTTGGGAGATGCGAGCAGTGTGTGGGCGGGCATTATCCTGCTGAAACAGAGCATTGGGCAGCCCCTGAAGGTACGGGAGTGCCACCGGCCGCAGCACATGCTGCACGTAGCGGTGGGCATTTAACGTGCCTTGAATACGCACTAGAGGTGACGTGGAATCATACGCAATAGTGCCCCAAACCATGATGCCGCGTTGTCTAGCGGTAGGGCGCTCCACACTTACTGCCGGATTTGACCTTTCTCCACGCCGACGCCACACTCGTCTGCGGTGACTATCACTGACAGAACAGAAGCGTGACTCATCGGAGAACACGACGTTCCGCCATTCCCTCATCCAAGTCGCTCTAGCCCGGCACCATGCCAGGCGTGCACGTCTATGCTGTGGAGTCAATGGTAGTCTTCTGAGCGGACGCAGGGAGCCGGGAGTGCAGGCCTCCTTCAACCAATCGACGGGAAATTGTTCTGGTCGATATTGGAACAGCCAGGGTGTCTTGCACATGCTGAAGAATGGCGGTTGACGTGGCGTGCGGGGCTGCCACCGCTTGGCGGCGGATGCGCCGATCCTCGCGTGCTGACGTCACTCGGGCTGCGCCTGGACCCCTCGCACGTGCCACATGACCCTGCGCCAACCATCTTCGCCACAGGCGCTGCACCGTGGACACATCCCTATGGGTATCGGCTGCGATTTGACGAAGCGACCAACCTGCCCTTCTTAGCCCGATCACCATACCCCTCGTAAAGTCGTCTGTCTGCTGTAAATGCCTCCGTTGACGACGGCCTGGCATTCTTAGCTATACACGTGTCCTGTGGCACACGACAACACGTTCTACAATGACTGTCGGCTGAGAAATCACGGTACGAAGTGGGCCATTCGCCAACGCCGTGTCCCATTTATCGTTCGCTACGTGCGCAGCACAGCGGCGCATTTCACATCATGAGCATACCTCAGTGACGTCAGTCTACCCTGCAATTGGCATAAAGTTCTGACCACTCCTTCTTGCTGTTGCATTTGCTCTGTCAGTCAGTGTATAATTGTTTCCTAATTTTATTTTTCCGCATGGTCATTAACTGCTAGTTTTGTGAATTTTGAAGAATTGCATTTGTCGTGAACTAGAGTATCCCTCATATTCCTCCGCCCCTTTATGACTTTAAGTCAGATATTTGTTTCCTAGACCCGAATGTACCACGCGCCGGGATGCCGGTAGTCAAGAAGATGGGCGCGAGGGAGTGTGTGTTCGAATCCTGCCCAGGCTAGGAGTCTCTGTCACATAGTTTTTCAATACTTTAATGGCTTTAGCTATCGATTTGGCATCGAGCCAGGAAGGGTTGAGTCCGTTATCGTGTGTCAGAGAATGGTGTGAGAAATGGTTCGCTCTTGTACAGCCCGCAGCAATAGTATCATTTCTTTACACAACTGCAACAGATGCTACGATTAGGAAAGCGTAACCATTTATCGGTGACCCTTTCAGCTAAATAAACAAAAACTCCAAACCCATGGCCCAACTGCTGTGTATTTGTCTGTCAGTATCGGTTGTCCTTACTTGATACATTAGATATTCGTAATGTATCCCACTTCTCCCATACAAATGAAAAACTTATAATGCCAAAGGAGATCGCTTCCTTGTGAGATACTGCTTTCTCTTGAAAGGAACTATTTGTTCGTCAACACACAATTGATGATCTAGACTAAGTTTTAAACAACAATCTCTGACGGCATCATAAATTGGACGGACTACATGAAATCCATAAGTGATATTCTGATCGTTGTCAAAAGTGTTTGCAAATGGAATATTATTTAGTAAATAAAGAACCTGTTATCATCCATGTTTTCTCTCAAAATCGATAGGCCTGTTGATTTATCCATATACGTTCTTACTCTGGGATATTTTAGATTGCCCATATTTATGTGCTGTCCTAGCAAAATTTCTGTTGCACCTGATGTTGCTCGAAGACAGTGCGAGGAATTCTTTCGTGTGGGACACAACTTAGTTATAACTACAAGTGTGTCTATAAGTTCACTAGAGTGGAACGCAGCCGGGAAGGCGGTTTGAGGAGGGTTGCGCAGTAACAGTCGCGCGCTTGGTAGTATGACGTGTGTTCCTCTGAGCCAATAGAATCATTTCAGTAAGAGTTACCTGTTTGTGCGAGTCACGAGTGAACGTTTCGAGTTTTATTTGTATATATCATAATCAGCGAATTCAGGGAATTATTTGCGTGTGTAATATGGATCCAGGAAGAGCAAAAAGACAAGTATTGCATCGACAGGCGAGGGAAATAGTCTTTAGAGTGTATTTGTACTTTGTAAGCATGCAGCAGCAGGCGTTCAGAGGCGAGGAAGGCGAAGAACGCGATGTTGCCACGCCGCAAAAGAAGACAGCACTCGCGTGTGGTATCTGCCTACGAACAGTACAGAGGATAACAAGCTACGGAAATAAAAATAAAAATAATGTAGTGTTCAGGTCGCCAGGGAAGAACCCGAAGAGAAAGAAGCCAGTGACGGACCTCGATGATTTCAATAAGAATGTTCAGCGTACAATAATATTTGATATGTATAAAAACGGATAATATCCTACGGCATTGAAACTGGCCCAGAAAATGAAGTCAGCAGTGGGATTTAAAGGCAGTAAAGATTCTATGCTGCGGATTCTGAAAAAAATTGGTTTCTTCTTTAAGAAATGCAATGACGGGAGGAAATTCCTAATGGAAAGGGTTGACATTTTTGCGGCTAGAATAACCTTCTTGAGAACAATTCATAAAATAAGAGAAGCCGGGAAGTCTTTAATATTCTATCTAGACGAGACGTGGGTGAATCAGAACCAAACCAAAAGTGCCTGTTGGAAAATGAGTGATGGTTCTGGAGGATTGAGGGTACCCGTTGGTTTGCCATGCCGGTTCATCTGCTACTGGATTCATCCCTCCGTGCAAATTAGTATTCCGCTCGAAATCCAAGACAACAAATTCAGACTACCATAAAGATATGACCTATTCACTTTTCCAGAAATGGTTTGTGGAAATATTATTGCCTCACATACCACCCACTTCCAGAATAGTAATGGACAATGCCAGTATTCATTCTTTTCAACTCGACCGAGCTCCATGCACCAATACCCGGAAAGCTGATATACTGTCTTGACTTTCGAGGCGCAATATTCCTCACACTTCTTCGCAGACAAGAGAAGAATTACTCGCTGTGGTAAAATTATTTAAATCAAAGACATTATCATATGAAATTGACAGCATTGCCGAACAACATGGTCATCAAGTAGTTCGCCTCCCCGCCTCCCCGCCTACCACTGCCATTATAATCCAATTGAGCTCATTTGGGCCCAAATGAAAGGATATGTCGCCGACAGAAACAGCACTTTAAATCGCCGACGTTGAGAGACTGATAAATGAGGCTATTGCAAGCATATCAACTGAGGCATGGGAGAAATGTGTACGGCACGCGGAGGAATTACAGGAGGTGATTATGAGCGAGAGGTTCCTAGGGATGATGTAATGGAGCCTTTCATTATCAATATCCAAGATAGTGACGAAGAAAGTGGAAGTGAAGACGCGATGACGGAGAAGACGATCTTGGCGGTATCTCTCCGAATTAATTTATGTTTCAATTTTGTTTTAATATCTACTGTAGTTTTCATTCAGTGTTTATTGTTAGCTTTTTTCATATTTTCATATTATAAAATTAGGACTTCAAAGCTTCTCAATTCCAATACGGTATACGGCTTGCGCAAGTGTATTTCTTACATTAGTTTCGCAGTTGCATATGTATTTACCGAGATCGATAGCTGCAGTCGTTTAAGTGCGGCCAGTATCCTGTATTTGGGAGATAGTGGGTTCGAACCCCACTGTCGGCAGCCCTGAAGATGGTTTTCGGTGGTTTCCCATTTTCACACCAGGCAAATGCTGGGGCTGTACCTTAATTAAGGCCACTGCCGCTTCCTTCCCAGTCCTAGCCTTTTCCTGTCCCATCGTCGCCATAAGACCTATCTGTCCGTGCGACGTAAACCCAATAGCATAGCATATTTATTAATTTCTACACGGCTTCCCTCAACACTTTCTCGGTGTTTGATGTTAAAAATTAATTTTGACTTACAGGAAACTTTAAAGCCCAAGAAAAATATGGGTCATCGTTTTGGAATTCAAGATATCACTACATGAAAAAATGTTTACACTTTCGTGCTGTTCTGCTCTCTGCAATTCGCCTTTCACTACTCTCAACTTCCATTTACATTCTTTATCATCTCGAAAATTTCCCTCAACACTTTCTCGGGGTTTGATGTAAAAAATTAATTTGGACTTTCAGGAAACTTTTAAGCCCAAGAAAAATATAGGTCATCGCTTTGGAATTCAAGATATAACTACATGAAAAAATGTACACTTTCTTGCTGTTATGCTCTCTGCAATTCGCCTTTCATTTCTCTCAACTTCCATTTACATTCTTTAATATCTCGAAAATTTCCCTCAACACTTTCTCGGGGTTTGATGTTAAAAATTAAATTGGACTTTGAGGAAACTTTTAAGCCCAAAAGAAATATAGGTCATCGCTTTGGAATTCAAGATATAACTACATGAAAAAATGTTCACACTTTCGTGCTGTTATTAGTAGCCAAATTGGCATCACCGCAGCTCATAGTTCTGTCTATCTCTGCGCACTCGAAGATACGAAACCGCCTTCCGGGCTGCGTTCTACTCTAGTAATGTAGCTCTCAAAATGTGAACGGTTGCGGAAGTAGTTCATCAAGTTCCCCAAGGTCATGTCTGAAAACAGTGCCGCTGAAACTGATCATTCTCAGTTAGTGCATAAAATAAAAGGAAGTCTTGATCCTGGACCTGATCGTAATCTTGAAATGTTTCTATTTCATCACAGGAAACTTCTGATTGTACAGGGTGAATCAAGTAACATTTTCACCCCAAATATTTATGCAATGGAAGGTGATATTGATGTGCTATTTTCGCAGAACTGAAGTGTAACAAAGGGCTCGTAATGGCAGCCCATACACAATTTTAATAATCAATAGAATGTGTATTGTTTTCGAAGGTTACAGTTTTCAAATAGGATAATGCTTATTTACATTAACAAAATAAAAGTATTTAAAACTACAACGTCAGTGGTGTGTGACACAACATTATCAATGACAATATCGTCAAAACCTTTCGGAAAAATTCCCGAGGACCTTCACTGTATATTTCTCTTAGTGCGGTGAGACCTGACAGAGAAAGGCAGACGTTTATTGCAGGCACTTCCGCGATATGTACCAGACGGGACCGAAATAATAATGACTCTTCCACATTTCCGCGTTCCAAAGGAAACCATAATTGTACAATTAGTAAGATAAATACTTTATTTTCGTCCTTATCGTTATGCGGTCACCTGATCTCACGTCGTTGTATGATATCTGTTTGTATCATCCAGCTAAAATAATGTATATGGTAAATTGGTTTACAAATAAATAGTACACACATCACTGGCTTATACCTTAATCCACCTATCCTAGTCTGACGTTTGGCAATGGTCAATAGAAATTGACTGACTTAAGACAGATACTAGCAACGGTATTTCCCAGGCAGTGACTCCCGTGTGATGTGTTATATAAACGTATAATTTGAGGGATACGAAGTGTAAAAGTTGAGTAAATATTCAAGATAGATCTGCAACGGAAATAGCACATTTCGACATAAAGACGAATATAATAATACTAATACTAATAATAATAATAATAATAATAATAATAATAATAATAATAATAATAATAATAATAATAATCGTCCGGCCTAAAATAACAAGTGCATACAATTGTATTTCGAAATTTTCTTCCGACTGCCAGGAGGTATATTTCGACGTTTAATTTTTTCTACCAGGTGGCAAATAATCATATATCTAGACAGGAGACACACAGCTGAGAAAGTAAAGAAAGGAATAATCTCCTTGAAACTCTCTTCCCTGGCACGCCACTTAGGTGTAATCCAAGAAAACCTGGCCTGCTTTTGTTGATTAAACGTTCCTTTAATTTTTTACGGTTTTCAGAGACACCTAGGTGCCGAAATATTCTCCCACAGACGGCCTTCAAGTGCCGGTAAATGTATATTCGCCTTGAACACCATAATATAAACACTAATGTGTGCTGGGATCCAATTTGCTTACTAGGGCTCAGTATGTCCTCGCTGTAAGCGCCTGAGTTTCTCTGCTCTCCGTTCTTGAAATTGGACAGAAGAACTGTGCGGGAGGTAACCACCCTTCGTCTGAGTACCTTATCAACATGAACTTATTAAGAAATATAATTTAAGTCATTGAATTAAATTAATAGAATCAGGAAAAGTCAATTCGGTCAACCATTTGAAATAAATATGTCATGCTTCTGGGATTGCAGCTTAAATGCTGACCAGAACGGAGCAGAATACTAATACTAGGCGGGGATTCTGGGGGAAGAGTGTGGTGATACTCAAAGTGACTGATGATCTACACACAGCGGTAACGTCTGAGATAACACCGAGGAAATGAATAAGATAGCTCGCACCCATCAGTGATTTCGACGATGACCTTGAAGAATTCTAAGAAGTTATTCCCATTTTGCTGTAAGATGAGGGAACTAACTTCAGTACGTTAAAGGGGCTTCCTATGAACCGATATTGACTGAAAAGACCTAAAATCGTCGGCCAAACAACATATATAT
Source organism: Anabrus simplex (assembly GCF_040414725.1). Lineage (NCBI taxonomy): Eukaryota > Metazoa > Arthropoda > Insecta > Orthoptera > Tettigoniidae > Anabrus > Anabrus simplex. The sequence goes on from NC_090266.1 coordinate 569,702,997, forward strand.
ATATAATGTACGATTAGCATTTTAATATCAGTCCAAGTGGATCCTTTACAGCAATTGCTTTGATAGTAGTACACTTAAGCCATCTACCACGCTCCTGTGTACAAGATACGCCTGCTTGTAAATGAAACTGAACTAAACAGAAACTGGTAAATACAATTAGCAGTAAATTTCTCTCTGTGGAAAGGGAAGTATTCATCGGTATATTTGAATAGGACAAATTCTTCCGGTCCATCACTGCAAATTCTGACTTCAGAACAGAAAATTATGGATCTCATTAACTGTTCAGTTATTCTGGTAATATTATGTGCAAGCCAATTTACGTCAGGACTACCTACCTCCAGAGCCAGGCAGTATGGTACAGATGACATCGATTTATTTCAGAGTACCGCTTTCTGCTCCTTCAATATTCGTACAGAGAATGGAATAAAGAATGTATTATGCCAGTCGCCTAACAGCAGTTACGCGATTAATGAGGAACAGTACCATTGTCAGCAAGTAAGAACCGAAATATCTGTGGTACGAGCAGGAGGAATTGTGTCAACGAACGTGCCTTCGGCCTGTCTGCTGGTGAAGACTGATTTCAACAAAGCATCCTCCATCAACGCTCGAAGTGCATCCTCAGACTAGTGGATTAAGTACAAATATTTTAGTACCGGTAGTGCGATAACTCAGTTATTCGTCCATTTGAGTTAACTGCCGTTAATGTAAAGGAAAGAGTACATTCACTGTAAGATATAACCAGGCAAGGCTGCCTTATTATACATCTTTTCCTCGTATACAACATTGAAAGTTCAGACGAAGCTTGTTTGTCAACATATTTATTTATTTATTTATTTACCCGTTTATTTATTTGTGTGCTCATATATTCATTAATTTATGTACTTAAAATGTATTGATTTAGGGTTCGTTTAACTTATTTCGTAATACATGTATGTCAGCATTTAGTGGTTGTGTATGACTTCAACTAAATATTAACCAACCCCAAACCAAACCCCATGGCACTACCGACCTTGAATGGCCTTGGCCTACCAAGCGACCGCTGCTCAGCCCGAAGGCCTGCAGATTACGAGGAGTCGTTTGGCCTGCACGACGAATCCTCTCGGCCGTTATTCTTGGCTTTCGAGACCGGGGCCGTTATTTCACCGTCAGATAGCACCTCAAATCTTATCACGTGGGCTGAGTGGACTTCGAACCAGCCCTTAGGTCCAGGTAAAAATGCCTGACCTGGCCGGGAATCGAACCCGGGGCCTCCGGGTAAGAGGCAGGCAAGCTACCCCTACACCACGGGGCCGGTAAACTCTAAATATTGGAACAGTGTAAATATCTCCAAGTATTAAAACAACCATAGTACTGCAATTTCAACTTAAATTAATTATCTGAATTCCCCTACATATGTGAAATTACATTCCTATGTTGTCATAATTTATAAATTAGAATTTAGGATCTCGAATAGATGCGAAGAATTGTGACCTTATTTCGATTACTAATAATCTTGCTATAATGCGCAGAAGCTACAAGACTAGCCACCGCTACATAGTTCACATAATGACAGTCTACACTTCCCGGAAAGCACTACGAAAGAATTTAATATGATCCTCACTTCCTTTGCATTCCGAATAGGTACCGGGAAGGAAACAAGTGTTTTAGCATCTATTTAATTCGGAGTACTCTGGACGTGACACTGAATAATTGTACCATACTTTCTCGTAAACATATCGATGGCTTTCTTTTAAAACCTCGTATGTCCAAATGTTCTTCCTTCCCATTATATTCCTTAACACTGGCCACGCCTCGCAGTTACATATTTGCATGAAGTCCATCAGAATAATTTTCGCTGTGTTCATTTTCCTTTGCTAATGTCTAAAGGAAAATGGACCTTACCGTACCGTATTGTAGGGATGTTGATTGCATGTCAAATTTACACACTCCTACAGTATAATGTATTTAAGGTTCATTTTCCTTTACAAACTGGCAGAGATAAATGACCATAACGAAAGTTATTCTTTTGGACTGCATATAAATATGAGACTGGGAGGCGTGACTAGTCTTAAGGAATATAATGGATAGGAAGAGTATTCGGACTTACGAGGTTTTTAAAGAAAGCCATCGATATGCTGGTGTAGAGAACGGGATAGCAGATTAATTTGAGGCCAATTGTGAGCGTTATATTTTAAGCCACATCAACTATTAATCTACACAGTATTAAACTGCTTTACGACTGGCAAAGAAAAGCGGTATATTACTGAACAAAGGAATATACTATTTGGAGTACACCATTTAGACGTAAAATTACTAGCATAGGCAACATACAGTACCCGACTTACCCATCAACGAGGAGTGAACATACTCGTATCACTGGCTGAGATATATAGTGACGTACATCAAAATATGCCGAATTTGAGTTAATTTTATAAAATTTCTCACAATATTGTCCTCCACATGGTGTACAAGCGAGGAACATTTCGCCGCTTCGGAGCGCTCAACTTCAGAAAGATATGGCGCATGGCTTTTAGTGCAGGGAGTGTCCGAGGACACGTTCGACTCGCCAGGTCAGGCCTTTTGATCTGACACCCGAGGGCGACCTGCGCTTCGTGATGGGAAGGAAATGATGATGAAGACTACGCATACACCCGGCCCGCGAGCCAGTGAAGTCAATGAATGATGGTTAAAATTCCCGACACTGCCGGGAATTGAACCCGAGACCTCTGTGACCAAGATCCAGCACGATAACCATTTAGCCATGGAGCCGGACGCTGGAGGTCAATATTGAAGCGAGGGAATTAATTCCCCTCTTCGTGCATCGGAGACGCATGTCAATGTGTGGCAAACTGTTTGCCGTGTACAGAGATGCGAGTTCCCTTCGCTAGTGACGGATGTGCACATAAGCCAGTGACGCACCAGCCAAGTTAACACTGGTTTAGAAACATTTCTCTATTCAGGAAACTGTATAGACAGGGGAAGAATAAGTTTCCAGCCTCTGCATCCTTGTACTGTATGTGGTAGCCTGTTACAAATTGAAAAGCAATTCACTGAATTCTTTGAATTTGGACACAGTCAAAATGAGTAACTTCTGCCATCCCATTATAAAAATAAATGCTAAAAGACCCGTGAAACCCGGACCCATCTACGTACCAGCCCACTATTTGGCTATAATCAGTAGTGCAAAGGAAGTGGAATTGCGTTCAGGGTACACGAAATGGCTCAAACCGATTTCGTTGATGTAGAGAAAATGTCGTTTGATTTGACCAACTCTCACTTCACTGGAAACACTGATGTGGCATCGAGTGCAAGAGTGGGCTGTGTTAGAGTTAGGTGGGACTGAGATATTCTAAATTTTGTGTTTGTCCTAATAAAAAGAACAAATGTTCCTGTTAACATACGTTTCTTTATCATCTGAAGGTATATATTTACAACTCTTGAGGAAAATTATTTATAGGAAGTAATTCCATCATTCAACCTCCTATTTAAGCCAATTTCACCTGAAAACAAACAAATTAACATTGCATTAACTATATTAATGTAATGTTAGTTCCTTTTCTTTTGCTTTCTCACAAAATCTTTTTTCATGAAACTAATTATGAAATCACATGAATAAAATCATAATTCCGCCTTTCCACTTTCCATTCAACCTATCTCAGTTCTTACTCCAAACTCACCTTTATTACCTGATTATAATAGATCTCTTGTTCCTTCACAGAAGTTACTTACTTCTTCAATTAAAGGGAATAATTAATTAACGCCATGGTAAACAAAATATTTCTGTAGGTTCAGATATCGTGGTCTTCTTCGACATACTCAGCTGTATTTCAGACATCCGGCTGGAGAATGTGTGGTGATTCTCGATTAAGTTGTTGTTGTATGAGTCATCAGTCCATAGACTGGATTGATGAAGTCCCCCATGCCACCCTATCCGGTGCTAACCTTTTCAATTTTAAGTAACTGCTGCACCCTACATCTGCTCTAATCTGCTTGTCATATTCATACGTTGGTCAACCCCTAACGTACACACCAGCTACACTTCCCATTAAACCCAACTGCACCAGTTCAGCGTGTCTTAAGATCTGTTCTCTCGTTCTATCACTTCTTCTTGCCAAATTTAGAAAAATCGAAATCCTCTCACTAACTCGATTCAGTATCGCTTCTTTCGTGATTCTATCTATCCACGTCTCTTTCAACATTCTTCTGTAACACCACATTTTGTAAGCTTCCATTCTGTTTCTTTATCAGTTAGTTATTGTTAATGTTTAACTTACTAACAATGCTTCGCTCCAAATCAAAGTCTTCAAGAACATCCTTCTAATTCCTATATCGACGTTTGATATGAACAAATTTCTTTTTTTAAGAAAGTCCTTCTTTTCTGGTGCTAGTCTGCATTTTATGTCCTCTTTACTTCTGCGATAGCTAGTTATTTTACTACGCAAGTAATAATATTATATCGTATAAGGGCAAAAGTGAATGGATAAGTCGAGTAAATGTAGGCGGTTCGATAACTACCTGCTATTCCTGTCCGGAATGCACCGTCCAAGCAGCCGAAGAGCGTGGGAAAGGGTCCTGTGGCCTCCAATAATAAATAAAAGAATATTGGGGTAGATCTATATGGACAGTAATTTTTGCGTTGTATTTCCGTAAAATAGGAACAACTTGAAATCAATTATTCTAATGAACTAAAGCACAATAAAAAATATAAAAGTGTCAATGAACCCACAAAATACCCTAAAACCAGTGTGATAAGAACCAAGAAGTGGCAAAGAGACCAACAAAACATTGAAACTACGTGAAATGTACAAACATAATCCTTTGTGATTACAAAAACATTGAGTCTTTGAATTACACAACACGTTGAGTCATCATAATGTCACAACATCATATCTTACGCTGAAGTGGACTAGCCCTGGACGTACAACATCATGGCATAGAAGTAATGAATTGCAGTGCTAGGACTAGTAACGCTTCGCAGATCTGTAATTAATCCTAAGAAAATCCCTTACATACGGGAATTATACACAACTGTATGGGTACAAAACACCGGACTAACTTCTACTAAAACATTGAATTTAAAATGGACGCAGTTCCACCGACTAACAAGAGTAACGAACGAACCTTAACTACGGTGGTTACACAAAACCTCCGTGAAACACATATCTTAGAAGTTCTTTGCTAATGGGCTTCACTACGAGTTTCAAACTTCAAACCAAACTATACAACTAGTTACAGATCCAGTAGTACAATGCAAGTTAGTAGGTTAAACCCAATTACAATTCACGGTGAATTGAACGTATTCTCCTAAAATCGTACATCAAGTGACACTGAACTACCAGAGGCAAACCCCAAGGTAAATGTATTAATTTACAATCTATACATTTTGTGAAATAAGAAAAGGGAATGCCTCGAAAACACACAGGCAAGCCCAGCTGAAAAGCTACGGCGCCCTAAATAATTAATTTGGCGAATCTAGGTTAGGCTAGGGCAGACTCCTATACGAAATTTCAAACGAACATTACGGAAATTTTAACCGGAACGGAAAGTAAGAGTGCTTCCCGAGGATGCGCCATTTCGGAAGCGAAGCGTTGCACATGACGCAGACCAACACAGACTAAAGGCAGATCAGGCCAAGACAAGGCCGAATAATCACGGTCGCTTTCTCGCTTACTATATATAGGAATACTCTGGCTTGGAGTAGCCAATCAGAATTTATGAGTCCGCCCATCCCCTCCTAGGTTCACCAATCACAATTCCTACTCCCGTCGCGAACTTTAACTAACATTCTCGAAGACACACGTTCGCGAATCTTCCATTTCCAGAATAGTAAGAAATTCCAGAATAGTAAGAAAATTCCTTCTAGAAAACATAACCCACAAAAGGCACACACCCTGTTCAAACATTTTGTAGTTACTTCCAGTAAGTACAGAATAGAAATCTACCATTTACAATTACATATGTTACAAATATTACACAGTACAGGTTAGGTCATTACAAATCAAACGTTATATTATACTTTACAAATAAAGTCTTCAAAAACACTTTCCACTTCCACAATATTGTTCACCTGTGACATCTTCCTTCCCCCCGAAAGTCGAGCCACGCTCGACCATTAACAAAACCTCACTGGGGAACAAGCGATAAAACGTTCTCACATAGTAAAGATATCTTACTCTAACACACACGATTTCTTGAAGGAGACTTTCTGGTAACAATCAACACAAACTGCCACATAATTTTCAAAAAGAATATAGATCCACCTATTCAATAATATCACAAAATCTGCATGGATAGTCACATTACACTTCAAAATGCCTTCTTTCACAGATGATTAGACAATTTGTACTCTGTCCACCATTCTTTCTGCCGAATGTTAGAAATACAGAAACTTCTCACTTGTTGCTAAACAGCGTTCAAAACCTCCTATTAGACGAGTCATGGACTCAAGTAGTATAATTGGATGGTTCGGCCGCCTCCTCCTCCTCCGGCTCTCGGAAGAGGCCTCCTCCTCAGCCAGTGGCCTCCTCCTCCTCCTCAGACAGTGGCCTCCCAGTGGCCACCTCCTCCTCCTCCTCAGCCAGTGGCCTCCCAGTGGCCTCCTCCACCTCAGCCAGAGGCCTCTTCCAGTGCTGCCAACTTAACCTAACTAGCGCGAGATAAACAAAGCCACGTGCTTTTTGACAGACAACAACGCACCGCTAACCTCAGTACTGCCATCTTGACGGGCCTAAACCTCAGTAGTGCCAACTTAACCTCACAAGCGCGAGGTAAACAAAGCCACGTGCTTTTTTGACAGCCACGTGCTTTTTGACAGATTTGTAAACAAAGCCACGTGCTTTTTGACAGCTGTCATCGACAACAACGCATCGCAAACCTCAGTACTACCATCTTGACGGGCCTAAACCCCAGTAGTGCCAACTTAACCTAACTAGCATGAGGTAAACAAAGCCACGTGTTTTTTGACAGCCACGTGCTTTTTGACAGACAACAACGCATCGCTAACCTCAGTACTGCCATCTTGACGGGCCTAAACCTTAGTGGTACCAACTTAACCTCACTAGCGCGAGATAAACAAAGCCACGTGCTTTTTGACAGCCACATGCTTTTTGACAGCTGCCATCCGCCATCTTTAAACTACAGAGCGCTGTGCTGCCCTCTTGCGTCACCTGTCATCGGCAGTGCTGCCATCTTGGCGGGCCTAAACCTTAGTGCTACCAACTTAACCTCACTAGCTCGAGATAAACAAATCCACGTGCTTTTTGACAGCCACGTGCTTTTTTGACAGCTGTCATCCACCATCTTTAATCCATAGAGCACAGTGCTGCCCTCTTTAGCTACTTACCTTTGAAATGTGGTGGCGGATAATTTGAAAAATGCTTTTTGACAGCAGCCATCTTGCATCGCAAACCTCAGTGCTGCCCTCTTTAGCTAGATACCTGTGGTAGCAGACAATTCCACGTGACAGCAGCCATCTTTAATCAAGAGAGCACCGTGCTGCCCTCTATGTGGTGGCGGCAAATTCCACGTGCTCTTGTTTGGAAACAAACTCACGTGCTTTTTTGACAGCTACCATCCACCATCTTTAATCAACAGAGCACAGTGCTGTACTCTTTAGCTAGATACCTTTGAAATGTGGTGGCGGCAATTTGAAAAATTCTATGTGCTCTTGTTGGGAAACAAAGCCACGTGCTTTTTTGACAGCTGTCATCCGCCATCTTTAATCAATAGAGCACTGTGCTGCGGGCAATTTCATCACCTATCACCCGCCATCTTTAATCTACAGAACACCGTGCTGCCCTCTTTATGGCTACTACCTTAAGCATGTAGTAGCGGGCAATTTGAAAAGTTCTGTTAGCTATCATCCGCCATCTTTAATCAAGAGAGCACCGTGCTGCCATCTTTATCTAGATACCTTTGAAATGTGGTGGCGGCAAATTGAAAAATTCCACATGCTCTTGTTTGGAAACAAACTCACGTGCTTTTTGACAGCTACCATCCGCCATCTTTAATCAACAGAGCATAGTGCTGCCCTCTTTAGTTTGAAATGTGGTGGCGGCAAATTCCACATGCTCTTGTTTGGTAAACATAGCCACGTGCTTTTTTGACAGCTATCATCCGCCATCTTTAATCCAGAGAGCACCGTGCTGCCCTCTTTATCGCAGTAGATGTAAATTCGTCACCTGTCATACGCAGTGCTGCTATCTTTAGCTAGATACCTTTGAAATGTGGTGGTGGATAATTTAAAAAGAAAAATTCTACAGCAGTCCTCTCTCGACGCTAATTGCATAAGATGGCGGCTATACATGACTCCTTAAGGGTGCTTACGCAAGATGGCTGCTATACACAGGTTCTTATGAGACGCCCTTGGGATGCTTGCGCAAGATGGTGGTTATACAAGGCTCCTTATGAGACACCCTAGTGATGCTTGCGCAAGATGGCGGTTGCTCTTATGAGGCGGCTTAAGGGTCCTTGCACAAGATGGCTAGAGACGCCCTAAGGATGCTTGCGCAAGATGGCGGACACAAGATGGCGGCTATACACGTCTCCTTATGAGACGCCTTAAGGGTGCTTGCGCAAGATGGCTGCTGCTCTTAGCTTAGAGGCTAACGTGTCGTGCTAGTTCGATTCATTAAATTTAGGGCTTAAATGCAAAATGTTAAATATCTCGAAAGCAGTGCACCGTAGAGCAAAACGGACAAAATTTTTCTGCCTAATACCTAGGTTCGCAGTATGAGGAACAAGAAAATCATAGTCTAATGATGGGATCAACGGTTCGGTTCCTACTTAGGCCCTTTGGCATTTGCTCTGTTTTAGCTTGTATTGAAGCGAGTCTTCGTAACATGATCAGGTTTAGCTATGGTAGAGAGTATAACGTGCCGTGCAGGTTCGATTCATTAAATTTGGAGGCTTAAATGCAAAATGTTAAATATCTCGAAAACGATGCATCGTAGAGCAAAACGGACAAAATTTTTCCGCCTAATACGTAGGTTCGTAGTATCAGGAACAAGAAAAAACATAGTCTAATGATGAGATCAACGGTTCGATTCCTACTTAAGCCCTTTGGCATTGGCAGCTATCTATTTCTACAAGATGGTGGCTGCTCTTATGAGAAACAAGATGCCTTGAGACGTCCTAGGGATGCTTACGCAAGATGGCAGACACAAAATGGTGACTATACATAGCTCCTTATGAGACGGCCTAGGGGTGCTCGCACAAGATGGCGGCTACTCTTATGAAGAAAGCTAGCTTAGAGGCTACTGCGCAAGATAACAGCTGCTGTTATGCATGTGGTGGAGGGCAATTTGAAATTCTATGTGCTTAATCAACAGAGCACCCTGCTGCCCTCTTTAGCTGAAATGTGGTGGTGGATAATTTGAAAAATTCTTTTGACAGCTATCATCTTTAAACAAAGGCGACTATACATAGGCTGTTAAGGCCTTATCATTCTCCTCCTCCTCCTCCTCCTCCTCCTCCTCCTCCTCCTCCTCCTTCTCTACCTCCTCCTCCGCCTCTTATGTCAAGGCATAGCTTTATATCGAACAAGTTTAAACCTGCATCGCGAAGGCAAGCGTGTGCAGCGATAACATTATTGTGCATGTTTAGACTTTCGAAACATAAGAAGAGTAGAATCAAACGCTGTACTCGATACGACATGTGATCAGAACATTGATTGATGCGTTCAGAAAACAAAATAAGTGATCAAGACTAGAATCGAACAATGTACTCAATACATCATGTGTTTAGAATATGTCAGGGGATACGCTTGTTCTAAGAAGATCAGATTGAAACATAACAAGACTAGAATAGAACACTGTAATCGATGTTGTTAACTTCAACATGTGATCAGAACATTGATTGATGTGTTCAGAACACAAAATAAGTGATCATGACTAGAATCGAACACTGTACTCGATACAACATGTGATCAGAACATTGATCGATGTGTTCAGAACACGAAATAAGTGATCAAGACTAGAATCGAACACTGTACTCAATACAACATGTGTTTAGAACATGTTAGGGGGTACCCTCGTTCTAAGAAGATCAGAATGAAACATAGCAAGACTAGAATCGAACACTGTAATCGATGTTGTTAACCTCAACATATGATCAGAACATTGTTTGATGTGTTCAGAGCAAAAGTACAATTTTGATGATTTGCGCGGCTAACTCGCTCGGTAAACGATATAGCCAAAGTATAACTTCAAATTATTTACCTTCCATCATTCGTCTTGTGTGTAAAAATCAGTCGAACAAGTTATCGCATAAACATGGCTGAAAAAAAATCGTGATAGGGTATGGAACCCAGGGGTTACATCTTATCAGAAGGGCAAAAAGGATGAAAGGACTCTTCCTCCTCCTTACCGCACATTCCTTGGCTAAAGGGCTAATGGGCTAAAGGGCTAATGGGCTAAAGGGCTAAAGGGCTAATGGGCTAAAGGGCTAAAGGAGCAACAACCTCGTCGATCGCTATCAGCAAGAACGCTTGTACTTTGTTAAGTGTAGAAAATTAATCTTTATTGGTAAATGGTTTTATGTTCAGAACAAGGAATGGAACCTAGGGGTTACGTCTTACCTAATAAAATCCCCGAGGTGCGATGAGTTACGTTTTTCGAACTAGTGTTTGGAACACTGAACTTTTCAAGATGGCAAGAGTGAGGTTAGCAATGTTCTGTTGTTGGATTTTAAATTCCGCGCTACAACATGCATAAGGTGGCAGCCCTTGAGGTTTACTCCCGTAAAGATGGCAAGAGTGAGGTTAGCAATGTTCTGTTGTTGGATTTTAAATTCCGCGCTACAACATGCATAAGGTGGCAGCCCTTGAGGTTTACTCCCGTAAAGATGGCAAGAGTGAGGTTAGCAATGTTCCGTTGTTGGATTTTTAAAATTCCCCGCTATAACATGCAAAAGGTGGCAGCCTTGAGGTTTACCGCCGTAAAGATGGCAGCAGTGAGGTTAGCGACGCTCCATTGTCCTTCAAAGTGAGGTTAGGGTTCGTCAAGAAGACAGCTGTCAAAAAAGCACGTGGCTATGTTTACCAAACAAGAGCACGTGGTCGTGACGTCACGGTCACGTAATCAATCCTTAGCTCGACGTCGCTAAGAGCAGCATTAGGATTAGCTATGCTTAAAAGTCTTGGGAACAGAGCAGCAGTATGAATTGCTATGTTTCAAAGCGTGTACACATCACCTATCGATTTTACATACATCGACCATCGAACTAAACTTCATCCGCTAGATCGTGCTGCTATCTTAGCATGACTTTAAAGTACAATGAATAGCCATGTTTCAAAGCGTGTACACATTACCTATCGATTTTGCACGCATCGACTCTCGTACTAAACTTCTCCCGCTAGATTGTGCTGCTATCTTAGCATGACTAAGATGCATGAACTGAAAGTACGAAGAATAACCATGTTTTAAAGCGTGTACACATTACCTATCGACTTTGCATGTATCGACTCTCGTACTAAACTTCTGCAGGTAGATTGTGCTGCTATCTTAGCATAACTTATACGCATGAACTTAAAGTACAGAGAATAGCTATGTCTCAAAGCGTGTACACATTACTTATTGATTTTGCATGCAACAAATATCGTAGTAAACTTCTTCCTCTAGATTGTACTGCTATCTTAGCATAACTTATACACATGAACTTAAAAGTAGAAAGAATAGCCATGTTTCAAAGCGTGTACACATTACTTATTGATTTTGCATGCATCAAATATCGTACTAAACTCCTTCCGCTGGATTGTGCTGCTATCTTAACACAACCTATACGCATGACCTTAAAGTAAAAAGGTGTGTACACATCACCTATCGATTTTGCATGCATCGAATCTCGTACTGAACTTCGTCCGCTAGATTGTGCTGGTATCTTAGCATAACTTATACACATGAACTTAAAAGTACAAAGAATAGCCATGTTTCAAAGAGTGTACACATCAACTATAGAATTTGCATGTATTGACTCTCGTACTAAACTCCTTCCGCTAGATCGTGCTGCTATCTTAGCATAACCAATACGCATGACCTTAAAGTAAAAAAAGAATAGCCATGTTTCAAAGTGTGTACACATTACCTATCGACTTTGCATGCAACAAATATTGTACTAAACTTCTTCCGCTAGGTTGTGCTGCTATCTTAGCATAACCTGTACGCATGTACTTAAAGTACAAAGAGTAGCCATGTTTCAAAGCGTGTACACATTACTTATTGATTTTGCATGCATCAAATCTCGTACTAAATTTATTCCGCTAGATTGTGCTGCTATCTTAGCATAACCTATACCAATGAACTTAAAGTACAATGATTAGTCATGTTTCAAAGCGTGTACACATCAACTATCGAATTTGCATGTATCGACTCTCGTACTAAACTTCTGCAGGTAGATTGTGCTGCTATCTTAGCATAACTAAGACGCATGAACTTAAAGTACAAAGAATAGCTATGTCTCAAAGCATGTACACATTACCTATCGATTTTACAAGCATCGACTCTCGTACTGAACTTCTTCCGCTAGATTGTGCTGGTATCTTAGCATAACCTATACGCATGGCCTTAAGGTACAAAGAATAGCCATGTTTCAAAGCGTGTACACATTACCTATCGATTTTGCATGCATTGACTCTCGTACTAAACTTCTTCCGCTAGATTGTGCTGACATCTTAGCATAACTTATACACATGAACTTAAAAGTACAAAGAATAGCCATGTTTCAAAGCATGTACACATTACCTATGGATTTTGCATGCATTGACTCTCGTACTAATCTCCTCCCGCTAGATTGTGCTGCTATCCTAGCATAACCTATACGCATGACCTTAAAGTAAAAAGAAAAGCCATGTTTCAAAGTGTGTACACATCACCTATCGATTTGCATGCAACAAATATCGTACTAAACTTCTTCCGCTAGATTGTGCTGCTATCTTAGCATAACTAAGATGCATGAACTGAAAGTACGAAGAATAACTATGTTTTAAAGCGTGTACTCATTACTTATCGATTTTACATACATCGACTCTCGTACTAAACATCTTGCGCTAGATTGTGCCGCTATCTTAGCATAACCTGTACGCATGAACTTAAAGTACAAAGAATAGCCTTGTTTCGAAGCGTTTACACAGTACCTAATGATTTTGCACGAAACGACTATCATACTAAACATTTCCCACTAGATTGTGCTAAAATCATGTAAGTGTGCTGCTATCTTAGCATAACCTATCGATTTTACATGCATCTACTATCGTACTAGACTTCTTCCGCTAGAGCATGTAGCAATCGCTTTTGAGTATCCCTAACCCATGTGCATGAACTTAAAGCATAAAGATGAGCTATGTTCTAAAGCGCGTACACATCACCTATCGATAATGTATGCATCGAATATCGTACTAAACTTCTCCTGCTAGAGCGTACGAGTATCGCTTGTGCGTGCACGAACTTAAAGCATAAAGAATAGCAATGTATAAAAATCTTGTAAACAAAGCAGCAGCATTACGTATAGTCAAGATTAAATGCGTGCACACATCATGTATCCATGACGCACACAGTACTAAACTTATTCCATTAGAATGTACAAAGTTCGCATGTGTTTGTGCTGCTATCTTAGCATAGCCTATGTGAATGAACTTAAAGCATAAAGAATAGTGATGTATAAAAATCTTGTGAACATAGCAGAGTGTTAACTACGTAGGTGTAGACATTGAACTTTGCATGCTGAGGCAGCATACTACGTGACCGTGACGTCACGACCACGTGCTCTTGTTTGGTAAACATAGCCACGTGCTTTTTTGACAGCTGTCTTCTTGACGAACCCTAACCTCACTTTGAAGGACAATGGAGCGTCGCTAACCTCACTGCTGCCATCTTTACGGCGGTAAACCTCAAGGCTGCCACCTTTTGCATGTTATAGCGGGGAATTTTAAAAATCCAACAACGGAACATTGCTAACCTCACTCTTGCCATCTTTACGGGAGTAAACCTCAAGGGCTGCCACCTTATGCATGTTGTAGCGCGGAATTTAAAATCCAACAACAGAACATTGCTAACCTCACTCTTGCCATATTTACGGGAGTAAACCTCAAGGGCTGCCACCTTATGCATGTTGTAGCGCGGAATTTAAAATCCAACAACAGAACATTGCTAACCTCACTCTTGCCATCTTGAAAAGTTCAGTGTTCCAAACACTAGTTCGAAAAACGTAACTCATCGCACCTCGGGGATTTTATTAGGTAAGACGTAACCCCTAGGTTCCATTCCTTGTTCTGAACATAAAACCATTTACCAATAAAGATTAATTTTCTACACTTAACAAAGTACAAGCGTTCTTGCTGATAGCGATCGACGAGGTTGTTGCTCCTTTAGCCCTTTAGCCCATTAGCCCTTTAGCCCTTTAGCCCATTAGCCCTTTAGCCCATTAGCCCTTTAGCCAAGGAATGTGCGGTAAGGAGGAGGAAGAGTCCTTTCATCCTTTTTGCCCTTCTGATAAGATGTAACCCCTGGGTTCCATACCCTATCACGATTTTTTTTCAGCCATGTTTATGCGATAACTTGTTCGACTGATTTTTACACACAAGACGAATGATGGAAGGTAAATAATTTGAAGTTATACTTTGGCTATATCGTTTACCGAGCGAGTTAGCCGCGCAAATCATCAAAATTGTACTTTTGCTCTGAACACATCAAACAATGTTCTGATCATATGTTGAGGTTAACAACATCGATTACAGTGTTCGATTCTAGTCTTGCTATGTTTCATTCTGATCTTCTTAGAACGAGGGTACCCCCTAACATGTTCTAAACACATGTTGTATTGAGTACAGTGTTCGATTCTAGTCTTGATCACTTATTTCGTGTTCTGAACACATCGATCAATGTTCTGATCACATGTTGTATCGAGTACAGTGTTCGATTCTAGTCATGATCACTTATTTTGTGTTCTGAACACATCAATCAATGTTCTGATCACATGTTGAAGTTAACAACATCGATTACAGTGTTCTATTCTAGTCTTGTTATGTTTCAATCTGATCTTCTTAGAACAAGCGTATCCCCTGACATATTCTAAACACATGATGTATTGAGTACATTGTTCGATTCTAGTCTTGATCACTTATTTTGTTTTCTGAACGCATCAATCAATGTTCTGATCACATGTCGTATCGAGTACAGCGTTTGATTCTACTCTTCTTATGTTTCGAAAGTCTAAACATGCACAATAATGTTATCGCTGCACACGCTTGCCTTCGCGATGCAGGTTTAAACTTGTTCGATATAAAGCTATGCCTTGACATAAGAGGCGGAGGAGGAGGTAGAGAAGGAGGAGGAGGAGGAGGAGGAGGAGGAGGAGGAGGAGGAGGAGAATGATAAGGCCTTAACAGCCTATGTATAGTCGCCTTTGTTTAAAGATGATAGCTGTCAAAAGAATTTTTCAAATTATCCACCACCACATTTCAGCTAAAGAGGGCAGCAGGGTGCTCTGTTGATTAAGCACATAGAATTTCAAATTGCCCTCCACCACATGCATAACAGCAGCTGTTATCTTGCGCAGTAGCCTCTAAGCTAGCTTTCTTCATAAGAGTAGCCGCCATCTTGTGCGAGCACCCCTAGGCCGTCTCATAAGGAGCTATGTATAGTCACCATTTTGTGTCTGCCATCTTGCGTAAGCATCCCTAGGACGTCTCAAGGCATCTTGTTTCTCATAAGAGCAGCCACCATCTTGTAGAAATAGATAGCTGCCAATGCCAAAGGGCTTAAGTAGGAATCGAACCGTTGATCTCATCATTAGACTATGTTTTTTCTTGTTCCTGATACTACGAACCTACGTATTAGGCGGAAAAATTTTGTCCGTTTTGCTCTACGATGCATCGTTTTCGAGATATTTAACATTTTGCATTTAAGCCTCCAAATTTAATGAATCGAACCTGCACGGCACGTTATACTCTCTACCATAGCTAAACCTGATCATGTTACGAAGACTCGCTTCAATACAAGCTAAAACAGAGCAAATGCCAAAGGGCCTAAGTAGGAACCGAACCGTTGATCCCATCATTAGACTATGATTTTCTTGTTCCTCATACTGCGAACCTAGGTATTAGGCAGAAAAATTTTGTCCGTTTTGCTCTACGGTGCACTGCTTTCGAGATATTTAACATTTTGCATTTAAGCCCTAAATTTAATGAATCGAACTAGCACGACACGTTAGCCTCTAAGCTAAGAGCAGCAGCCATCTTGCGCAAGCACCCTTAAGGCGTCTCATAAGGAGACGTGTATAGCCGCCATCTTGTGTCCGCCATCTTGCGCAAGCATCCTTAGGGCGTCTCTAGCCATCTTGTGCAAGGACCCTTAAGCCGCCTCATAAGAGCAACCGCCATCTTGCGCAAGCATCACTAGGGTGTCTCATAAGGAGCCTTGTATAACCACCATCTTGCGCAAGCATCCCAAGGGCGTCTCATAAGAACCTGTGTATAGCAGCCATCTTGCGTAAGCACCCTTAAGGAGTCATGTATAGCCGCCATCTTATGCAATTAGCGTCGAGAGAGGACTGCTGTAGAATTTTTCTTTTTAAATTATCCACCACCACATTTCAAAGGTATCTAGCTAAAGATAGCAGCACTGCGTATGACAGGTGACGAATTTACATCTACTGCGATAAAGAGGGCAGCACGGTGCTCTCTGGATTAAAGATGGCGGATGATAGCTGTCAAAAAAGCACGTGGCTATGTTTACCAAACAAGAGCATGTGGAATTTGCCGCCACCACATTTCGAACTAAAGAGGGCAGCACTATGCTCTGTTGATTAAAGATGGCGGATGGTAGCTGTCAAAAAGCACGTGAGTTTGTTTCCAAACAAGAGC
This sequence comes from Anabrus simplex, assembly GCF_040414725.1. Taxonomy (NCBI): domain Eukaryota; kingdom Metazoa; phylum Arthropoda; class Insecta; order Orthoptera; family Tettigoniidae; genus Anabrus; species Anabrus simplex. The sequence continues at coordinate 569,719,831 of NC_090266.1, forward strand.
ATGTGGAATTTTTCAATTTGCCGCCACCACATTTCAAAGGTATCTAGATAAAGATGGCAGCACGGTGCTCTCTTGATTAAAGATGGCGGATGATAGCTAACAGAACTTTTCAAATTGCCCGCTACTACATGCTTAAGGTAGTAGCCATAAAGAGGGCAGCACGGTGTTCTGTAGATTAAAGATGGCGGGTGATAGGTGATGAAATTGCCCGCAGCACAGTGCTCTATTGATTAAAGATGGCGGATGACAGCTGTCAAAAAAGCACGTGGCTTTGTTTCCCAACAAGAGCACATAGAATTTTTCAAATTGCCGCCACCACATTTCAAAGGTATCTAGCTAAAGAGTACAGCACTGTGCTCTGTTGATTAAAGATGGTGGATGGTAGCTGTCAAAAAAGCACGTGAGTTTGTTTCCAAACAAGAGCACGTGGAATTTGCCGCCACCACATAGAGGGCAGCACGGTGCTCTCTTGATTAAAGATGGCTGCTGTCACGTGGAATTGTCTGCTACCACAGGTATCTAGCTAAAGAGGGCAGCACTGAGGTTTGCGATGCAAGATGGCTGCTGTCAAAAAGCATTTTTCAAATTATCCGCCACCACATTTCAAAGGTAAGTAGCTAAAGAGGGCAGCACTGTGCTCTATGGATTAAAGATGGTGGATGACAGCTGTCAAAAAAGCACGTGGCTGTCAAAAAGCACGTGGATTTGTTTATCTCGAGCTAGTGAGGTTAAGTTGGTAGCACTAAGGTTTAGGCCCGCCAAGATGGCAGCACTGCCGATGACAGGTGACGCAAGAGGGCAGCACAGCGCTCTGTAGTTTAAAGATGGCGGATGGCAGCTGTCAAAAAGCATGTGGCTGTCAAAAAGCACGTGGCTTTGTTTATCTCGCGCTAGTGAGGTTAAGTTGGTACCACTAAGGTTTAGGCCCGTCAAGATGGCAGTACTGAGGTTAGCGATGCGTTGTTGTCTGTCAAAAAGCACGTGGCTGTCAAAAAACACGTGGCTTTGTTTACCTCATGCTAGTTAGGTTAAGTTGGCACTACTGGGGTTTAGGCCCGTCAAGATGGTAGTACTGAGGTTTGCGATGCGTTGTTGCCGATGACAGCTGTCAAAAAGCACGTGGCTTTGTTTACAAATCTGTCAAAAAGCACGTGGCTGTCAAAAAAGCACGTGGCTTTGTTTACCTCGCGCTTGTGAGGTTAAGTTGGCACTACTGAGGTTTAGGCCCGTCAAGATGGCAGTACTGAGGTTAGCGGTGCGTTGTTGTCTGTCAAAAAGCACGTGGCTTTGTTTATCTCGCGCTAGTTAGGTTAAGTTGGCAGCACTGGAAGAGGCCTCTGGCTGAGGTGGAGGAGGCCACTGGGAGGCCACTGGCTGAGGAGGAGGAGGAGGTGGCCACTGGGAGGCCACTGGCTGAGGAGGAGGAGGAGGCCACTGGCTGAGGAGGAGGCCTCTTCCGAGAGCCGGAGGAGGAGGAGGCGGCCGAACCATCCAATTATACTACTGACTCAGTATTTTGCACTACCTTTCCACACCAGTCACAGCAGAGCCAGGCCACAGGTTCTCACTGATGATGCGGCTGCCGACACGGCCGTTTGCCGCCAGCCTCCATTCAACTTCAGTCCGATCCCGGTAGCCAAGTAATTGCAGTCCAGTGGTATATCACACCAGATAAGCAGCCGGGTGAGATACCGTCCAGACAGACTGCCACCACTAGGACATACGTCACAAGATCGTGGTGCGGCATGGTAGCGCCCAAGGCACAGAGTGTGCCTCCCAACTTGGCACTTCACGTTGCTGTCCGAAGAAGCTGGTCACTGCAGCCACTGTAACACAAACAAACCGCAGCAGACACGGGAGTACTTAAGGGAAGTATGCTGCTGGGCTCAAAGCTCTTGCGCAGTCACCCAAAGGGTGGCTTAATAATAATGCAGTAGGGAATTTCCCGCGCACACCAGGGATATTAGGGCACTAGCCTCAGGGTAAGCACTGCTATCTATAATACATCTGACCAGATTATGGTGGGGGTGAAAGGAAACTATGGGAGTTTACCCTAAACCTGAAAGTGAGGGGAACAATTCCAAGGAGTGACCCTAAACTACAACCTAATTAACTTATAATACTAAATCCTTTACACTAGAGGATACCTAAAGTATTCACCCTCACAATTACTTACAACTAACTTACAACCAAACTTATTATTATCTTATAACTAAAACCTTATAAATAACCTTACAATAAAATTATTTTATTACTAAACTCTTACAAATAACTTACAACTAAATCTACATGGTCACCAACAATGGTATTTACCCTTCCCTACCAGACTTAAGGTACCTTGACCTGGGAGAGATGGACTCTGGTGATCCTTTTCCATTCGGGATCGCTCACCAATAATGTCACCGGGGAAAGGAACTTTATGATTGTGCAGGGACCTCGATATCTGGGGGCCAACTTACTGATAACATGGTCCGCAGCACTACTGACGGGATGTGTTTTCATAAACACCTGGTCACACGCAAACAGCTCGTGCGGCTTTCGCCCGTGGTTGTAATTACGCTGGACCTTAGCGTAATAAACCTTCAAGTTCTTTCGTGCACGGTGCCAATCAGTTCGGATCTTTTCTGGGCTGGCATCGTCGGGCAGAAGATAATTAATTGACCACAGGTTAGATAGAGGGGAATTTGGAGTAAAATCCAACATTAACGAAGCAGGGGTTTGCTTGTGGCTTTCATGGACAGCAGTGTTAAATGCAAATGACAACCAGTTTAATGAGGAATCCCACTTGGAGTGGTCTGAGGAGTGATAAGCGATGAGGGCAGATCGCAGGTTACGATTCACTCTCTCAGCATAATTGGGCTTCGGGTAATACGGGGTAGTGTTTACATGAGCAATGGATAGATCAAAATAGAAATTCCAGAACTGAGCAGAAGTAAAGGCTTTTGCGTTATCACTTACCAAGAATTGACAGGGTCCAAACGAGGTGAACATCTGTTTCAAGCACGAGATGGTGGTGTTGGCGTTAGCCATCCGAGTGGGGAACAGCCACGTAAAAGGCGAAAAGGCGTCAACACACACAAGTGTGAAACTATGACCATTCCGAGATCTCGGGAAGGGCCCAATATAGTCTATGAACCGTCTTTCCATGGGGCGAGAAGCTTTCTCAGAAGACAAGAGACCTAGACGAGTATTCGGGGCAGGTTTACTGATGTTGCAAATCTTACAGGACTTGACAAGGGTACGGAACTCACAATCCATGGATTTCCAATTGAAGTGGTTACGGATTTTTTCTCTTGTTTTGAAAACGCCCAGATGACCGCCCACTGGGGATTCATGAACGTATTTGAAGAGAGCCGGGACCAGGTTAGTTGGGACTACAATTTTGGGATCTCTGCGACCACGAGCAGGACAACACAAGACACCATTCTTCAGCAATGTAACCTTAACTACGGTGGTTACACAAAACAAGTAATAAAGGGAAATAAGAGCACTTACACACTATCAGAAAACACTATACACTTGGAGAAACATCAGCTGGCCTACGCGGATCTCAGCCAACAAAAAAATAATACGAAATATCAGTGGGCCCAACTAGTGGATAATAAACCAGGAAAGTGTAAACAGGCAGGACCTACCGAGGGCATGGACATGGCTTGGATTGCAGATTCTGAAATGAATCGCCGAGATCGTTAAATTTGAAAAATATTATTTACAAGTGAAATTTTACAAATACATTCCGAACAAAATCCACCAAATTACAACTTACGAAACTATAACCTCCGTGATACACATATCTTAGAAGTTCTTTGCTAATGGGCTTCACTACGAGTTTCAAACTTCAAACCAAACTATACAACTAGTTACAGATCCAGTAGTACAATGCAAGTTAGTAGGTTAAACCCAATTACAATTCACGGTGAATTGAACGTATTCTCCTAAAATCGTACATCAAGTGACACTGAACTACCAGAGGCAAACACCAAGGTAAATGTATTAATTTACAATCTATACATTTTGTGAAATATGAAAAAGGAATGCCTCGAAAACACACAGGCAAGCCCAGCTGAAAAGCTACGGCGCCCTAAATAATTAATTTGGCGAATCTAGGTTAGGCTAGGGCAGACTCCTATACGAAATTTCAAACGAACATTACGGAAATTTTAACCGGAACGGAAAGTAAGAGTGCGTACCCCAGGATGCGCCATTTCGGAAGCGAAGCGTTGCACATGACGCAGACCAACACAGACTAAAGGCAGATCAGGCCATGACCAGGCCGAATAATCACGATCGCTGCATCGCTTACTATATATAGGAAAACTCTGGCTTGGAGTAGCCAATTAGAATGTATGAGTCCGCCCATCCCCTCCTAGGTTCACCAATCACAATTCCTACTCCCGTCGCGAACTTTAACTAACATTCTCGAAGACACACGTTCGCGAATCTTCCATTTCCAGAATAGTAAGAAATTCCAGAATAGTAAGAAAATTCCTTCTAGAAAACATAACCCAATAAAGGCACACACCCTGTTCAACAATTTTCTAGATACTTACAGTAAGTACAGAATAGAAGTCTACCATTTACAATTACATATGTTACCAATATTATACAGTACAGGTTTGGTCATTACAAATCAAACGTTATATTATACTTTACAAATAAAGGTCTTCAAAAACACTTTCCACTTCCACAATATTGCTCACCTGTGACACTTTTTGCCTCTTAATTTTTTGCATTCTTGTATTTCGTCGTTCATAAATCATGTCTAGTAACCCCTATTTCTCACTCTTTCTTTTTCACAACTGCTCACTGTTACTTCTTCAGTGTATACGGTAGAAAATATATCAAAACCTTATATTTAAATTTATTAATTTTTCTTCCTGTAGGACGGGAATATTTCACAGAATATGTTAAAGGTATGTGCCTTCTCTTCAAATTGTCATTAATTATATTAGTAAATGCTGTTGCATTCTTGCCGACTTATCCGATCAAAAATAACATTTTGTGCATTGTGATCACCCAGTTTTAATAAACACAGTTTATAAGTATATCATCATTTCAATTGATATAAATATGTGGTATTTACACCAGCTCACGTTAGCTGTCACTGATTGAACGCAGCCCTTACTTCCAACATCTTAGTAATTTGCAGCGACCTACTTGTTCGTTTTATCACTGATACCCTCTATTCCTGTATTTGTAGACACTTGAGTCCTTATTATTTTATTTCTAACTCTTCCTTTTCACAACTGCTTACTGTTCCTTCTCCTTCACCGTCCGGCATGTAGTACACAACTAACCCGTGTTGCGAACAGCACAGCTATGGGCCTGTTTGCGTAGCGGAAAGGCGGCGTACTGCGCCGTTTCCATATGACGTGAAGACGACAACACGAGTGCCGATGCAGGAATTGAAGCCCGATGAGAATCATGAACATGGCACCGCAGCGGTCTTGACATACGTCTATCTGAACATATCGCGAGTATAAAATATTGAAAGTGAAGAAATGAGCTTTATTCACATTTTAAACTTAAGAATGTAAAGGTTTCGTCATGTAAGATTAATTTTAAGTATCATATAGTCTGTAACATGTATTTTACGAGACGAAACCAAAGGGAAATGCAAATTAATGTTTATTACGTAGGAGAAGGTATCGATAGTTTATTAGTACAGTGGTAGCGACATCTATGTATCGATTATCAAAGCTGTATTCTTTGAAAAGAAATTCTATATATAATTTAGAATATCCCGTTGCATGTACCTGTTTCAATGAAAAAAATCATAAAGCAGATTATATTTGTGAGTCCTGGGAAGATTATAATGGAATTGAAAAGGTCAAGAAGGTAGTGTGAACGTATTGAGAAGGAATTGAGAGGATATTAAGACGTTCTTGAGAGTCAATTGGGATATACGAAAGGTTTAGCAAATGTGTACCAGGACAGAGCCTTACTGAGGAGATATTGAGACCTATATGTAGCAGAAGTTATTATTGTGAAGCCAACCGTACATACGGCGATTCCAAGTTGGTATTAAAAAAGATTTACTTAAAGCAAAGTGTATTTGGTAGTGGTCATTGTAATATGTCATTGTTGAACTTGTTAATCTTATTCAAGATTGTTTCAGGTTTAATCAGTTTGAGAGGAGTATATGATTGTTAGGAAAACGCACTATAATAACGATATGGAGAGAGTGAGCTTTTACCGCGATACAGATGCGGTTATGTGGAGGAAAACTAGACCATGCGCAACCCGAACCCTTCTCTACAAGACAGTAAACCTTTGAAAGATAATAATGATTTTTCTAGGTAGACATTATTTCCTTTCTACAGTAGTAGTGTGTAATTTTTAGTATTAAATGATGTCCTGAAGTAGTTCGATAGGACGTGGAGAATGCACATAATAAGTAATAGAGTATATTATGTTATTTTGACATTTTGTGATCCAGATATAAGTTTGAGCATTGAATATTGAAATTTACAGGGTAATATGCGTGTACGGGATCATTTGTTGGAACGTGTCGATTTCGATGATATTAATATCAGTTTTTTTCGTTGTAATTGCTCGATAAATAGTGCAGTGTGAATACGTGTGATACATAATTGTTTATAAATCATACATACCGAGACTGCTTAGGAAATGATAGCCATGTACAGAAAATTGTGATGTGTTTGTAATGTGTGATGTCTCATATGCGTGCTACGAATTGAATATTGAACTAACGGTTAAGCGTTGATCACGGCATTGCTTATAATGAGATAATTAGGTAGAATATGGAATATCGTGGTAATATATGTGGATAATATGGAACCCTATGTATAGGTACCTCAAGGCATAAACAGGTTCCAAGACGGACATTTCAGGAATGATTGATGAACAAGGAGAGTGTGTATGCGAGGATCTTCCAAAGGCAGAAGTATTCGGTCAACAGTAAGTAAAGGTTGTTCGTTACAAGGATAATGTCCAGATAGAGTAGCTGACTAATACTAAAGAAGTATTAAAATGTACCTATGATAACACAAAAGACACAAAGGTTGAAAACTAGAAAAGCGGCTGGAATTGATTAGAATTCGGGGGATATACTAAACACAATGGGTTGGGATAAAGTACCATATCTGAATGAATTATTTGATTATTGTTTGCACAAAGGAGCTATACCAAATGAATGGAAAGTTGCCGTAGTAGCCCATATTATATAGGAAAGGGCGTAAAGGCATAAAGCTGAAAATTTCAGGCCAGTCAGGTTGACATGCATTGCACGTATGCTTTGAGAAAGTCTTCTTTCTGATTATAAGTTACACTTCCAACTTATGGCCATTAGTGAAACCACCTACACATAGGCAACACTGCTATGGTAACATACATATTTTTTTTTGCTAATGGCTTTACGTCGCACCGACACAGATAGGTCATTTGGCGGTGATGGGAAAGGAAAGGCCTGGGAGTTAGAAGGAAGTGGCCGTGGCCTTAATTAAGAGACAGCCCCAGTATTTGCCTGGTGTGAAAATGGGAAACCACGGATAACAATCTGCGAGGCTGCCGACAGTGGGATTCGGACCCACTATCTCCGGATGCTAGCTCACAGCCGCGTGCCCCTAACAGCACCGCCAACTCGACCTGTTGACGACATAGAACGTAACATCAGTTTTTCACATAGTCCCCAAGAGACGGTATACATTCCTCGGAACTGTCAACCAACTTTTCGATTCGCACCGTAGAAATCACCTCGTGAGCTATGCAACAACCTCGAGACAGCAGCTTTCACCCCTTCATTGTTTCGGAATCGTCTTCTACCGGGATCCCTTTTCCTGGACTCAATGGAGGATGTTACCATAACTCCCACTGGAATCGTTGCAGCAAATCGGATGTTTGGCAGTCCGTTTGAGGTGTTGCGTGTTGAGGTGTCAAGACATAACGCCATGCGATTATCATGTGTTCGGTAAGCTGAGAAAGGACCTCTCTCACACTCTCGTCAACACTGTTGTTACAAGGGAACATCCACAATGGTGAAGTCGCCGATCGCGATGAAATTTAGCAAACACATTGAGGTACATGTAAAAACAATGCCAGCATCAATTTTAGGCGCCAACATTCATTAGCGCGTTGACAAAGGGGCCTAAAATTTGCGACATTTCAAGTTCCGCGCGATCAGCGATGAATACCTGCTGGCCAATGCTAATCCGGCACACAAACTTCCCGTCTGGAGACACACCCTCTGCACCGCCTTTTACCCTCCAAGTGGTTCACCCCGGCACATTCCCCTCCCTTCTCCTCGCGCTTGCCGGCTGCTTGGCTGTGGAACGAGACCGGCGCTATATTTTACTTCTTTACGTACTATAATTATTGAAATCCTTTAAATCACGTTCCGTTTCACACATAACGATAATAAATAACCTAAACGTATTTACTCATATTTTATGCAAATGTTCTATTTTCATTCCTGCTAATTCCGGTGGGTTGTCAATTCGTGGGTACAACCCCGAGTTAAGACCATCGGGCGTGGACAAACGTGGTATAAGGTACCGCGTCCGACCTAGGCTTAAATTATTATTTACGTCTGAAACACCTTGAAGCTGTCGGTAGTGTCATTTAAAGTGGACGTACATACGAAATTTATTAAAATAAATCACCCACCTTGAAACAACGTTAAATATCCTTTTATTTAAAGAAATTACGTGCCCGGGTAGAGGATCTCAATGAATGTAATGAGATGTTGTACCTCGGAATATCAAAATATGGTTACAGGTCCAGGCCTTCTTTTCATGTCCACTCCCCGACCACTATTTTGTGTACGCTATCAGTTGTGTCATAACGAAACGAAATCACGAACAACAGAAATTATGAACTCCGAGTTAGAAACTGCTGGTATTTCCCGTATTACGTATTCTGGTATTAGGAATCTATATATAATGTTTTTATTTGTGCTTGTATTGAAGGATGTATTTACGTTTTGCAGTGAAAGGCACAACACATTTCAATTGCAGCCATGGTTGTCGAACAAAAATCAATTAAATGCATAGACAACTTTGATATGAGTATGACATGGAATGATTGACGTAATAAGCAAAAATCTTTAAAAAGAAATAAAGATGTGCATTTATATATGCAGTAGATATACCGTATTCACAGGCAGAGCTGTAGTCCTACTTACTCGTACTTTTGCGCTATAGCTGACAGAGGTCTATGTATTCAACAAGTAGCCATATTAAAGTATCACACTACAGTCTTCTGGGTACAATGGCAGTTACATACGTAAAAGTGTACATGGCTATTGTACGAACTGGTACAACAACAAAAAATTACAAGGCACCACAATAAATGACTCCATATACATTACATCGGGCAAACTCCCCGTCAATAATAGTAAGCAAAATCAATTTATGGTCTGTTCGACACATTACAAAATAGTGAAAAGTTGACTGAAACAAAACACAATTAACAACAGGCACCATACTTTTCTCAAGGGACGTATGCTTTACAATTGTGGTGTTCCTCGTAGAAGTGTGTGACGCACAAGTCCTTTGTACATCACGCACATTTGACAAAACCAGTATTCGGGCACAAAGAACATACCAAGCCAACACTGTCAAAGGAATACACTACCGGGTGTTCGAATTGTCCAGGATGATCATCAAGGTACCCACTGCGGTACCACGAGTACTTCCACATGTTTGTGAATCGAGGAGATGTCAGCTGGAAATGTAACAGTGATTGCAACTTTAAGATGGTGTTACGGTGATGCAGCACGATGCCGGTATTCATAAGTCGCAGCCCGGAATACATTCGTCTGGTGTATGTTTTCCAAATCCGAAACCCATACACGTCAAATGGCTGACAAACGGCTGTAGCGCCGGCTGGAATCTTCATAACTTCAACTCCCGTGCAATGAACAAGCGCATTGTGGCCAGAGAAAGAATTTAACAATAAAATATTTTGTCCATCGGGTAAACTTGGTTTCAAGATGTCATTATACCAGTTCTCAACTTCTGCTTTGCCCATCTTTCCAGACGTGGTGCATACGACATGAATATTATCGTGGGAAAATATTCGTTTCTTAACAAGGGAACCAAAAACGCAATTTCTTTCCTTTAAAACGATTAGCAACGGGGAGAGTAGCTCACCTTCTGCTGACATGGTAGGCATAATCGTGTAGCTGTGTGTAATAGAGGGAATTGATTGGACCACCGTGTTAATCGACTTTTCTCCTCGGCGCGCTTATGTTCTGCCGGTGAACATTTCCAAATTAAAGCCGCTTTGGTCGCTGTTACAATTATGTGATGGGCTGTGTAACTGTATTTTTTCTTTTACGTTTTCCACAAACATTTGGGCTTCCACCATAACGTCACTTTCCCTATAAAGTTTTCTCGTTGTTGTCACGACAGTAATTTTTCGGAATGTGATCCCAAATTTCTTTTTGAAGTCGTACACCCGGCGTGAGGACGCATTAACGTCATGGATCCCATGAGAGCGGGCACTTTGCATTGCCCAATGTTTGATTGTGGCGTCATGGATGGTGGACGTACGCTACTCCGCGTTAAAGTTTTTCTTGCAATCCATCGCAATAAGACCAAATTTGTCTCGGAGAGAGCCTCCTTCATCCACAAATTTTTTCCAGGCGGAGAGCTGTGACACACTATGCAAACGACGGAAGTGCATTTGCACAGTTGTAATTTTAAGATTTTTCCGTTTTCCACTCCTCCAGAAGTTGACTGCTCTTGTTTTATACTGTAAGTCTACGGTGTCCGCCGAACTTGCACTGTCTTGGCTTTGTCCCGGTTCTGGCTCGCTATATTCAATATCCTTTTCGGTTTCTTCCGACTGATCAGACTTGTACGTCAAACTTGTAACGTCCTCCAAATAGAGACTGTCACCTTCAAGACAGCAACTTATAAGCTCTGAAAAAGAAATATAACAAATAACTAAAATACACGTTTTTATGTGTATATGTATTGACAGGAGCAACGGAGAACACAGCTGTTCGTTTAAAAACAACGAGAGTGTTATCGGTAATGAAATGAAATGTCGTATGGCTTTTATTGCCGGGATATCCCAGGACGGGTTCGGCTCGCCAAGTGCAGGTCTTTCTATTTGACACCCGTAGGCGACCTGCGCGTCGTGATGAGGATGAAATGATGATGAAGACAACACATACACCCAGCCCCCGTGCCGTAGGAATCAACCAATTAAGGTTACAATCCCCGACCCGGCCGGGAATCGAACCCGGGACCCTCTGAACCGAAGGCCAGTACGCTGACCGTTCAGCCAGCGAGTCGGACAGAGTTATCGGTATCAACATATCATAAACCTACAATTTCACATTCAGCGCGAAAGACCACGCTTCAATGTACGTTATTACGGCCTATGTCCGCAGTGTGACATCTCCCCGTGAGCGTCAAAACCTATTTGACAATAGTTGACTGCTTAACACTCACCCTCAATCGCGTCATAAAGCTGCAGCTCCCGAAAGTTCAGCGGACCTCCTTCACCGTGATTTCCGTGCTTTGCATGAAGATGAAAAATATTTTTTGACACGCTCAGTGACATTGCCCTTAAGGACTTGTCGCAAACGTTTTCATAAATATTTCGTAAAATGTAAACTGCCTATACAATGTGGAAATTCCAAGGGGGAGCTATGAGAAAGACTGATAGCATACGCAGTGTAGCACAGGTTCTGTTCGACAGCTAAGCAGTCGGCAGCGCGGGGAGAGGGAAACGATTGGTGCTGAACCAGGCGGGGTGGAGGGGGGGGGGAGGAGCAGAGGTGTGGCACAAAGCAGTGTTCCGGCTAAGCATTGGTCAGGAGGAATTCATCGCTGTTCGCGCTAATGAATGTTGGCGCCTAAAATTGATGCTGGCATTGTTTTTACATGTACCTCAATGTGTTTGCTAAGTTTCATCGCGATCGGCGACTTCACCATTGTGGATGTTCCCTTGTTAGTTACATCTCTCAATATTGATGGGGTAACTTCGTAATCAAATCAACAAGAGATTCACCCATCAGTATATATGTTATTGCCTTTGGAAAAAAAAATCATTTCCATTATTTATCAACACTTACTGTTTAAGGAGACCAACTGGGGAAAGTGGCGTGAATGCATGACTTAGAAGCCTGTAGGTTGGATCAGGAATGCACTCTATCTTCTAAAGCAATTGGTAGGAGATTGTGACATGCTGTATTTGATAGGAGAATGGCTATGTGGTGTAAATCTTTGCCGAGGTTCGAATTAATATCGACAGTTCTAGAGAGGCGAATTCCGTAAATATGCGCAGATTTTCCTTTGTCCCATATATGTATAGAAGCTGTTTGAGTAGAATTACTGACAGGTTTAAAGTTACGGAGGTATGTTTCCCCTTTGTTAGCTGACTAATACTAAAGAAGTATTAAAATGTACCTATGATAACACAAAAGGCACAAAGGTTGAAAACTAGAAAAGCGGCTGGAATTGATTAGAATTCGGGGGATATACTAAACACAATGGGTTGGGATAAAGTACCATATCTGAATGACTTATTTGATTATTGTTTGCACAAAGGAGCTATACCAAATGAATGGAAAGTTGCTATAGGGGCCCATATCATAAAGGAAAGTGTGATAGGCATAAAGCTGAAAATTACAGGCCAGTCACGTTGACATGCATTGCTTTGGGAAAGCCCTCTTTCTGATTATAAGTTACACTTCCATCTTATGGCCATTAATGAAATCACCTACACATAGGCAACACTGCTATGATAACATACATATTTTTTTGCTAATGGCTTTAAGTCGCACCGACACAGATAGGTCATTCAGCGGCGATGGGAAAGGAAAGGCCTGGGAGTTAGAAGGAAGCGGCTGTGGCCTTAATTAAGAGACAGCCCCAGCATTTGCCTGATGTGAAAATGGGAAACCACGGAACATAATCTGCAGGGCTGCCGACAGTGGGATTCGGACCCACTATCTCCGGATGCAAGCTCACAGCCGTGCGATTCTCACCGCACAGCCAACTCGACCTGTTGACGACATAGAATGTAAGATCAGTTTTCCACATAGTCCCCAAGAGACGGTATACATTCCTCGGAACTGTCAACCAACTTTTCGATTCGCACCGTAGAAATCACCTCGTGAGCTATGTAACCACCTCGAGACTGCAGCTTTCACCCCTTCATTGTTTCGGGATCGTCGTCCATCGGGATCCCTTTTCCAGGAGTCAATGGAGGATATTACCATACCTCCCACTGGAATCGTTGCAGCAAATCGGACGTTTGCCAGTCCGTTTTATTTATTGCGTGTTGCGGTGTCCAGACTTAACGCCATGCGATTATCATGTGTTCGGTAAGCTGAGAAAGGACCTCCCTCACACTCTCGACAACACTGTTCTTAGTTATATCTCGCAATATTGATGGCGTAACCTCGTAATCCAAATCAACAAGAGATCCACCCATCTGTTATATATGTTATTGCCTTTGGAAAAAACAATCATTTCCATTATTTATCAACACTTACTGTTTAAGGAGACCAAGTGGGGAAAGTGGCGTGAATGCATGACTTAGAAGCCTATAGGTTGGATCAGGAATGCACTCTGTCTTCTAAAGCAATTGGTAGGAGATTGTGACATGCGGTATTTGATTGGAGAATGGCTATGTGGTGTAAATCTCTGCCAAGGTTCGAAGTAATAGCCACAGTTCTAGATAGGCGAATTCCATAAATATGCGCAGTTCTTCCTTTGTCCCATATATGTATAGAAGCTGTTTGAGTAGATGTAGTGACAGGTTTAAAGTTACGGAGATATGTTTCCCCTGTGTTTGCCTGAGTTATGAAGTCTTGACTGTATTTTAGAATAATTAGTGGGTGCCTTTTGGCTAACGGGATAGTACCCTTGTTAACCGCGTGAGAGTCAGCAGACGTAATGTTCACTGTGCCAGTGGAATCGGCACTGAAATCGTGTCCTCAGGAAATTAAATAATAGAAATATCGTACAAACTTTCTGTGCGGAGTGTTTATGTTTAATAAAAGGGACTGTGGAAATAGAATCTCGACCAATAGCCTTGAATGCGGACCGTGTCTGTTATGACTCAACCGAAGTTGCCATTGCGAAACGGATGACCATCTGACGTTTTGAACTAGCATTTCGCATTTCGCCCGAATATATATTGTAGTATTCTAAGGAGAAACCTTAACAGTATAAAATACTAGGAGATAGTAGTGCCTTACCGGTAGGTACAGTAATTAGTTACAGGTTACAGGAACCACTTATTAATCAAAACAAGGTATGTAGAGTCTATTTTTTAGAGAACTGCCAAGTTGGTGAATCCCCCGTTAACCTGAGTGGAGTCACCGCGGGGTTGATTTTAATGGCCATAAAGTTGCATCCAGGAAGTGCTTTTCGTTCTTTTTGTGGGTGATGCACATTGTTCGTTGTCTTATATTTGGGTTGTTTTTGAGCGAGTTTTGGATCGCCAACGTGAAAGTATCCTGGGTTCGTTGTTCCGCTGCCCATGGATATAATTTTGCTCCCTTGATTAAAGGGCATTTTTAAATTTTATATTTTTCTGTGGTATTAATTGCAGATAGGATTTAACCATTCAAATTGATGTAGTTTAAGTAAAACTTTGTTCCCATTGTCGATGGGAGGGTAATACTTACGGTTGTCTAATGCGTTCATTGTCAGTATATTTTTCTAGTTTATTGATGGGAATGTACTCGTCTGAAAGTAGCTTCAACTCATCTTGTGATTTGAATTTCACTCCGGAAGCTCAATTACTCCCAATAATGATCCAAATGACAAATAGTAAAATACATGTAAAATTTTGTTTTAAAATTGTTTCCTAAATTCATTTTTCCGCATGGTCATTAAATATTGGTTTTGTGAATTTTGAAGAATTTAATTTGCCGTGAACTAGAGTATATCTAATATTCCTACGTTCTTTTATGCCTTTAGATCAGATAATTGTTTCCTATACCGGAATATACCACGCTTCGGGATGCCTGTAATCAAGAAAAAAGGCGCGAAAAACTTTGAGTTCGAATTCCGCAGAGGCTAGGGGCACTCAGTTTTAATGGATTACTGTCATATGCAGTAGCGGTTCTTTCTCTAGCTCTATAAATTAGAGTAACAACTAAATAAAGTGTAACTTTCATTTCTTAAAATTATACTTCTAGCGATACGAGTAACTGTAGATTTAGTTCAAGGAACGGAATAATACAAAGAAATAATCAAATTGTGCCTTAGTTGTTCTGAAAAGATTAATTTTGTAGACGGTAGAGGGCCATTAGAATGGTAATGCATTGTTTAGCCACACTAATTAACAGGATAATAGACATAATAACAATATGACCTCATTTAGATCTAACATTTAATTCATATTTTCGATATTCCGGACGTGAGTGCACACGTATAAGTTATAGCATACGGAATGTATATTCCTCAGGAATCTATCTAGTAACTACCGATAATATGCTCACCTCACTTCATAGGACAATTAATTCATTCTTACCGGCGTATCAGAAAAGCCAAAAATGTATAGTCAGTGAAGCAAATTATTTTTTTTGTCCTTATCGTAATGGGGTCACTGATCTCACGTCGATGTGTGATATCTGTTCGTATCATTCATGTAAAATAGTTTATATGGTAAATCGGTTTACAAAATAAATACTATGCACATCTCTGGCGAAATATTCCGCATAAATGTCGCTTACCTATCATAGTCTGACGTTTGGCAATGGTCAAGGGAAAGTGACGGAATTATGACAGATAATAGCAACGGTACTTCTTAGGCAGTGACTTCCGTGTGATGTGTGATATAAACGTATAATTGGAGGGTTACTAATTGTAAAATTTCAGTGAATATTCAAGATTGATCTGCAAATGAAATAGCACATTTCGACAGAAAGACGAATATAATAATAATAATAATAATAATAATAATAATAATAATAATAATAATAATAATAATAATAATAATAATAATCGTCCGGCCTAAAATAACATGAACATGCTTTTGTTGATTAAATTCCTTTAATTTTTTATGGTTTTCTGGGACAACTAGGTGCCGAAATATTCTCCCGCAGACGTCCTTCAAGTGCCGGTAAATTTATACTCACCTTGAACACCACCATGTAACGCTAAAGTGGGCTAGGATCGAATTTGCTTGCTAGGGCTCAGTATGTCCCCGCTGTAAGCGCTTTTCTCTGCTCTCCGTTCTTGAAATTTGGCAGAGGAACTGTGAGGGAGGTAACTAGCCTTCGCCTGAGTACCTTGCCTGCATGAACTTATTAAGAAATATAATATAGGTCATTGAATTTAATTGATAGAATTTGAAATTTGAAAAATGTCACAATTCTGCGACTGAAGCTTAAATGCTGACCAAAACGGAGAAGAGTACTAATACTAGGCGGGGATTCTGGAGGAAGAGTGTGGTGATAATCAAAGTGACTGAAGATCTACACACAGCGGTAACGTCTGAGATAACACCAAGGAAATGAATAAGATAGCTCGCAGCCATCAGTGATTTCGACGATGACCTTGAAGAATTCTAAGAAGTTATTCCCATTTTGCTGTAAGATGAGGGAACTAACTTCAGTACTTTCCTACGTTCTTTTATGCCTTTAGATCAGATCATTTTTTCCTAGAACGGAATATACCACGCTCCGGGATGCCTGTAGTCAAGAAAATTGGCGCGAAACATTTTGAGTTCTAATTCCGCACAGGCTAGGGGTCTCTGTCACATAGGTTTTCAAGATTTTACTTGGCTTTAGCTATCGAGGTGGCTTCGATCCCGAGGTCGGAAAGGGTCGATTACGTTATCACGTATCAGAGGATGATGTGAGAAACGGCTCGCTCTTGTACAGCCGCAGCAAGAATATCCTTCCTATTACACAAATTCAGACGATGCTACGAATAGGAAAGCGTCAACATGTAACCATTTACCGGTGGCCCTTTGAGCTAAATAAGCAAAAACTCCAACTCCATGGCCCAACTGCTGTGTATTTGGCTGCCAGTCTCGGTTGATTTTCCTTGAAAAATTAGATATTCATTATGTATCCCACTTCTCCCATACAAATGGAAAACTTATAATACCAAAGGCGATCGCTTCCCTGTGAATTACTGCCTTCACTTGAAAAGAACTATTTGTCCTTTAACACAAAATTGGTGATAAAGACTGTTTTAAACAACGAGCTCTTAAAGCATCATAAATAGGACGAAATTTATGAAATAGATGAGTGATATTCTGATCGTTCCGAAGAGTGATCGGAAATTGAAGGTTATTTAGTAAACTAAAGACCTGATATCATCCATGTTTTCTCTGAAAATCGGTAGGCCAGTGTATTTATTCCTATACGTTCTTAATCTTGGATATTTTAGATTGCACATATTTACGCGTAGTCCCAGCAAAATATCTATTGTATCTGATGTTGCTCGAACACCGTGCTAAGCACCATTTCGTGTGGGACACAAGTTAGTTATAACTACAAATGGGTCTATAAGTTCACTGGTAATGAACGTATCATAACATGGACAGTTGCGGATGTAGTTTATAATCTTCTCCATCACCCTCGGGTTGTTGTTCATGTCTGAAAGCAGTGCTGCTGAAACTGATTCTTCTCAGTTAGTTCATAAAATAAAAAGAAGTCGTGATCCTGGACCTGATCTTCATCTTGGAAGGTTTCAAATTCATCACAGGAAACTTTTGATTATACAGAGTTAATAACGTAACATTTACACCCCAAACATTTCTGCAACGGAAGGTGAAAATGATGTGCGGTTTTCGCTGAACTGAATTGTAACGAAGGGCTCATAATTACAACCCATATATATATATATATTAATAATTGTTAGAATGTGTGTTATTTTACAACGTTACAATTATAAAATAACATAGAGACTATTTACATTAACAAAATAAATGTAGAGAAACTTACAAAAACATTGGTGTGTAATACAATAATATCAATTACAATATCGTCAAAATTTTACTGAAAAATTTACGATGAACTTCACTGCATACTTCTCTTAAGCGGTGTGACCGAACACAGAAATGCAGACGTTTATTGCAGGCAATTCTACGATATGTACCAGACGGGACCGAAATAATAATTACTCTTCCACTTTTTTAACACATTGCTTGCGAATAATTTTATAATTCTCCGCAGAATTCGTCGCACTACCTACCTCACCTTATGATGTAACTTGTATTTCTGTAACCATTTAATCACTTTGAACTTATCTGTCAATAGGATCTTCCATTGGACCTTTACGGACACTCGGTTTTTATGGATTACTGTCATATGCAGTAGCGGTTCTTTCTCTAGCTCTATAAATTAGAGTAACAACTAAATAAAGTGTAACTTTCATTTCTTAAAATTATACTTCTAGCGATACGAGTAACTGCAGATTTAGTTCAAGGAACGGAATAATGCAGAAAATCAAACTGTGCCTGCGTTGTTCTGAAAATATTAATTTTGTAGACGGTAGACGGCCGTTAGATTGGTAATGCTATTGTTTAGCCACACTAATTAACAGGATTTTAGACATGATAACAAAATGACCTCATTTACATTTAACATTTAATTCATATTTTCGAAATTCCAGACGTGAGTGCTCGCGTATAAGTTATAGCATACGGAATGCATATTCCTCAGGAATCGATCTAGTAACTACCGATAATATGCTCCCCCTCCCTTCATAGGACAATTAATTCATTCTTATCGGCGTCCCCGAAAAGCCAAAAATGCATAGTTAGTTAAGCAAATTTTTTTTGTCCTGATGGTAATGGGGTCAACTGATCTCACGTCGTTGTGTGATATCTGTTCGTATCATTCATCTAAAATAGCTTATGTGGTAAATCGGTTTACAAAATAAATACTATGCACATCTCTGGCGAAATATTCTGCATAAATGTCGCTTACCTATCCTAATCTGACGTTTGGTAATGGTCAAGGGAAAGTGACAGAATTATGACAGATAATAACAACGGTATTTCTTAGGCAGTGACTTGCGTGTGATGTGTGATATAAACGTATAATTTGAGGGTTACTAATTGTAAAAGTTCAGTGAATATTCAAGACTGATCTGCAAATGAAATAGCACATATTGACAGAAAGACGAATATAATAATAATAATAATAATAATAATAATAATAATAATAATAATAATAATAATAATAATAGTAATAATAATAATAATAATAATAATAATAATAATAATAATAGTAATCGTTCGGCCTAAAATGACATGTGCGTGGAATCGTATTTCGAAATTTTCTTCCGACTGCCAGGAGGTATATATCGACGTTTTATTTTTCTGTATCAAATGACACGTGATGATACATCTAGGCGGGTGACACACAGCTGAGAAAGTAAACAAAGCAAAAATCTCCTTCAACCTCTCTTCCCTAGCACGCAAATTAGGAGTAATCCTAGATAACCTGGCCTGCTTTTGTTGATTAAAAGTTCCTTTAATTTTTTACGGTTTTCAGGGACACCTAGGTGCCTAAATATTCTCCCATAGACATCCTTCAAGTGCCGGTAAATTTATACTCACCTTGAACACTACCATGTAACACTAAAGTGTGCTGGGATCGAACTTGCTTACTAGGGATCAGTATGTCCCCGCTGTCAGCGCCTTTCTCTGCTCTCCGTTCTTGAAATTTGACAAAAGAAGTGTGGGGGAGATAACCAGCCTTCGGATGAGTACCTTATCTACATGAACTTATTAAGAAATATAATTTAAGTCATTGAATTCATTTGATAGAATTTAAAATTTGAATAATGTCACAATTCTGCGATTGAAACTTAAATGCTGACCAGAACGGAGCAGAATACTAATTATGGGCGGGGATTCTGGGGGAAGAGTGTGGTGATACTCAAAGTGACTGAAGATCTACACACAGCGGTAACGTCTGAGATAACACCGAGGAAATGAATAAGATAGCTCGCAGCCATCAGTGATTTCGACGATGACCTTGAAGAATTCTAAGAAGTTATTCCCATTTTGCTGTAAGATGAGGGAACTAACTTCAGTACGTTAAAGGGGCATCCTATGAACCGATATTGACTGAAAAGCCCTAAAATCGTCGCCCAAACAACACATATATAATGTAGGAATTAGCACTTTAATATCAGTCTAAGTGGATCCTTTCTGGCATTTGCTTCGATAGAACTACACATAAGCCATCTACCACGCTCCTGTGTACAGGATACGCTTTATTGTAGATGAATTTGAACTAAACAGAAACTGGTAATTCCAATTAGCAGGAATTTCCTCTCTGTTGAAAAGAAGAATTCATCGTTCTTTTTGAGGAGGACAGATTCTCTTGTCCATCTCTGCAAATTCTCACTTCATTAATTTGCGCTGAACAGAAGAACATTTCCCTTCTCTTAAAGCTATGGATCTCATTAACTGTTCAGTTATTCTGGTAATATTATGTGCAAGCCAATTTACGTCAGCACTACCTTTCTCCAGAGCCAGGCAGTATGATACAGATGACATCGATTTATTTCAGAGAACCGCTTTCTGCACCTTCAATATTCTTACAGAGGATGGAATAAAGAAGGTATTATGCCATTCGCCTAACAGCAGTTACGCGATTAATGGTGAACAGTACCATTGTCAGCAAGTTAGCACCGAAATATCTGTGGTACGAGCAGGAGGAAGTGTGTCAAAGAACGTGCCTTCGGCCTGTCTGCTGGTGAAGACTGATATCAACAAAGCATCCTCCATCAACGCCCAAAGTGTATCGTCAGATTAGTGGATTAAGTACAAATATTTCAGTAGTACGATAACCCAGTTATTCATCCATTTGGGTTAACTGCCGTTAATGTAAAGGAACGAGTACATTCAGTGTAAGATATAACCGGGCATGGCTAGCTTATTATACCTCTTTTCCTCGTTTACAACATTCAAATGTCAGACGAAGCTTGTTTTCCCATGTATTTATTTACTGTATTTATTTATTTATTTATTTATTTATTTATTTATTTATTTATTTATTTATTTATTTATTTATTTATTTATTTATTTATTTATTTATTTGTGTGCTCATATATTCGTTAATTTATGTATTCAAAATTTATTTATTTTGGGTTTGTTTAACTTATTTCGTAAAACATGTACGGCAGGCGAGCATTTAGTGGTTGAGTATGACTTCAACTCTAAATATTGCAACAGTGTAAATATCTCGAAGTATTAAAACAATAATAACCATATTTCTGATACTGAACTTTCAACTTAAATTAATCATCTAAATTCCCCTCCATTTGTGAAATTTCCTTCCCATGTTGTCATAATAATAAAATTAGAATAAAGGATGTCGAATCCATTGAAGAATATTGACCTCATTTCGACTACTAATAATCTTGCTATAATGAGTAGAAGCTACAAGTCTACCTACCGCTACGTATTTCA
This sequence comes from Anabrus simplex, assembly GCF_040414725.1. Lineage (NCBI taxonomy): Eukaryota > Metazoa > Arthropoda > Insecta > Orthoptera > Tettigoniidae > Anabrus > Anabrus simplex. Next base: position 569,741,206 of record NC_090266.1, read on the forward strand.
CTTAACGACAGTCTACACTTCCTGAAAAGCACTACGAAGGAAGTGAATATGATCTTCACTTGCTTTGCATTCCGAATAGGTACCGGGAAGGAAACAAGTGTTTTAGCATCTATTTAATTCGAAGTGCTCTGGACGTGACACTGAATAATTTTACCTTATATTCTCGTAAGCATCTGTTGGTGCAGGGAACGGAATAGCAGATTAATTTGAGGCCAGTTGTGAGCGTTAAATTTTAAGCCATATTAACAATTAATCTACAAAGTATGAAACTGCTTTACGACTGACAAGAAAATGCAGTATATTACTGAACAAAGGAATATCACTGGCTGAGAACGATAGTGACGTACACCAATAATTGCCGATTTTGAGAGACGTAAATCAATAATTGCCGATTTTGAGTTAATTTGATAAACGTTCTCAAAACATAGTCCGGTTTATGGTGTACACGCGTTGGAAATTTCGCCGCTAGGGTGCGCTCAATGTCAGAAAGGAATGACGCGTTGCTTTCAGTGATGTGAGTGTCCGAGGACATGTTCGATTCGCCATCTGCAGGTCCTTTGTTCTGACTCCCGTAGGCGACCTGCGCGTCGTGATGAGGAGGATATGATAGTGAAGACTACGCGTACACCCGCCTCCCGAGCCAGAGAAATTAACGAATGATGGTTAAAATACCCGACGCAGCTGGGAATCGAACCCGGGATCCCTGTGACCAAGGGCCAGCAAGCTAACCATTTCGCCATGGAGCCGGACGCTCGATGTCAATATTGTAGCGTGGGCATTTATTCCTCTCTTCGTGCTGCGGAGACGCATGGCAGTGTGTGGCCATCTGTTGCCATGTACAGAGATGTGAGTTCCCTTCGCTGGGGACGGATGTACACTTAACCAGTGACCTACCAGCCGAGTTAACTGCGGCTTGAGAAATACTTCTCTATTCAGGCAGTTGTAAGGGGACAGGGGAAGAAAAGGTTTACAGCCTCTGCATCATTGTATGCGAAGCGTATTACAAAGTGAAAAGCAAAACCCTGAATTTCTTTGAATTTGGACACAGTCAAAATGAGTAACTTCCGCCATCCCGTTATAGAAAGAAGTGCTATAAGAGCCTTGAAATCCGGTCCTATCTACGCACCAGCCCACTATTTGTCCATAATCAGTAGTGCACTGAAATTGGAATTGCGTTCAGGGTAAACGAAATGGTTCACACCGATTTCGTTGATGTGGAGAAAATGACGTTTGATTTGACTAACTCTCACTTCATTGAAACACTGATGGAGAGAAAATGTGGCATCGAGTGCGAGAGTGGGTTATGCTAGAGTCAGATGGAACTGAGATATTTGGATTATTGTGTTTGTCTTAATAAAGAGAATAATGTTCCTGTTAATATAAGGTAGGTGAGGCAAATAAGGCCCACTTACAGGTAGATTGCCGTTTGCTCTTAAAATAACAGAGATACAAGAATTTGTTTCAAATAAAAAATATTCCTTGATGTATCTTTTCACCAGATAGCACAAATAAATAATTGTAAATGTATCCGTGGTTCCCACATAGCACAATGATGTAATTAATGTAATTGGGCCTTATTTCCTGCTCTAACATGTAATAAGGCCCGCAGTGGAAGAGTACCTTAACCTCATCTCTATGGGCAATTACGACGTCACATTGGAAGAGGAAATGGCATGTTTTGGAGCTAAGAAGTGTTAAAAGACATGTTCATTAATCCAAAAATATTTATGTTGAAATTTTAAAATTGAAAATATAATATGAAACATTTCACCATGCTAAGTTATAGGAAACATAATTTCTTCTCATCTTACTTCGAAAAACCAAGCTAATGTGCTTTAAATAATTAAATCATAACCACTAAATATGAAATTCTTGAAATTTAAATCACACAAACATTCAAAAAACACTTAATTTTCAGACAGTCATTTTTAACTTTTCCTTTCGCTTATTTAAAAAACTAAGTTAATTTACTTTAAGATAACATTTAATTCTGTATGAAATAAGAGTCTTTGATATTTTGAAAACGAAGTCTGAAAACACAAAAACTTATGAGCAGTCAGGACAAAAATAATCTCCCTTGTCGTTTATAGTCAGTCCAACACGCATTTGATGCACCCAAACTCGGCAAGTTTTGCAAGCTCTCATGTCCGCCACGTATTCTTCCTGGCATGCAGCACAAAACCAGCTTATATCTGAGGTTTTTAATATAATACTGAAAGCTTCCAAGAGAACTGCTGCTCGGCTTGTAGCCTACAGATGGAGAAGTCATGTGGTCAGCATAACGCTTCCCTTGGTTTTTTGACCGATGCCGCTACTTACAATTGTTCTCACGACGCTGGGATAACGCCATTCCAGATCTCCTGGCCTCCTGGCTTTTATAATTTACGTGCCAATTCTGGGAATTGAATCCAGGCCAAGGAGCTAGCATGCTACCCTGAGATCACCGCAGTAGTCTTTAATACAAAAGTCATGTGTAAGAACATGTCTTCGACTTCAAATTCAGATCAATACCAATGTGTACACTGGATAAAAAATACCAAATTGTTCGCTTATTTAAAATAATCTTCGTCTATTTAGTATATTTGTGAAACTCTACGACCTAAAATAACATTGGGTTAGCATATGTTTGTATTAAATTGAAATTATATCTTCCATAGCAGCTGCAGGAAATAAGGCCCACATGTTGCAAAGCGTGGGCCTTATTTCCTGCATCCTGACATTGAGGATTTTTCGATTGCACCATCTTGTGTTTTTAACCAAATTCAATAAAATATCCACCGTTTCATTACTTATTTAATGCACTAGTAGATACATATATTATTTTAATGCTATCCTAGCACTACCATTCCCTATTTTTTCCTTCCATTTCCAAAGAAAAGTTATAAAAATTAGATCAACTCACCTTTCCGCGTCTTGACTTTGGCCTAGCAACCAAATACTGAGGAGGGCCGAGTTCTCACTTTCTCCAACAGGTAGCAGGCATAGACAGTAAGCAGACGTATAGGTTCACTACCGACTAACGAAGCGGCAAATACAAAAATCAAATAGTGGGCCTTAATACCTGCTGGGCCTTATTACCGCAACCTACCTTATGTTTGTTTACGATCTGAAAGTATATATTTTCCACTCTCAAGGAAAATTTTTATAGTAAGTAATTCCAAAATTTAACCATCTATTTGGGCTTTTTTCACCTCCAAGCAAACAAAATAACATTGCATTAAAATAGATTAATCTCTCTTGTGATGCTAATTACTTTTCTTTTTCTTTTGTCACAAAATGTTCCTTCCTCCAACTGATTATGAATTTATTCCGTCATTCCGTCCGCCTTTCTACTTTCCAGTCAACCTGTCTCAGTTCTTACTCGAAACTCACCTTCATTACCAGATTAGTATAGTTCTCTTGTTTCTTCACAGAACTTATTTAGATCTCCAATGAAAGGATGAATTAACGCCATGATAAACAAAATACTTCCGTACGTTCAGTTATCGGGGTCTTCCTCGACATACTCAGCTGTATTTCAGTCATCCGGCTGGAGAATGCATGGTGATTCTCCGGTAGATTTTCTTGCTTTGGTCATCAGTCCATAGACTGGATTGATGCAGTTCATCTCCATGCCACCCTATCCTGCGCTGATTTTTTCAATTTTTAGTAACTGCTGCATCCTACATCTGCTCCAATCTGCTTGTAATCTTCATACCTTGGACTACCCCTAACGTACGTACCACCTACACTTCCCTCAAAACCCAACTGCACAAGTTCAGGGTGTCTTAAGGTGTGTTCTCTCATTCTATCACTTCATCTCGTCAAAATTAACAAAGTCTATTTCCTCTCAGCAACTCGATTCAGTATCAATTTTTTCGTGATTCTATCTATCCACGTCACCTTCACCATTCTTCTGTAACACCACATTTCCGAAGCTTACATTCTTTTTCTTTCTCAGTTATTTATTGTCGATCTTTCACTTACTTACAATGCTTCGCTCCAAACGGAAGTCTTCAAAAACATCTTTCTAATTCCAGTATCAACGTTTGAAATGAGCAACTTTCTTTTCTTAAGAAAGTCGTTCTTTGCTTGTGCTGGTCACCCATCGTTAGTTACATTACTAACCAAGTAATAATATTTTACCCTGTAAGGGCGTACGTGATTGGATAAGTCGAGAAAATGTAGGGGGTTCGATAATTACCTGTTATTGCTGGCCAGAATGCACCGTCCTTGCTGCCGTACAGCGTGGGAAAGGGTCTGTGTCTTGCAGCTTTAAATTTTGTTAATGTGGCAGAGGGGTTCCCCAAACAAACTTCACGTATCTCTATCATTCTCTGACATATGTTCTACCTCTCACACACAGTGCCTCACCCGTAGCAGAGGATAGCCAATAAGCTCCTGCCTCCAACCTGTCTTCATGCCAATTATCAAAGCGTCCTATTGAGCAACGTCATAATTGTGTTAAATATCACCGAATCCCACAGGATAAGTACTGTTCAGTATTCACCTACTTATTTTAAGACTTCATTTCCTAATCTAATATATCCAGCATCACTTGACGTTGTACGACTGCACTCCATTACATTTGTTTTGGACTTCTTTACACTGACTGACAGAGCAAATGCAACACCAAGAAGGAGTGGTCAGAACTTTATGCCAATTGCAGGGTAGACTGACGTCACTGAGGTATGCTCATGATGTGAAATGCGCCGCTGTGCTGCGCACGTAGCGAACGATAAATGGGACACGGCGTTGGCGAATGGCCCACTTCGTACCGTGATTTCTCAGCCGACAGTCATTGTAGAACGTGTTGTCGTGTGCTACAGGACACGTGTATAGCTAAGAATGCCAGGCCGCCGTCAACGGAGGCATTTCCAGCAGACAGACGACTTTACGAGGGGTATGGTGATCGGGCTGAGAAGGGCAGGTTGGTCGCTTCGTCAAATCGCAGCCGATACCCATAGGGATGTGTCCACGGTGCAGCGCCTGTGGCGAAGATGGTTGGCGCAGGGACATGTGGCACGTGCGAGGGGTCCAGGCGCAGCCCGAGTGACGTCAGCACGCGAGGATGGGCGCATCCGCCGCCAAGCGGTGGCAGCCCCGCACGCCACGTCAACCGCCATTCTTCAGCATGTGCAAGACACCCTGGCTGTTCTAATATCGACCAGAACAATTTCCCGTCGATTGGTTGAAGGAGGCCTGCACTCCCGGCGTCCGCTCAGAAGACTACCATTGACTCCACAGCATAGACGTGCACGCCTGGCATGGTGCCGGGCTAGAGCGACTTGGATGAGGGAATGGCGGAACGTCGTATTCTCCGATGAGTCACACTTCTGTTCTGTCAGTGATAGTCACCGCAGACGAGTGTGGCGTCGGCGTGGAGAAAGGTCAAATCCGGCAGTAACTGTGGAGCGCCCTACCGCTAGACAACGCGGCATCATGGTTTGGGGCGCTATTGCGTATGATTCCACGTCACCTCTTGTGCGTATTCAAGGCACGTTAAATGCCCACCGCTACGTGCAGCATGTGCTGCGGCCGGTGGCACTCCCGTACCTTCAGGGGCTGCCCAATGCTCTGTTTCAGCAGGATAATGCCCACCCACACACTGCTCGCATCTCCCAACAGGCTCTACGAGGTGTACAGATGCTTCCGTGGCCAGCGTACTCTCCGGATCTCTCACCAATCGAACACGTGTGGGATCTCATTGGACGCCGTTTGCAAACTCTGCCCCAGCCTCGTACGGACGACTAACTGTGGCAAATGGTTGACAGAGAATGGAGAACCATCCCTCAGGACACCATCCGCACTCTTATTGACTCTGTACCTCGACGTGTTTCTGCGTGCATCGCCGCTCGCGGTGGTCCAACAACCTACTGAGTCGATGCCGTGCGCATTGTGTAACCTGCATATCGGTTTGAAATAAACATCAATTATTCGTCCCTGCCGTCTCTGTTTTTTCCCCAACTTTCATCCATTTCGAACCACTCCTTCTTGGTTTTGCATTTGCTCTGTCAGTCAGTGTATTTTCATCCTCTACTTCTTACCCAAGACTCTGTCCATAACATTGAGCAATTTCTCCAGATCGTCTGCAGTCCCTGATATGATAACCACATCGTCAGCAAATCCCAGAGTTATCATTTTCTCTCCTTGGATTGCGATTTCCTTTCAAAACTCTTCTCTGATTTCCTTTACAGCCTGTTGAATGTAACACCGAAAAATAGTGGGGGACAAACTGAAACTTTGCCTCTCACCCCTCTGGATTTCTGCCTTCTTTTCAAAGACGCCGATTCGTATATATCACAGCAGACTGATTTTTATAAAGATTGTAGATCATCCTTCGTTCTCGGTATCTAATGCCTATCACCTTCGTAATCTCTAATAGCTTCGTGCAATCAACATTATCAAATGCTCTTTCAAGATCTACGAACGCCATGGATTTGGGCTTCCGCTTCTTTATTCGATCCTCTAAGTTCAGATGTAAAGTCAGGATTGCTTCAAGTTTTCCTACATTTCTTCTGAAGCCAAATTGATCATCTCCCAACTCAGTTTCAACTTGTCTTTCCATTCTTCTGTAAATAATACGTGTTCAAATTTTGCAGGCGTGAGATACTAAACTAAGAGTGCGGTATTTTACACACTAGTCAGGACCGGCCTTCCTGAGAATAGGTATAATAACATTTTGCCGAGAATTGGAGGGCACTTCTCCTGTCTAATGCCTCTTACACACTAAATGGAATTACCTCGCCATGCTGGTTTCATCTATGGTAGTAAAAAATTCGCAGGGAACGTAATCAATTCATGTGCCTTGTTCCTATTTATGTATCTTAAAGATCTTCAAATGATTACCTCAAAGTTTGGTCCCCCATTTCGTCAGCATCAAAGGACTCTTCTCATTTCAGAACCACTTCATCTACGTATTTACCTTCATACAACTCTTTTATATGTCCTTGCCATCTTCCTGCATTGTCTTCTTTCACCATGGGTGATTTTCATTCTGAGCTTGCAATATTCATACACCTAGTTTTGCTCTGTCTAAAGGTTTCCTTGACTTTTCTGCATGCAGAATATATCTTTCCTGGGCCTTTTTTGCTATTCGTTCCTGGCGTCGACCTAGAAATATCCTTTGCCCCTAATTGCATCTTATGTTAGGAACCTGCATGTGTTTGGTAAGTGCGGAAGTGTAAAGTTTTGAATGTGGGGAAAGGAACATTAAAGACGACGCTAAAACCCAGTCCCCAGGCCAGGGATATTAATCATTTACAATTAAATACTCCTGACCCGGCCTGGAAGAGAACCCGGGAACGCCGGGTGACAGGCAGACGCGTTGCGTTCTAAACCACGGGCCTGGAATTCCTAGGCCCATACAACCTTCAATATCCTTGAACTTCTCTAACAGCCATTTAGCCTTAGCTGTCCTGCACTTGATATCGACTTAATTCTTTAATCGCTTGTATTCGTTTTTGTCCCTTAACTTTGGCTTTCTCGTATTTCGTCATTCATCAATTATTTCTGGTAGACATATCTCCTATATCTAGCTCTTTCTTTTTCACAACTGTTCACTGTTATTTCGTCAGTATATACGGTAGGAAAGATATCAAAACCTTATATTAATCTTTATTAATTTTTCTTCCTGTAGGACGGGAATTTTTTTACAGAATATGTTAAAGGTACGTGCCTTCTCCTCGAATTACCGTTAATGAAGTTAGTAAATGTTGATGCATTCTTGCCGACTTATCCGTTCAAAGAAACACATTTTGTGTATTATAGTCACTAGTTTTATAGAACACACAGAATATATATCACCCTTTCAGTTTATATTGTACCCGTTTAAATGGTGCCTAATTGAATTCGGGTAAGCTGGAGTAATTTTTGTAACGGAATATTGGTTTATAAGTGAGCATGCATCAGCTGTTACCGTACCGTCCGCTGCGGGCGAGTGTGAACTAGGTCAACAGGCCGGTGAAGGTCGCCACGTCACGCTGTTACGTCACCTAGCGCGCCGACAGCCGAGAGGGGAAAGATATTCTGGAGAAATCCACTTGCCGATGTGAAGGACGAATTACGTCACAAGAAGGTCAACAGCCAATGAAAATCGAGGAAGGTGCTGGAAGGTCTTAAGATCTTTCTAGAAAGAATTCGAAGAAGAGTCTCTCAGGAAAAGTCAAGTAATACAGTCTTCTGGAAGAACGTCGTATAGTTTTAACCTCTAGGGAAAAGATGAATGTTCGCGGACAGTGTTATTACCTGTCTATTTCTTGTATGGCACCACCACTGTTTTATTTGAGTGCTAGTCCAACTTTTCGCCAGCCTAATTCTGTGTAGAGTGAGGTTGTTACAGCCGCACATTACACCGTGTGGAACTTGCGAAACCACAGACAGTTCGTGCGCTCAATTACGCCGAGTGTTGCAGTAGAAAGCTATGGAATGTCTCATTGGAAATTGTAAGGGAAGTGAACTATCTGAAGTGAATCTTCGAGAGGAAACCTGGCCTATAAAACATCGTAGTACCAGTAATAATGTTCCGTCAGCTTCAAGACTTATTCTAATCTTGTAAATGTGTTCAGAATTCCAAGCTTGGGGTAAAACTGAACGCGAGTGTACATCATTGTGCCAGTTAAGTGTCGTAAATAATTTAGTGGTATACAACTAGGGTGGATCCTATTTTCTGATACAAAATTTCAGTTTCAGCTACCTTTGTGAAGACTAGCCGACAGCATGCAACGAACGAGAGGAAAATCCTGGAATTTTCAAGAACATTGTTGGAGTGATTCAACGCTGCCGTACGTAGCCGTAGTCATGATGGGTTAAGCCAAGGAGTGCACGCCAACGCGATGAACTTGTCCGTCTATAAGCCTTCATAGCGGAAGAAGAGGTCGCCGACGCCCATAGTTTCATCCCGACGCCAAGGATTTCCATCGGAACTATAAGTACCATTGTAAAATTTCTTCTCTTTCAGTAGATGACTAGTAGATTGTATTCTTGCATAGAGGAGTGTAGTTTCTTTTGAAATGCTGTACTTAAATGGTGGTGGTAGAGTATTCATGCATTCTTTGATTTATGGTTTCTACATTTTCTATCTTTGCATTCTTTTGGAATAATGTTTTCATTTTTGATTCGGTGATAAGAAATCCCAGTTGCCAGTGAGTTATACGAGGTCATGAATTATTAAGATCTTCAAAAGGAATTATGGGGGATTAAGACCTAAAATTAAGCATAATAATAATAATAATAATAATAATAATAATAATAATAATAATAATAATAATAATAATAATAATAATAATAAAATGTGGTCATATTAATCATGACGAGGAGGATGAGATTAAATATAGGAATAAAACACTAATAAATCGAAGGCTTAATGAACTATTAGTTTTGTGATATGATTGATATCAGAAGGGATGGTAACTGACGTGTACTAGAAGCAGTCCATCGAGAAGACGTTTTCTAGGAGCCATTGTAGGAGAAATAAAAATAATTATAATAACAATAATGAAAGTCGGGTATTTGACTGGTTGGTGAGAATAAAATTGAACGATATTGTGATGGTGAATTTTACAATGAAATTGACGATATGGAACCACTAGGGTGCATGTCAATCATAGTGATTATGGTGAATTATAGTGGTGATAGTGATTTATGGTGATTTGATAATATTTAGGGACTAATAATAGTTTTTTCCTTCGCTCAATAACCGATATTGAATAATGTATGGCTTGCTTATTATTAGCCTTTCCTGGGGCTCACAGACGCATCTTTCCGATGATGGTGGTGATGATTATTTCTTCAAGATTAATTTAGTCATCATATTTCGTCTTGTAGCAATAGTCTTGATGAATTCTTATTATGATCGGTTCATGCTATAAGGGTCTTCAATAAAATTTAAGAGGAGAATATAATAATAAATGAATGATAATAATAAAGTATGATAGTTTCAACTGTGTAATAAGTCTGCCTATACCGGTATACTGTTGGTGTGTGTGATTATGTTGTTACGTGACAGTTGTCCATGTCTTTCCAGGAATACTTATTCTTTTCGCGTTTTTATGTGATTTATTAGTCAATGATGTTGTTGTTGTTGATTACGCGTGGTGTTACGTGATGCTCTATCCATCCATAGAATTCTAGTCAGTTAGAAATCGTTGTTTTGATTTATAAAGGAATACAGTCGAGCGAAATCTGCGAGAGAGGGGAAATACGCCAAAGAATTTCTCAAGGAATTTCTCAAAATTATACAAAATTTCTCAAATTGTAAAGCATTCCTCAAAAGTAATTTGTACGGAACTTCTCAAGAATAAGTTGTAAAGAATTTCTCAAAGGTGTGAGAAAATGATTTAGGAAGGATTTCTCATAAGTATGACAAGGTAATTTCTCATGAACTTTTCTCAAAATATGCCAATATAAATTAGACAGAATATTTTGTCAAAGATGTGCTAATGGAGGAATTAATTAATGGGTAATTCGTAAGGATTAAGGAAGTAATGAAATATGGTTATTTTATGTTCAGTGTAACATTATTTTGTTGCAATTATAACGACAGTATCACTAATTACGTGATTGATCAAATGTTACAGAGAATGGCTTCGGTTGGAAGTTCATTGGAGGTGTAACTGAATCCAATGAATTCGCTAAGCATGTCAAGGTCTCATAGTCATTTTGTTAACGAGAAGAATAATCAGTTGAATTATGTTGAAGGAATGTTATAATTTAATTTCTTTCCTAGCATTGTCCAGACTGAATTTTATTTTCATTTTAATAAACCAGTTTGTTATTTTGTTTTGATACTTATTCCACATTACGTCTCCTATCCAGTCACCAATGGCCCTTTAAATATAAATCTTCTGAAGGTCGGTCCCGTAATAGCAAGTTGGCCCTGGGAACAGTCCACACTTTTGGGACTCTCGCTCCGCTGACTGAGCGACCCCGGAGAAGGGGACAATATAGAATTCTAATATTGACACCAGCTCATGTTAGCTCTCACTGATTGCACGCAGACTTACATCCAACAAATTTCTGATGTGCAGCAACAACCTTGTTCGTTTTATCACTGATATCTCCTAATCCTAAGTTTCTATACACTTGAGACATTATTACTTTATTTCAAACTGTTCCTTTTTCACAAATACTAACTCTTCCTTCTCCTTCAACATCCGTCATGCTGTACATAACTAACCCATGTCTCAGAACAGGCACAGCTCTGGGCCAGCTTGCGTAGTGGAAAGCCAGCACACTGTGCCGTTTTCATATGACATGAAGACGAAAACACGAGTGCCGATGCAGGAATTGAAGCAGAATGAGAAGCATGAACATGGCGCCGGAGCGGTCTGGACATATATATCTATACATATCGCTAGTATAAAATTTTGAAAGTAAAAACATGGACTTTACTCACATTTTAAACTTAAGAATGTAAATTTTTTTTCGAGTAAGGTTTACTTTATGTATTATATCGTCTGTAAGATGTATTTTATGAGACAACACCAAAGGGAAAGGCATATGAATAAGTATTACGTAGGATAAGGTATCGATGATTTATAAGTACAGTGGTGGCGACATCTATGTTTCGATTATCAAATGTGTATTCCTTGAAATGTAATTTGATGTGTAAGTTAGAATATTCCGTTGCATGTCCCTCTTAGAATGGAAAAATCATAAAGCAGATTATTATTGTGAGCCTTCAGAAGATTATAATGGAATTGAGAAGGTCGAGAATGAATTTTGAACGTATTGTGAAGGAATTGAGAGTATATAAAAACGTACTTGAGAGGCAATTGGTATATACGAAAAGCTATGCAAATCTGTACAACGACAGAACAATATTAAGGAGATATTGTAGCCTATAAATGTATAAATTATTATTGTGGAGCCAATCATACCTACAAATATTCCATGTCGGTATTAAAAATATTTACTTAAAACAACGAGTATTTAGTAGTGTTTATTGTAATATATCATTGTACGATCTTGTTAATCTTATTCAATATTGTTTCAGGTATTATCCGCTTGAGAGGACTATATGAATGTTTCGATAAAACGCACTATACTGGAAGGCTAATACGTGAAAGTGAGCTCTAACCGCGGTAATGATTCGCTTATGTAGAGGAACACTAGACCATGGGCAGTCCAAACCCTGGTCTACAACTCAGTAAACATCTGAAAGTTTATAATGCTTTTTCTACGAAGATTTTATTTCTTTTTGTAGTAGTATGTAATTTTTACTAGTAATTGATGTACTGAAATAGTTCGATAGTTTGTGGAGTATGCACATAACGCAGCGTATATTATGTTATATCGACATTTTGTGATCAACGGCGTCATGATTACCGTATTCAAGATCCGCACTACGTTCTTTTATACATTATTAGCATGATACCCGTGCTTTGCTACGGTATTACACTGAAATTTATAATTGAATGATTATTGTTTTATATATAATCCGCCGAAATTCGCGATCTGACTGGTTATCTGAGAGAATCCGCCAAAATTCGCGATCTGACTCGTTTTCTAATAGATTACGGCATGTTTCCTCACATTTTTCAATCATTCATTCCAGCAATCGATTTCGTACTTCCCGGGCTAGGTCCAGGTATTCCACCCGGTCAGTTGGGTCCCTAAATCTTTGCCATCTTTTCCTATAAGAATTTTTAATATGGATGAAATCCTTGAGGATATCCGGCGCGGTGTCCTCTTGGGTGCCTTGGCGGTACTGAACCCGCGGCTGGACTGCATTCCTAGACATTACCCGTCCAGGACCCGTTTCCAGCGCGGTCTGCACATTTGACGATGGTCCAGAACATTATTATTATTATTATTATTATTATTATTATTATTATTATTATTATTATTATTATTATTATTATTATTATTATTATTATTATTATTATTATTGTCGTAGATGTTCTGGACCCCATAGCAAGATGCAGGACCGCTACTTGGCGGTAAATTACATCTGCTGCCTTTGTCATTGTTGACAATGTGACCACTACCATTGTCGCGCGCAGGCAAGTGTCCGGGATTTATGGGGATACGAATGACATACTTCCGTGCATTACTGACCTTATTATAGAGGTGAACAATTTGATGGTCAATCGCATTCCTATCGTTTATTTCGAACGTGTTTAAATATTTATTTTTAAAAAAATGTTTTTAAAAAATTCTTTTTTGAAAATGATCGGTTTATGATCAGAATAAGTACATCGAAAATCTACAGCCTGTTTCCAGTCATTCGACAGGGTCAGGAATGGAATGAATAAAGCCCCATCTAGCGGCGACAATAGGAACTGTGCCGGCTGCCGAAGCACTCCTCTGGGGCAATGATCGATGAATGACAAATGAAATGACATATTGGAGCGTGTTTCTGGACTGAACGATGACAGGGCAAACTGGAGTATCCGGATAAAAACCTGTCCCGCCTCCGTTTTGTCCAGCACGAATATCACATGGAGTGACAGGGATTTGAACAACGGAACCGAGTTGTGAGAGTCCGGCTGCCGCCTGAGCAACGGAAGCTCTTTATGAATACACTATGAACAGTAAAATCAATTGGTCTCGCCTCCTTTTACACCGCACCACCGTTAAGTTTATTTACCACCCACCCCCCCCCCCCAAAAAAGAAGGAAGGTTTCTTTATATTTAAAGGAGATTCCAAACACCAATGTTCACGTCTATTACCTTCAGTTTTGAGATATAAGTATCCCCATAAAAATAATTCACTGTTTTTGACTTCCTTTCACACTACCCCCCCCCCCAGTGAATTTTCCGGCAAAAAGTACTTGTTTCTTTAATAGTAACTAAATACCAATTATCATGACTCTAACTTCTTCAGTTTTTTATTTATGCGTCCCCATGAAAGGAATTCATCTCCTTTTCACTCCCGCCTCCCAAGATGCTTTCCCCCCAAAAACGCGATTTTCTTTGTTTTTAAAGGATATCCAAATATCAATTTTCACGTCTGTAACAACTTTAGTTGTTATTAGATGTATGTATTCTCATACAATTAAGTCATTGGATTTTCCGAGAATACGTGTTTCTTTACTTTTAAAGTGGATTCCAAATGTCAAATTGCACGTCTGTAACATCTGCATTTTTGAGATATCCGTAGCCTACTTAAAATAATTCAACAACGTTTTCAGTCATTTTTACATCCCTCCCATCCACCCCGGTGGTATATCGGAATAGTAAAAATACACGTTTCTTTATTTTTGATAGAGATAAAAATACCATTTATCACTTCTGTAACATGTTAATTTTTTGAGATATACTGTAGAAATTCTTATTTTAAAATTTCACCCCTTTTATTTCCCCTTAAGTGGAGTTTCCAAAAAATCACCTATGTTCCTTTACATTTACAGGAAATTCCAAATACCCACTTTTTACGTCTGTAACATTTTACGTTTCTCAGGTATTCTGTAGATATAGTCTTTCGAAAACTTCACCCCAATTTGTCACTGCTGTTTAACCGCCACTAATTGGATTTTCCAAAAACAAAAAATACGTGTTTCTTTAATTTTAAATGAGATTCTAAATTAAAAAAATTAAATCTATAAACTTTAAAAGTGTTGAGATATTGATACACTCATTTTAAAAATTCACCTTTTTCCACCCCCATTAATTAGATTTTCCAAAAACAAAAATGCGTGTTGCTTTATTTTTAAAGTAGATCCCAAACACCAATTTTCAGGTCTGTAATATCTTCAGTTTCTGAGATATAAGTATCCGCATTAAAGGCATTCAAGCCATTTTTCACCCCTTCTATTGGGATTTTCCGAAAACAAAAAAATACATGTTTCTTTATTTTTAATGAAGATTCTAAATACCAATTTTTACATCTGTAAACTTTAAAAGTTTTGAGATATAGATGCACTCCTTTTAAAAATGCACCCTCTTTTTCACCTTCCCATTAATTGGATTTTCCAAAAACAAAAAAATACATGTTTCTTTATTTTGAAAAGAGATCAAAAGTACCAATTTTCAGTTCTGTAATATCCTCAGTTTCTGAGATATAAGTACCGGTATCCTGATTAAAGTCATTCAACCCCTTTTTCACCATTTTTACCCCTCCTATTGGGATTTTCTGAAAACAAAAAAATTCTTATTTCCTTATTTTTAAAAAAGATTCTAATACCTATTTTTACATGTGTAAACTTTTAAAGTTTTGAGATATGGATGTACTCATTTTAGAATTTCACCCCCCCTTTTTACACCACTAGCGACGGAATATCCAAGAATCCTCTCTTAAGGATAATATTAATTATCATTGTGAACTGGTGATCGTGTACATATTCAGAGTATATGAAATTTGAGGAGTTTCACAACGCTATCACTGCATTACATTGAATTAAACTTAAAAAGACGATTGGTTGTGATTCAATATTTATTCATTATATTTAGGACGTCATAACAAATTTTGGTTTCGTCTTAACTTAGATACGTAGGGATTTCATTTTGAATAAACCTTTTCCAATCCACAATATCTCAGCTCTTGTTAATGTTATTCAGATGTAACCAATAATATTTGAAAATTCATTTCAACCTTGCGTTCATATTAATTTATAAAGAAACGCCAGATTTATTAATATAATCAACCTCACAGTGAATATCAGATGATTTTCGATTATATGAGATATCAATAGTACATCGAAGCATCTGAAGCCATATTATATGCAATCTATTCAATTGACTTTATACGCCATTTTTTTTGACATGACACATTGATCCCTCAATAAGATTCCAAACACAACCACTCATAGTCATCGTGTTTCGTCATTATTCAATATTGGGAGTAAAAACTAACATAATTAAACACCAGTAAGACACCCTACTTAGATGAGGCATTGAAATTATTGGAAGCGATCCTTAACAAGAAGACCTCTCAAAGACACTGAGTTAGAGTGCTCGTGCCACCGACAGTAATGGGTGCAGTACATCATCCGCATATCTGTTTAACATGGCTCACTTCTCGCTGTATAAATGTAGGATGAACAATTTGCTAAAAGTGAATTCTTTAGAAAAGGGGGAAGTGCTTGTTATAATGCACACTGAAAGATGAACATATGCCCCAAATTAGGGTACCAATAATTCAAATTTTTAAATTTCTAGGTGTAGACCACTCACTGTCCCAATTTAAAGTCAGTAGCATCTTAATGGAGAAAGTCAACAAGGCCCGCTACTTCTACAAAGGCTCTTCAACTGAAGACAAATATAAGTCGGTAATTATCCGCCGACGGGAAAGATGCAACTCATATTGAAAGTTATGTGTTAATGCCATCTCAGCTGGGACAATTGCCGATCCCGAAGAAGAAGTTAGACCACAAAAAGAGCCTTATTCGCAACAGATCCATACCGTCTCTCCATGCTCCTTTCCTTGCAAGCATGAAATGATAATAATTGAAGTCAAAAATCTCATTCACGAATGTGGACTGACAGACAGTAATTGCATGAGCATTATAACTTTAATTTAAGAGCCTCCGTGGCTCAGACGGCAGCCTGGCGGTCTCTCACCGCTGGATACCGTGCTTCAAATCCCGGCCACTCCATGTGAGAATTTTGCTGGACAAAGTGGATGCGGGACAGGTTTTTCCCCGTGTACTCCGGTTTTCACTGTCACCTTTCATTCCAGCAACACTCTCCATTCTCATTTCGTAGCATCTATCAGTCATTAATAAATCACTTTGGGTGTGGCGACCCCATTGTAATAATAGCCTATATATGATTCATTCATTCATTACGTCCCTGACCCGGTCAATGACTGGAAAAACAGTTTGCAGGTTTTCGTTTTTTCATATAATATTAATTTATATTTTTAATTGGTTTTGATTTGGCTCCTTGTATTTGCTTTAATCCCTGTATTATCATTGCCTTCGGATTTTATTCAGTGAAAAATCTATAGTAGCCTATAATGAAAATGTGGTCTTTACCAGCTTTATCAAGTACAGTACCTGTTTTTTGTTTCTAATTCATTTTATAATCCTGTCAATACTTGTGGCCTTTACTGGGGATTAAACAGGTCTTTAAGAACAATAACGTTCATTACGTCAATATTGCATCCATATTTCATTCTAATATGATACCAGTTAATTCATTAGTGGCGTAGTGGTTTTTTATTAAAATGTAAAATATCATATTATGTTAACTTTATGAGTACTGTGCGCAATATTGAAAATGAATTCTGAAAAATCTTGAACGGTAACGGTGGCATAAACGATTGAATTTGTACCAAAATCCGCGGGTCGAAGTGAGACTGTTTATTTGAACCGCACAGTTCGGCCACCCATTTCTGTAGAACAGACTGACATCGTGAACGATCTCGTTTCCGTAGACCATAGATGGACAGTCCGGGAGTTATCCATAGAGGTTTGTCTCAGTCATCAAACGGAGTGGCACATTCTGACGAAATGTCCTAAAATGAGGAAATATGGGTCCCGTTGGGTTCCTCATAGTCTCAGCGCCGTACAGGAATAGCTTTCACATGGACAGTTACCACAACTAAGGAGACATATTTCTGCAGCTTATTGTTGCCATTGATTAGACGTTGGCACGAGACTCAAGCGTACATAAAAATAATTGTGGTAGAAATGAAGATCTTAAAAACAGGACTATTGTGCAGGCCCATATTGCTGATTAAACAGGCATGATCGAGTTTTTAAAAAGTAACAAGTATCGGTGGAAAATTGTGAATCAAAATGTAAACGGATTCTGGGATGGATTGAATGTAATATTGTTGAGGAATGTGAAAACAGGATTGTACTTTTCAATGTGGTAACAAATGGTAAAAAGATCCACTATATTATAACAGAGAAAAAATAGACTAAGAAGGAGGTGCAGGCTAGAAAAGGAGAGAGTTAGGAATGTCTGTGGATGTAAGGTGAAACTGAAGGAACTTAATATGAAATTAAATCTAGCAAAGAAATCAGCCAAGGATAACTCGATGGCAAGCATAATTGGTTATCTTGAAAATTTTAGTGAAAAACGGAACTGTATATATAGGAACTTTAAGGCATAAACAGGTTCCAAGGACGACATTTCAGGAATCATTGATGAACAAAAGAGTGTGTGTATGCGAGGATGTTCAAAAGGCAGAACTATTCGGTCACCTGTAATTAAAGGTTTTGGTTACAAGGTTAATGTCCAGATAGAGTAGGTGACTAATGATAAAGTGGTATTAAAATGTACCTATGATAACACAAAAGACACAAAAATTGAAAACTAGACACGCAGCTAGAATTGATAAGATTTCGGGGGATATACTAAAGACAACGAGTTGGGATAAAGTAACATATCTGAATGGCTTACTTGATTATCTTTTGCACGAAGGAGGTATACCAAATGAATGGAAAGGTACTACAGCAGTCCCTGTGTATAAAGGAAAGGGCGATAGGCATAAAGCTGAAAATTACAGGCCATTCAGTTTGAGATGCATTGCATGTAAGTTTTGGGAAAGCCTGCTTTCTGATTATAATCGTCGTCCTCTACCGGGATCCCTTTTCCACTACTGTATGGAGGATGATACCATACCTCCCACTTGAATCGCTGCAGCTGTTCGGAAGTTTGGCAGTCCGTTTGTGGTGTTGCCTGTTGAGGTATCGAGACTTAGCGCCATGCGCTTATCATGTGCTCACTAAACTGAAGAAAGGATCTCTCTCACACTCTCCTCACAACTGTTGGTAGTTACATTGCGCAATAATGAAGGCGTAACCTCGTAATCCAAATCAACAACGAATTCGCCTATCTGTTATATATGTTATTCCCTTTGGAAAAAATATATATTTCCATTATTTATCAACACTTACTGTTTAAGGAGACCAATTATGTGAAATGGCGTAAATGCATGACTTAGAAGCCTGTAGGTTGGATCCGGAATGCACTCAATATTCTAACGCAATTGGTAGGAGTTTTTAAGGTATGGTATTTGATTGGGGATTTGCTATATGGTGTAAAATTTTCCTGAGGTTCGAACTAATATCCACCATTCCAGATAGGCGCCTTCCGTAAGGAAACGCATTTTTTCCTTTGTCCCATATATGAATAGTTTAAAGTTAAATACATTTTAGTGCTCCGTGTGTGTGCCTGAGTTATGAAGTCTTGATTGTATTTTAGAATACTCGGTGGGTGCGGTTTGGCTAAAGGGATAAGTACTCCATTTAACCGTGTGAGAGTCAGAAGACGAGATGTTCATTGTGCTAGCGGAATCGGCACTGAAACTGTGTCTTCAGGAAATGAGATAATAGAAATAGCATACAACATTTCCGTGCGGAGAGTTTATGAAAAAGAAAAGGGCCCATGGAAAGGGTGCGGACCGTGTCTCTTATGAATCAACCATACTTGTCAGTGCGAAATTAATTACCCTCTGACGTTTTAAACGAGGGGAGCCAAAAGCATTTCGTCCAAATAATATTGTAGTATTATAAAGAGAAATCTCAATAGTTCAAAATTCTTGGTGATAGTTGTGCATTACGGGTAGATACAGTAATTAATTATGTACCGGGCGGTACACCTCCGCGCCGCTAATTCAAACATTGCGCCAGTTGAAACTCCTCTACTGGAGGAAGCCTGAACTTTAACCACCATGTTAATTCTAAAGTTTCTCAGAAGATGTCGCTATTGTAAATTTTGAAGAGTTCTGAACTGTGTCTTTTTCGATTTATATTTGTTTTCTCTGTAGTGAGAAGTGTGAACATTCTCTTCTAGATGGCACTGCTGAAGAACTACTATTGTGCACCCTGGTGCGAAGTGAAGGAACTGTTTTTTAAGAAATTTTGTTTTCATAAGTTTGTTCTTTGTTAAATTTCTTTCAGTCATTTTTTGGGTTGGCAGCATAACCCTTCTCTTTCCGCTTGTTTTGAATTTAGCCTATCCCGAATGTCTCTAATTAATATTTTACCAATAACGTATGTCTTCTCCGATATGGATATGTTGCTTGATCCTAGCCAATACACTTGAGGGGGGTATGGGGAATCATTCATGAAACGTCTCGAATTTTCCGCGAGAGTATATAAACTGCTGATTTTCTTGTCTCCTGGCCACTTTTGTAACATCTTTCCTAGTGTGATTATGTAGCAGGGGCGGGAAGCGCCTCTTTCTTCAGGCGGCAGTTCATCCATCAGGTAATGACCTTTTAGTAACTTCTTTGCTTGCTAGCTCAGCAGTTTAACCCTCGGGGCAGGTTCGAAACTTTTATCATCTAACCTTCCTTTAAAATGTAAAAGATACTTGGTATAAATTCCGTCTCTTTAACTACAAATCGGGATAGAGAGTGCCTAACCCTCTCGAGCTCCCTGTCATATTGTTTTTGAGGTGACTACGTTTTCATAGCTTCATAATGTAATAAATTTTCCTATCGTGTCACATCCGTAGTATGGGATTAGCCCTTGCATAAGCGGCCTAAGAGCCAAATAGGTTTTAAAAAGGAGTATTAGGAGTGCAAGTTACGCCTCCACTCATGTTGGTATTTTGGGGCCATGTATTATCCTGTTTCTTTACTGAATAGGCCTCTGTAGGTTGGGTATTTTTACTCCTGTTCTTGTGTGCCTGGAGGGTAGCTTGTAGGTGGAGTTTGGTGTGGCCTTTGAATTGGCTTGAACTTTGAGAGCGGGTTCGCTCTTTCTAAAAATTGTATTTTCTGTGTGCCTCAAGCAGGCTTAACTGGGTAATTGGGAGCAAATGCTCCTTGGCATGATTGGGGTTTTCTGCCCCTTTGTTGAACCTTGTGTATAGGTAAAGTTCGGGTCATTGCTCAGGGATTGTGAATCTGGGGCTCGAAGCCCAAAATCCATTAATAAATTGCAATTGTACATTCTTAATTTGTTGATATGCTACTGAGTACCTGTTATTCTGGTTATTTCTTGATCTTGAAAAGAAAATATAACCTTTGTTAGAGTTTTAAATTAACTTTAATTTCGTAAGTTGAGACCTATTCATCCCAGCACCTTCTTTCACCTCTGCTGTTCCACAGATACCTCGGAACAAATTAATTAGTAAAAGGTGGCAGGAACCCCATCTTAATTAAAATAATATATGTAGGTTTCTTTTTAGAGGACTGCCAAGTTGGTGAATCACCCGTAGACCTGAGTGGAGTCACCAGGGATTTGATTTTCCTGGCCAGAATGTTGCATCCAGCAAGTGCTCTTGGTTGTTTTTGTGGGTGTTTCACATTGTTCGTTGTGTTGTATATGCATTTGTTTTTGAGATAGTTTTGGCTTACCATCGTGTAAGGATCCTGAGTTCGTAGTTTCGCTGCCCTAGGATATACTTTTGCTCGTTTGATTAAAGTGCAAATTTATTTTATTGTTTTTCTTGTGGTATTAATAGTAGATAGGCTTTAACCATTCAAATAGCTTCAATTATTGTTCTTGTTTAAGTAAAACCAAGTTCTCATTGTCGATGGGAGTGTAATACTTAAGGTTCGCTAACGCTTTCATAGTCAGTATAATTATTTTCTTAGTTTATTAATGAGAATATACTCGTCTGAAAGTAGCTCCAACTCTTCTCGTGATTTGCATTTAAATCCGGAAGGTCAAGTACTCAAAATGAAAAAAATGTGAAATGCATGTAAAAGGTTGTTTTATAATTGTTTTCTAATTTCATTTTTTCGCGTGGACATTAAATATTGGTTTTTGAATTTTGAATAATTTCATTTGCCGCGAACTAGATTATCCCTAATATTCCTCCGTTGCTTTATGATTTATGTCAGATTTTTGTTGCTGTTCCGGGGTTTATCGTGGAACGCAGAGGTGAAGGAAGGTGCCGGGGTGAATGTGCCTAAATACAATGTCAAGAATTGAATTTAAAACGTAAACTGAAGGTTATATTTTTGAAAAACAACAAACTTAACAAATTTTCACTTAGTGAGATAACAATGAAATTTCAGGTACAAAATAGCAATTTAGAAACAAGAAAAGGAAAAATCCAAGGTTCAGATCTTTAACACTCTTGGGCTTCAAGCCCCTAGTTTTACAATTTTTGAGCTCCCAGCTCAAATTTACAGACGAGCACAAATTTGTTCAAAGGGCAGAAATCCCCTAATTCACGGAGCACTTGCTCCCAAACTTACAACATCTAGCCTTCAAGAGGCATTCACTCATCTTACAAAAACTTTGAAAAAGAGCTAACCGGCTCTCGGTTTCCCAAGCTTACTCAAGGCAACATAGCATGAAACTTTAATAATCTCTGGCCTTATAAGGCACTATTTACAAATAGAAATCTAATTACACAGAGGTATCTAGTACCCAACCTACAGGGCCTTAGTGAAAAAGAACGGGTTAAATAAACGGCCCGAGTTCAATTTGAATGGAGTCGAAGACTACGCTCCAAAAATTTTAAAACTGATAGGAAACTTGTCCGACGAAACAGGGGTTATTCCCAAACTATGGAGATGACTCGTATAAATTAAGACATTAGGAAAGGAAGAAAACCAGTTACAAAACGTATTCAGCTCAAACCAAGAGAAGGGTGAGCTCGAGAGGGTACAACACTCTATATCCCCAATTTACAGTTAATGATTTTTTGAAGTTTTTACATTAGCCGACTGAAAGTTACATTTTTAGGAAAACTAGGTTACATAGTTAATGATTCGGACCTTTCTCTCAGGTTAAACTGCGGAGCTAGCAAGAAATAAAGATGTTATATGGCCATTACATTGTAGGGGTACTACTGCCTGATGAAAGAGGCGCCGCCCGCCCCCTGCTTTGACACACACACTAGGTCAGACGACGAACAATTGGCCAAGAGACGAGAAAAGCCGCAGTTTATAAACCCTCGGGGAAAGTTCGAGATCAGTCAAGGTTAAACTAGCCACACCCTCTCACGTTTATTGGTCCCTTTAAAAGTTACACTCCAGATCAAAGAAGAAGACTGTGATTGGTAGAAAATTTATTAACAGAAATTTGGGATTGGCTAAATTCAACTGAGTAAATTTATAAGTTGGTCTAGTTTCAATTTCACAGTTTCACCAGTAGAGGACTTCTTTTAGGCGCTAGATTTAAATGCGCGGCTTTAGGGTGTACCTTTCTGTAGAGACCTCCCCCCACCCAAAGTCCTTCCTTGGGGTGACACAGAAGAATTTAGAAAAAAAAATATTTCCTGTTGAAGAAATTATCTAAGTTTTTGTTTTGTTGATATTTAGAAACTTGTTAAACTCGAGCTTTAGAGTGTCTTTGTAGTCATAAAAGGTAAAATACGTGTTAATAATTTTGATGCCAAGACCTGCCGCCGCTGCCGATATCCTTAGTTTGGGGTCGCCCGGACCGCTCAAATACCCTCAGATACACCTCTCCCGCTACTATGAGAGGGGTAGTCATGGTGATGGTGCCGCAGATTATAAGTATATGTACAGTCCACAGATGAGTTGGCGGTAGGGGCACCCCACTTCAGCCTTTGCTGGGGAGATGCACTCCGGCGCGCCTTCCAGAAGGAGGCCTTACTGGAGAGAAGAAGGCCGTTTCTTCGTCCCGGTATCCGTTACAAGATGTTAAAATACGGCGGCAGCCAGCTGAGGGGCACTGAAACAGTAAGATCTCGGCGACAGAAAAGTGTTGTTGGGGACTTGAGATTAGAGGATACGATCTTTATTGGTGATGCTGAGGGGCGGGCGGCGTGGAAGGTATTTATTGCCAATAGTGTGGATATGCAGGAGACGGGGGCTTGGTAATGGCAACTTAGGAGCTGACAGCAGGAAAACCAGAGGGGATGACCGTGCATAACAGGGCAATTACATACAATAAGGGTGCAGAAGGCCTCAACAAATCAAAAACATGTAACCTTCAAACTGCTGATAAATTTTAGCGTCTATGAGCATTAAAAAACTAATTATATAGGTTTAACTGGTGAGAGGTGCACTCTAAAGATCCTCTCTGTGGCTGGATTGCTCACCAATAATGTAACGGGAGTCAGAAAATCCAAAATGACGCACGGCCCATGAAATCTGGGGGCAAGCTTGCGCGAGGGAACAAAGTTCCTAACCATTATTTGATCTCCGACTTTTAAATACGTGGGCCTCCGTCCACGATCATATATTTCCCTAACCTTTTCATGAGAAACCTTCAGGTTGTGCTTAGCCACTTTCCATAGATCTCTAATATTACCGGGATTTATTGTCTCTGGTAAGATATCATTAAGTGACCAGAGGTTAGAGAGCGGCGTGTTAGGCACAAATTTAAACATCAGAGAAGCTGGAGTGAACTTATGGGACTTATGAACTGCCGAATTCAAAGCAAAGACCAACCAATGCATGGACGTATCCCACCTGGAATGATCTTCATGATGAAATGCAATGAGAGCTGATCTAAGATTTCGATTGACCCGCTCAGCCAGAGATGGTTGAGGATAATACTCCGATGTAGTTACATGTGATATAGACAGATCAAAACAGAATTTATGGAAGAGGTTGGAGGTAAAAGCTTTAGCATTGTCAGAAACTATATATTGACAAGGACCAAAAGAAGCAAATATGGTATTCAAACAAGAAATAGTTGACTGAACGGTAGCCAGCTTAGTCGGGAATAACCAGGAAAACCTAGTGAAACCATCTACACACACAAGAAAGAATTTGTTGAAGTTCCCCTTTGATTGGGGGAGGGTCCGGCATAGTCTGTTTGAATCGTTTTTTGAAACAGCACATATCAATAAATCTTAGTTTGGAGATATCCACTTAAAACGTAGAGTGTCAGTGACAAGTGCTGTTTCTCCAACAAACTGTTATTACCAGGCAGAGCTACCGGATAAAGCAACGCAGTGACGTGTATAGTTTCTGCAGAAAACGAGAGATCTATACTTAAAGACTGTATTACTTGCCCTAACTCAATTGTGGCACAATCTTGACATGTGTTGTTTCAAGAAAACGATTCATATAGAGGCGCTCCATGGGGCGCGACGTTTGCTGAGAAGATAATAGACCTAGCTTAGTGGACAAGGTGGGCTTACTAAGCAAGGAAGATTTACAAGATTTTATTAATTCATGAATTTCGCAGTCCATACCTTTCCAAATAAATATCTCTCGGATCCTTTCTCGAGTTTTAAAGATGCCTAAAAGCCCCCTAATAGGGTCTAATGATAGTACTTGAAGATCATAGGTACAAGGACAGCTGGAACCACAATTTTCATCTTTTGATCATGCCTCGACGGGCAACATAAAAACCCGTGCCTCAACACGTAAGGGACGACATGTTCCCCAGAAGAAAGGGTTTCAATAATAGGGGCCAGCACAGGATCTTCACGTTTATATTTTTCAATATCCCTAAACAACATGGGAGCATCAGTTAGAATGACATTTACACCCGAAGTTATGGGCGTGGGAAGAGAAGGACTATCATCCGTTAAGAGGTCTCCACATCATGAGCAAAAATGAGGCTTAGTCCATCCGCAACAACATTTTCGGATCCTCTGATATGCCTAACATCAAATTGGAAGGCCGAAATCCTGATGGCCCAACGAGCTATACGACCAGTACGACGCGGCCTAGCTAAGACCCAATTTAAGGCTTGGTTATCAGTTTCCAAGTCGAACTTGACATGTTCCAGATAGAGGCGGAACTTCTCTAACGCAAATACGACTGCCAAACCCTCAAGTTCAAAGATAGAATATTTGTCTTCTTGAGCCGATAGTGTCCTAGATGCGTAAGCGATGGGTCGCCTTCCGAGTTCATTTTCTTGAAGAAGGGCAGCAGCCGCCGTCGATGATGAGGCGTCGGTTTGGACAATGACTTTCTTGGAAAAATTAGGCATCGCAAGGACCGGGGCATTACAAAGAGCTAATTTCAGAATTTCAAAAGCGGCTTGTTGAGAAAGTCCCCACTCAAATTTGACGCCTTTCCTACGAAGTAAGTTGAAGGGCGCTGCTCTGTTAGCGAAGTTGGGAATAAATTTCCTGAAGAAATTCACCATGCCGATGAACCTGGCAATACCATTGATGTCCTTAGGAGGTTTGAAATCACGGATGGCCTGTGTTCTAGAATGATCAATCGAAACACCAACGGGCGACACAATATGCCCTAGGAATGACATGGAAGGCTCAGCAAAACCTACCTTATATAACTTAACAGTTAACCCTGCCTTACGAAGGCGATTAAGGACCTCTTTTAGATGATCAAGGTGTTCTTCAAAGGTC
Organism: Anabrus simplex; assembly: GCF_040414725.1. Lineage (NCBI taxonomy): Eukaryota > Metazoa > Arthropoda > Insecta > Orthoptera > Tettigoniidae > Anabrus > Anabrus simplex. The sequence goes on from NC_090266.1 coordinate 569,767,285, forward strand.
TCAGAAAATACGACGACATCATCAAGATAATGGTACAAGTAATCAAACTTGATGTCGGAGAAGACCCTATCTAGCAGTCTCGTGAGCTCAGCTGCCCCCGACCGGGAGACCGAAAGGCACGCCACGGTTGTACTCATACAAGTTGCACTCCGTGGCAAAATCTGTTTGATGTTTTGATTCTTCGGCTAGACGGATGTGATTGTACGCCTGATTAAGGTCTAAGATGGTGAAGAACTTAGCTTTCCGAAACCATGAAAAACAAGAGTGAAGGTCGGGAAGAGGCACAGATTGTAACACCACCTTCCGATTTAAAGCCGTATAGTCAATGATAGGCCTGAAGCCGCCTTGGGGTTTCGGTACAAGCAAAATAGGGATGAATACGCCGACTTAGAAGGTCGAATAATACCATCTTTTAACATTTGATCGATTATCTTTTTTAGAGCCTTCATTTTAGGTGGAGACAGCCTATAGGGTGGAAACGTCACTGGGATCGAGCCCGTAACCTCAATCTTGCATTCAATAAAGTCAGTAACACCAAGAGTATCTGAAAACACATCAGGAAATGACTGACACAACTTACGAATACTATCAGCTTGCTCCTCAGGAAGATGTCTAAGGTCTAACAACATCTCACCCTGGGTAGGCGAAACAGATGAACATGATACAGAATTACACTTAAGCAAGGGAATTTTACAGTTACTAGCAAATTTGAAAGTGCACGACTTGCTCTGAATGTCAAGCACTAGATCGGTAGAAGACATAAGTCTGCTCCTATTATTATTATGGGGCAAGTCAAGTGGTTGGCCAAAAATAATTTAACTTTCCAAGTAAATTTTGAAATACGAATTTTAGCAAAGATGAAACCTAAAATGTCTAAGGGAGAGGAGTTAGCTGAAACGTATTGAACAGAAGATGAGCAATAATCATAAAATTTACAGACAGACTTTAATTTGGAATATCACTCAGCCGAAATAATGGAACAAACACTCCCTGAGTCTAATAGAGCAGTTACTGGTTCACTGTTCAACTCAATCTTAAGAAATGGTACAAGTGCGGGGGTCTCCGCCGCAATCCTAAGGCATTCTTTAGGGCATTCACATGCGGGGTTAGAAGAACTTCTACCCTGTTCCGAACATTCGGTGGTTTTAACCTGGGCTGAGGCTTGGGAAGATGAATTTGCCGACTCAGCCGATGCTACTAGTCATTTCCTATTATTAGGGTTCGCGGAGGTCGCACCAGAAGTTGAACAGGAGTGGGTGCTGTTGGCGTTAGGGCAATTCTTGGCGATATGAGAAAACGAGTCACATTTAAAACATCCTTGTGATGACCGTGCTCCATTCTTTGTCCCACTCGATTTTACTACTGGGCACTTGTTACGCAGATGATCTGTAGACCCACAAGCATAGCAAAGTTACTCGAAGACGGAGGAGCCTCCTTAGCTACTCCTAAGGTGTCAGCATACCTAACTCCTTCGGCTGGGACCGCCATTGCCTCTAATTCTGCAAAAGTTTGAGGGTGCGGTGTGAAACACAGATATGACCTATTGGGTGGGGAAATGCCTTCCACCATGGTCTGCACGATTTTATCTTCAGGCAAGTGAAGAGCGAATACCCTGCTGTAGAACTTAATGTCCTGGATGAAGTCGGCGAGATTTCCCTCCAGTCCCTGTACTCAGTAATAATAAATTTGTATTAATGATGGCAATGCCTGAGCCGGAATGAAGGTAGCCAGCAGATGTGAGTGGAAGTCTTCTATAGAAGATTGTTCAGCTATGGCTCTGACTATTTTTTTTCCGAGAAGACACCTATGGAGTACGGGTAAATTAATTGAAGAATTTGAGAAGAAGAGAGATAAAACACTAGAGCGTGATCTTGGAATTCAACTAAAAACCTTAAAAATGAAATTACACCATTAGTAGAATTAATGGAAAACTTAAAAATTCCCCTAAGCAACATAGCCAAAGGATGAGGCAAACTACTGAACCCGGGTGACATAATAGGTAAAGGCGTAGGGGGTGAAGAAGCTTCAGAGACAGCATTATTTAAAAGGAATGGTGGAATGGATATACGACGATCAGACTCGGTTTCCAATGGGGCAGATGTTTGTTGAGTAGCTACAGATTTTCTGCTTTCTACATTCTTGGAAGAATCCTCCTCACTTACTATGTTTACGACAGTGGCTTTGTTCAGTTTTGGGAGTAGCTGCCCCGGTCAAGAATTGAAGAACTTAATTAGACATTTCAGAAAGGTGTTCAACCAGGTTACTAGCTTCCTTAGCATGGTCTACTTTTAGTTTAATAGACAATAGGTCCCTAACTTTATTGTAAAAGTGAAACAATTTAGCCTGTACCCTTTTAAGTTGATGGGGTGATGGATCACTCACTTCAAAAAAATTACTTCAGATGTTAGCTGGGTGGTGTTATCACTGATAGTGGAGAGAGCCTCATCAATTTCCTTCTCTCCCAAAATTGGGATACAAATTGCTGATTCAAGGGATTCCTTAAGCTTGGTGGTATCGGCCGCAATCGTGCCCCCAGATAGAATATTCCTAATAAGTTATTCATAAATTAATTCCTCCTTGCGCAAGTAGCCGGGATGGAGGACTTCGCGAGGGTCGGACATGATGAAAGAAGTTTACAAATATAGAAAAGAGAAAAAAATTCCAGCGACTGAGAAAATTCTTAGAGTTCGAAAGGGATACTATGATTAGCCGTCAAAAGGGACTTAATTGAGACCCATTCAACTACGCTCAACTACCACTTGTTCCGGGGTTTATCGTGGAACACAGAGGTGAAAGAAGGTGCCGGGGTGAATGGGTCTAAATACAATGTCAGAATTGGATTTAAAACGTAAACTGAAGGTAATATTTTTGAAAAACAACAAATTTAACAAATTTCCACTTAGTGAGATAACAATGATATTCCAGGTACAAAATAGCAATTTAGAAACAAGACTAAGAGAAATCCAAGATTCAGAAATTTAACACTCTTGGGCTTCAAGCCCCTAGTTTTACAATTTTTGTGCTCCCAGCTGAAATTTACAGACTAGCACAAATTTGTTCAAAGGGCAGAAATCCCCTAATTCACGGAGCACTTGCTCCCCAACTTACAACATCTAGCCTTCAAGAGGCATTCATTCATCTTACAAAAACTTTGAAAAAGAGCTAACCGGCTCTCAGTTTTCCAAGCCTACACATGACAACATAGCATGAAACATTAATAATCTCTGGCCTTACAAGGCACTATTTACAAATATAAATCTAATTACACAGAGGTATATAGTACCCAACCTACAGGGCCTTAGTGAAAAAGAACAGGTTAAATAAACGGCCCGAGTTCAATTTGAATGGAGTCGAAGACTGCACTCCAAAAAATTTTAAAACCTATGGGGCACTTTGCCGACGAAGCAGGGGCTATTCCCAAACTATGGAGGTGACTCGTATAAGAATAAATTATGACAGTACGGAAAGGAAGAAAACCAATTACAAAAGGTATTCACCTAAAACCAAGAGGAAGGGGAGCTCGAGAGGGTACATCACTCTCTATCCCCGATTTACAGTTAAAGATATTATGAAGTTTTTATATTAGCCAGCTGAAAGTTACATTTTTAGGAATACTAGTTTACATAGTTAATGACCTTTCTCTCAGGTTAAACTGCGGAGCTAGCAAGAAATAATGATGTTATGTGGCCATTACCTTTTAGGGGTACTGCTGCCTGATGAAATAGGCGCCGCCCGCCTCCTGCTCTGACACACACACTAGGTCAGACGACGATCAATTGGCCAAGAGACGAGAAAAGCCGCAGTTTATAAACCCTCGGGGAAAGTTTGAAAACATTCAAGATTAAACTAGCCACACCGTCTCGCTTTTATTGGTCACTTCAAAAGTTACACTCCAGATCGAAGAGGAAGAAGAAGAAAATTAATTACAGAAATTTGGGATGGGCTAAATTCAAAACTGGTGGAAAGAAAAGATAAATATTGCCAACCCAAAAATAAATGAACATCAATTAGTAAAAAAACTTATGAATATAAAACTTATTTAAATCAAAACTTTCTTCACTTCGCACCAGGGTGCATGATCATAGTTTTAGTAGTGACATCTGTGAAAGAATGTCCAAACTTCTTGATGAGTGGCAAACAAAACAAGTAGAAATACAGTCAGTTCAGGAAAATTCACAATAACAAATTTATATCATATTTTAGTGGTGACATCTTCTGAGTAAATTTATAAGTTTGTCTAGTTTCAATTTTACAATTTCAGCAATAGAGGAGTTCTTTTCGGCGCTAGATTTAAATGCGCGGCGTTGGGGTGTACCTCCCAGTACAGTTTCCTAGACCTGAATTTACCAGGCTCCGGGATGCCGGTATTCAAGACGATGGTCGCGGACGTGTGAGTTCGAATCACGCTCAGGCTAGGGGTATCTGTCATATATTTTTTCAAGATTGTACTTGGCTTTAGCTATCGAGGTGGCATCGAGCCCGAGGCCAGGATTGGTTGAGTACGTTATCACGTATCAGAGAATGGTGTGAGAAACGGTTCGCTCT